>NC_071334.1:52471259-52776994 GCF_027744825.2 Synchiropus splendidus | reverse complement strand
AGGATGCCTGCAGTTCCTCTCCATCATCGGATGCTTAAACAGTGCTGCTATTCATTTGTCATTTGAAGAGGAATCACATATCGAGCGATCAGATAGTCATGCTCCCCCTTCTCTCTCGCAACACACCCCTCGTGCTCTCACACAGCAGCCACTCGTGAGCAAAAATAACCAAGATTAGCCTAATCTCCACACTTATCAGTTTAACCCCCTCCCAGGACTAAATTTGCCAACCGTCTGCTTACTGTACGCTCCACGCTCGCTGGTGTTCGTAGAGGGATTTCCCTCAAAGGTTGGACAGATGATCAAACACCTTTGCACTGACGTCTGCGCCGTTCTTGAGGGGCTCCATGTGAATGCTTGTTGTTGGTGAATTCAGAACCCAGCCATCGAAACAAACATTCTCCAGAAATAAATCAGAAGCTGATCTCGATCTTTGTGATAGACTGTCGTTGAGCATGCTACATTACATTCCATTACAGGGCTCTGGGGTATAAGGGATTAATTTTACCCCACTTCTTCTTAATCCCTTACTCCTGTCATTGCGTTTTTCCCTCCTAGTTTCACACTGTGCTCCACAAGATGACAGGCTGTGCATGAATGATGGAAAGACAAAGTCGTAGCAGTGATGTATATAGTCTTTGTTCCCCGAGGATGAGCATATGGTATTTAAAAATGCAACGTCTGTTTTAAAAACAACTGTTATAAAGAGTAAGACATATCTTTGGTCAGTCATATGGAGCTACCAAACCAGAGTGGGACTTGATCCTAGGGCATTCTTTTGCAAACTGCATGAGTCCAAGTCAGTTCTCAAGTCATACGATTGGAACAAGCTTGCTATGATTTACAGCCAGTAGCCAGCCTACTTTAGACCACTGCATTGTTATATCTAAATAAATCCAAACATGTCTATCACACCATCATCAGGAGCCATACTGACTGTTTTTGAATACTACACTTAATTGACATATCCTTGTCACAGCTGTCATGTTTGGCATGAAATGTGTGGATACAGCAAACAGTTTTCATGCCTGTTCAGAACAATAATGCCCTGCTCATTTTAATAGATGGGTTGCTGAAGATCTAATATTAATAACATTTACAATAAAGACCAGCTGTATGTGAATATGCAGCACACTGCAGTCTGATGTTAGTGTTGTGATCATCAGAAAGGAACCTGTGAAGCCCCTTTCACCTGTTGGACAGTGAAGTGCTGCCTACGGAGTCGGAAAATTGAATTCGAGTGAAAGCCTTAAGTGTCACCTTGCAACACTGAACCCTCACATTGCACCACCCTGCGATGCAAATGTCCACTTGACCATCATTAATATGTTGACAGTCACTTGCCTGGAAATGTTTTTCACCTTCACTGTTGTTCCGGTCTTTAATGCAGCTTGAATGAAAAGATCTCTGAAGTGCTCTATGTTTGTCAGTGATGGCGAAGCAGGTGGCCTTCCAAATAGCTACAACACAAACACATAACTGCTAAACTAACTACAGACAAATAGAGCAAATCTTTAACAATAACTAAGGAATACTGACATAAGCCGAAGTACAAAACCAGCCCTCTAGAAGTTTACAAGAACATTACACATTTAGCGTAGCAGGGTAAAACGTGAACTCAATTAAAAGTCACTGAAAGATTACAGTGTATAAAATTCACTTCCAGTAAACCAAACCAACTGCTTTTACTATTTTTATCTCATTTGATTTGTCACATGAAGCTGCCCTCCGGATGTGTCTCGAGCTGCTCAAGCAAGATTACTCCTGTTACAGAAGGCAGCTTGGAAAAGGAACATTCTTTCTCCAGTTGACGCCCGAATATCAGCACTAGTCTCAGTGACATCAGCAGGTTTTCATAAAAATAAGGACTGCAAACGGTGTAACATTGTACAGCTTAATGTACGGTAATATTTTATCACTCACTACATTCAACCACACAGGAAGCACTTAACACTTGTGTGCAGATGACACATTCAACTTTTCACTGAGGGACTGAAATGGCTTAATTCTACAGGCATAGAGGTTTTCAGCCCCTCGGGCCAAGAGCGAGCTTCCATGACCGAGCTGAGCCAACATGATTCAAGACACATTATGTTCATCGTCACAGACCTATGCCTCAAAGTTGAGAGGACAGCGGGACACAGAGCACGAAAAGAGGGAGGAAGCGCACACGCTCATTTCTGCCAGCACGGCAAATTGGACCAGAGGAGTCCATTAAGGATACTGCGACTTGTTTGTGTGTCTGTGTGAGTGCAGGTGTGTGTAGTGCTTGTGTATAAAAATATAGAGTAGTTAACCATTTATTACCGTCAGTGCTGAAAGTCTATGGCAGCATGGTATGATTGTTTGTTTTTCCGGCATTGTTATAGAAGTTTTATACATTAAAAAAAAAAAAAAAAAGAATGTGAAAGTGAATTAAGAATTAGGAATATAAATTGTTTGAGATGATTTATGTGGTGCAAGTGATGTGTTGCAGATGAAGCTGCTCTAACAATTAAAGCTGCTGCAACAGAAGGCGTGTATTAAGGAGCCGTAATGAAGGTTGGTGCTTAAAGCATGTAGAAACCATGGCGTGAAAAATGTCACTAGCGCTGTAAGCCTGTTATACTCACTATGTCAGAGGTCGTGCCCGCTAGTTAAACCCTGCGATCCTGCTTATTATGTCTGACATGTGATTTTCACACCTACAGACATGTGACTGAGTGACAGTGACTGACAGACCAACAATCACAGTACTCAAATCTGTACCTCTTATTATAGATGTTTTTGAGGTGAGTATTATGGTGGACTCAACCCATTAGATGTGAGTTGAACTACAATTGAAAAAGATGCACTCGCACGCATGACAATGTTAAACTAATGGCATAATCATGTAAGATCACATCAGTGAAGCTAGATTAAAAATGCAAGGGATTCCTCCCTTGAAAATGCTTTATCTCCAGTTGAAACAAATTTAGATGAGTTTACCAGTGCTGTTTTTAAAGTGAGCTTAATTAAAACCCATCCTGCGATATAAAGTGATTGGTTGGTTTCTCTGCCACGGTGTGATTTCGAGACGGTGAACGCAGAGGTAGATCCCAATCTCATCGAAATAAAGCACTTAATCAGCTCTTTCTGCATATAAAGGAGGTCATTAACCTTTGCTGTTGATTATATAAAAAAAAGTTGAAAAACAATTTTGAACATAGCACCACATAATTTTGGTCTAGTTATGAGACTGCAACACACACACACAAATATTCATGCCACACACATACTCACAGAAACAGTGGTTTGATTTCCAGCTTAAACTCCACAGGAGACGTTGGTTGCTCACCACAAAACAGCATCAGAAAATAGGAACTTTTATACTTTTTTAATGGATAAGAAAATAAAAAGTACTAGTTAAAACTTGTATTGACTTCTACAAGATTCAAATATTTAAGTCTGTAAAGACAATGCTTATTGAGAAAGCAGCCAAGACACAGTAATGTGATAATATGGCCAATAAACCTACTTCCACAGGGAGCAGGTTTTCAGTGCAACAATTCCAGGTACACCAGATAACATCATAACCAAACCCTCCATGATGAAAGAGATTAAATGAGAATGGACAGAAACTTTAAGTTTAAATAAACTGGACAATATACATGCAGCTATATCTGGAGCACAAGATCAAGTGAACAGATTCAAGTGAACTTGGATCTTAATTCACCTTTAAATATGTCTCTTTTTTGTTTTTTGCTTTGGTAAATGGAGTTCCAAACTCAGTTTATTAAACCCATACATGGACATCAACTCAAGTTATGCACTGGGGCACCAACACAAGCCACCGGATTAATCTAAATGATGATCATTTTCTCATTCGGCCAGCCACATGCCCACAGATGAGACCTCAGCAATGAAGAAAAAAAAAAGTGTAAAATTGAGACACTAATTCTTGGAACCAAACCCTTGATGAACAGACGTATCTCGACACTAAAAGTGCTCCCACTGTGACATCTCAGTGCCAAAGCTGATTGCAGTGCAGCTGTACATTTCTCCCTGGAAGTGAAGAAATTCAGATTCATTAACCTTCATGTAGCTTGATATGTCTTCTCTTTAACGTATTTGAGCTGAAGTTCATCTTAATTCCTGACACCTAATATGCTCAGAGGTTTGTCCAATATGGTCGACTACAGGCCAGAGCACCTTTCTGTACAGTAGAATGGACGCACCGTGGTTCACACTTTGTAATACTTTACTGTAGTACTTTAATGGATATATGGCTGCAGACTCAACTCCAGGAGTGAACTTGAGTATTTTTTGTGAGGAGTCTGGGTACTCCAGTTTCCTCCGAGTCAAATAATATACAAACTCGCTGTAGTCCAAGGTATCATGCATCCCGTCCAAGTGGATGGGACAGGCCCCGAGTGCTCCCATTATGGGATAAGCAGAAGAGTATGAATGAGTGAGGCAAAAAGTTATTGTAATCCAGATACTCAGCTCTTCAAACTCAGACTTGAATGGATTTACAGTATGACATGACTTATCATTACGAAGAGGTTCACCTCCACACTGACCTCGCGGTTTTGGTACTCCAGGATTCACTTCTTTATGCAGGTGTTTAGACGTTCTCCCTGCACTTCTGTCATAATTATTCGATTTGTCAGCTCTAACAAGACTGGGTCAATGTGTAGAATAGGTGGATGAATGTTGCAGAAGTATGTTGTTTAAAGATTAGTCATCAGCTACCCCTGGGTTCTGCTGCATGAAACATCAAACGCATGTACTGATGCCTTCTCGAGGCTCACGCACACACCACTCACATCCAGTCTCATCACAGGAAACAGTTGTATAGAGGCATCAGCCGAAGGCTCTCATGGAGTCCAGTCCTGCAGCCACCTCAACCTTGGCATGAGCCAACACAATGCCATTGGAAGACACGGAAGAATGGCACTTTTTAAATAAACAGTGTTGACTCTATGACACTAAATGCCTGCATACGGTCTTTACGTACTAAAGAACACATTGAAAAGATAAATAGCCCGTATGGCAGTTTAGTCCACAAATGTTTGCATCATTTTACAAGGTGTAATTACAGAGAAACTTAAAGACCACACCACAGCAAATCAATCAAGGGAGGTAATAGAGGGATCTGTTCCTGTCCCTTTCTTTCTCTCTTCACATCAATCCCTCAATTCTTGATTGCACGCTCTGTCAACCTCTTAGATGATTCAGCACTTTGTGTTTCACCACACCGTCTGTGTGTGTGTGTGTGTGTGTGTGTGTGTGTGTGTGTGTGTGTGTGTGTGTTGCACCTGTATCTCTGTGAGAGGTCGCCTGCAGGCACATGAGACCTGAGAGAGCCTATTCTGAGACAGGTGAATCAATTCCCTGTGACTCTATAAACCAAAGTCGACTAATCTCTGAGGCAAAACAGAGCCGTTGCTGAGGTGGCGAATTTCATCACGCTCCCTTTACTTCACTTCACACAGCCCAAGCACTGAGGTGACTTCATTGCCGGTCGAAATCATGGGGAAATGGTGAGAGGCTTAAACTGCAGTTGGATCAAAAACTTCCCCATTTGAGACATCGTCTCAAATATCACTCAAAAGTCACTAAAGCCGAGTGCCAACCCAGATTTTTGTTTTCTAAAAAACATATATACTTACATGACAGAAGTGTTGGTGTGGTTGTATACATCATGTGATAAATGCAACTGACAAAATTGAGCACACAATGAATTTGTTAATAAAAAATTGTGATCTCTGTTGCTAATGACATCCACATGCACAGGATGAGAAAAATGTCCCAGTCGGATGTGGCACCTGGGTCCTGGATTTGTCATGTGCTCGAACTAATTCATTTCTCGAACCATTTACTTAGGATATCTAGACATCTAGAAAAGATGCTCACACTCATTTAGTGCTGTTGAAAGCCATGTGATATGAGAAACAAACTCATGCCAGAAAGAATTAGCTTATTTGGTTATCTTGCTAACAAGAAGGGAAAGTTGCCCCGAAATTTACATGATTCAAATATGGACATGAAAATGGGATTCAAATAGAGTTGAGTGAGTCTCCTGCTTTAAATGTAGTTACTGTCGACCCAAACTGCACTTCAATGACCTGTCAGCCAGGATTACTTTGATCTGTGAAAGCTAAACTATAGGGCCATCGCCAGCAAACTGCACTGGAAGTTTTCACCAATTTCATGCTTCAATTTTATTTCAGTTGTTTTGCCCATTAAGATCTTGTTCAACAAACGATTACAGTGACAAAGTTTTGACCTCATTCTTATCCATTCTATCTATAGAGTAAGTCTAGTTTTGCCTTTAAGATTGATTTACCAACTGAGGTGTGAATCAGCCCCAACACCTAAATTAAACAAGTGGCTTTGATGACAGGTGACGCTCACGATATCCTGTATCCACGTAAAAACTCTTGGTTTAGCACTTAATAAAGTGATTCTGCTGGAGACTGAACGAACTGTTTGATCTGGACTACCCAGTCGAGCTTTGATTTTCACAGAAACACACTGGACAGAGTGACAACCCCATGATAATGACAATGTGAAGGCACTTGGACACACAATTTTAGTCCACTGTCAGTTTTTTTGTGCTCCAAACACCAGCCTCGCAACATCCTGGGTTGTTTGAGTGTCTCTTCACAACAAGAGACGGAAGGCATAAGAGTCCGGACCTATCCCTTTTAGGTTCAACTGCAATGGCTATAACAGGTACTGTATATTTCATTTGGATTCATAAGAATAAAATTCCAAAAGCGGATGCCTCTAGTATCCTTATTGAAATGGTTGAAAGCACTTCCAGAAATTGAATTCAGTAAACTGAAGTGCTTTACAAAGTTGACATTTGGCTACTGCAAAGTCACATAAATAAACATGATAAACAGTGAATGTGGAACACATCTGTGTTTTCACTATTCTGTTAATATATGGGATGCACCGAAATGAAAATTTGTGGGCTAAGATGAACAATTAAATTTAAATTTAATTTAGCTTGCCTGAATAGCAAATAGTGAAAAGCGTGGTCATTGTTTTTCACATTTTTTTTTATATTGCAGAAATTTTCTAGAATCAATGTTTTATCTCCTTTAATACATTTTATATATATTAAAAAGGAAACTGCAAGTCGTCAACGTTCAACATTGAATGCAGACTTCGAATCACACTGAAGCATCACCATGACGACAGAGTTGGTTGCTTTTGATAACTGACATCAGGGGCGTGATCAAATAAAGACAAAAAAAAAAAACTTGTGTCAGACAGTCGAAATAATTTTCGCTCCGGCAGGGCGTGCAGTGAACTGAGGAGAAGGTGCTGTTACGGCTGCAGCGGAGGAGTGGGTTGCTAGACTTGCCACCGCAGAGTTTGCTCCAGCGCTACACACATTTTTCTGGTTGAAAAATGAAGTGTATTTTATCTCCTCAATTCATAGCGTACTGCTGTCTTGGGGCCCCCGGCCTACTTGGGGCCCTAGGCTGTTGTCTGGATAGTCTGCTTTTGTCCATATTGTTCAGCCCTTAAGTATCACCAAAATCTAAACATTATTTAAAATCTGTGAAAGCTGAACACAACTCCCACTTTAAGTGTAAACCAGACTGGTCAAACAAGAAGTCTGGGCCAAATCTGCTGAAAGCAAGCTAAATATTCATCTCCCCAAAAAATAATGCAGACATGCATCAAGGTCATTGTGAGGTCCATTTTTTTAATATATTCTGACACAAACAGAGAAGCTAAATGCCAGTGAAAGTGATTGATTTTGTTGAACGAGATTCACATCCTCTCAAAGAGGCAGCTTATTTTTAAATGGAAACAATTACTTCTGACGGTGTGTGTTTCATTTCGGTGTCCACAAGCGAAACCAATGGACAGCATGAAGGACCTAACCAAAAGGTAGAAGATTAAAAATGCATGACATCACGGTGAAAACCAAATGTTGGAGCTGAAAAAATATTTACTCAGATGCAAAGAGCATGCATTATTGATGACAGAGCAGGAACAGAAATAGAACCATAGTTTCTGAATCCTAGCTACAATGTTCTCCAACATTTCTGGAGGACGATTTCAAACGATGAACCCAGAGTTCCATAAATCCTTGTTACTGAAGTTCATTACAGCACGGATAGAAAAGCTTTTGAACTTAGTGGAGCAGCTCACTGCATGTAAAGCAGAAGTAATTGCTAGGTTTATGAGCCAAAGGCAGTGATTCTGTCCGATGACTTGGGCATTTGTCGAGCTGCCTGAGACAAGCTCTATAATCAGATGTGCGACCACCAAAAAAGTGATTTTATTTATTCACTTTCCAAAGGAAACGAGCACCAGTTCCAGCAGAAGTCAGAGGAGAAAGTCCACTGAAAGGTCATTGGGATAATGAGTTTGAGAGGGCATGGACTACGGAGGAAAGCATACATGAAGCGGAGTACAGAATTAATAAGAGCACTGAGGGGAAGGGCAATGATATCCTTAAACGATCTGGAAAATTCATGTGGGATTACAGAAGAAAGAGCAAAGGCCATTTGTTTTATTGAATTCTTAACTACTCTGCCTTTCTAACTGAATCTGGATGACGTGAGGTGAGGTCTCATTTTCAGTTGTCTCCAGGCATTCAGGCTAGTCCTAACTCAGGAAGTTATTGTATTTTGCCATTTAAAACCGCCTTAAAATTTGCCACAAAAGTGAAGAATTTATAAACAGCTGTAACTAACAACTATTTTAAGAATCTAGTATGACAACATACATACGCCTTCAGTTACCTTCACCTTTACCTTCACCTTCTTCTACCGCTTATCCGGGGTCGGGTCGCGGAGGCAGCATTCGGAGCACGGAAGCCCAAACTTCCTGGTCCGCACAAACCTCCTCCAGCTCCTCCCGGGGGATCCCGAGGCGTTCCCAGGCCAGACCGGAGACATAATCTCTCTAGCGAGTCCTGGGTCTTCCCCGGGGTCTCCTCCCAGTAGGACATGCCCGGAACACCTCGCCAGGGAGGCGTCCAGGGGGCATCCGGATTAGATGCCCGAGCCATCTCAACTGGTTCCTCTCGATGTGGAGGAGCAGCGGCTCCACCCCGAGCTCCTCCCGGATGACCGAACTCCTCACCCTATCTCTAAGGGTGCGCCCAGACACCCTGCGGAGGAAACTCATCTCAGCCGCTTGTATCCGTGATCTCATCCTTTCGGTCATTACCCAAAGCTCGTGACCATAGCTGAGGGTGGGAACGTAGATCGATCGGTAAATCGAGAGCTTCGTCTTGTGACTCAGCTCCCTCTTCACCACGACGGTCCGATACAGCGACCGCATCACTGCTGGTGCAGCGCCTTCAGTTAACCACCGCTTAGTGCTGGAGCCTATCTCAGTGGTCACTGGGAGGGACGCAGGAATACACCCTGGAGAGGTCGCCAGTCCATCGCAGGGCACACACACCTTTCACACCGGCATATACACAAAGGGGCAAGTTTTGAGTGTCCAATTAACCTAGTGAGCATGCCTTTGTGCTGTGGGAGGAAACCAGAGTACCCAGAGAAATCCAACGTAGGCAACATGCAAATTCCTCCAAGAGCTGAGAGGCAGCAGTGCTAACCATTGCTCCACCATGCTTTCCTAGTATGACCATTATTATTTTTATTGTTATTATTGTTATTTGTTATCATGCAAAAATATAGATTTTCTTTAATAAAGTGTACAGAACGATACATATTTTTGTTTAAGGTGGTGTGAGCTCTCACTTCAATAATTCATTGGATAAAGCATTCATTCATTGAAGCTTTTGTTTCAGTAGAGGAAATCCCATATCTGACCAGGAGGAGATTCAGACACATCATCAAACAAAACAGCTCCAGCGAGAATCACCTTTTGCACAGTGGCTTGGTGCGGTTAGACTGCTGCACACAGATAAGGCTTCCAGTGAAATATGTGACGACAAGGAACAAGGACGGTTGTTTGATGTATCTACCCGTGTTTCTCTCACACACAGGGTCAGTGTGATTAGTTCGTAGGAGCAAGTGTTCATGCCGCAGTCAGAGTCAGAGCTAGTGCTTTTTCTGGAGATGTTTAGAACATAAGTGACGATTTAAAAGTAAAAACAACTGTGCATGAGAACAACTGCAAGAGCTCAATCGTCTAATGATGCATAACTCAAGGGCCCTGTGTGTTCATTACTGCTGCACTGAACACTTGGACATTGTAGAAAGAGCTGGAATAAAGTGGATACAAAAGGGAGAGATTTCTTCTCATAATAAAGATCATCATTAAAATGCTTCCATTGTGAAATCATTGAATTTGAAGTTTTCACGAAGCCCAGGGGTCCACTGGCATCACCAGCTCTTCTGCATGTAAACAAAGCAGCCAGACATCACTGCAGACCTTTGACCTTCTCGATCACAGTATTGACATCATTAAATCCGTAAAACTTGGTATTGAAACGACGGAAAACATCCGACTGCTCCAGTGAATAGCGTTCGAACAAAGACAAAGCCAAGATGTCACGTTTCAGTCTTTCCTTAACTTCTGCTTAATGCTGAACAGAACTTTTTTTTAATAAATGGAAGCTTACTGTGCAACATAACAATGTTCATTTAAGGTGGTCAAGCTGATGAGAGGGGGACTGTCAGCGTGTACAGCATATGTCTGTTTGTTGGCAAAAACAACTCTAGAATGGATTTCCGGAATGGATTATTGAGACAACAATCTCGATGATTCAATGTCGGCTTCTGGATCCACAAATGTTTTGATGCACTTTTCTGTTCAGGGAGAGTAGTAGCTTGAGCTCATACTATTCTTTGTTCACCCTGTGTGTTGCTTAAGCAAGTTCTGGGCCTCAAAATTATTGATTGTATCATTGGTATTTCAAATGCTAAAGAGGAGTTCTGCATTGTGCTCATCAATTTGTGTAGAATCTATTTGTGTAAAATCTATATAAACCGCTGTAAGGCGTACAAATTTAAATTGAGACAGATCTTTCAGGTATATGATAACCACCCACTGCAGCGCAGCACACCATCAAGCATCTGTGTTTGTGTTATATGGGCATGAACGTAGACACAGAGCAACACAAATCGTTCCCCATAAACCATGTGAACATCTGCCTTGCCTTATGAGGGCACACTGTTCATTTGCATTTAGATACAGCTTTAACAATTACATATTTTACACAGGGAGGAAATGTTTGAAATAAAAGATTCTGTTGGCATCACAAAAATTCTTTGAACTCAGGTGGATCAGTGTAAAAATGAACAAATAAAATAAAATAATTTAAACAAAAAAAAACATTATTATGTGGTGTAAAACTTATCTTGAGCATCTAATTCAAATTTTAATCTATAAAAGGCCAACCTTCTACATTTATCTGACAGTAGAAGCCATCTTTAAGCCCAGTCGTATCAGATAATTTAAATGAAAAAGATGACATTTGTTTTAGCATGACAGGCCATGTAGTTCAACTGACAGAGTAATACACCCTCCACAGTGCAGACGGAGGAAGGCAGAAGTGAAAGAGTGTAGATGACAGACTGACGGCCACAGAGGCTGAAAGATGACAGACTGATGAACAAACGTATTCCCATCCAAGGTGGATTAGATGATGGTCCAGCGCTCCAGTAGCCTTTCGTCGCTTGATCAACATGCATGTCCTGCGTCCTACACCTAACATGTTACGACAGCCTGGAATTTTTCCACTGGGCACGTTTTTTCGCCCTCACAGCTTTGGCCTACGTGTTGTACACTCCAATGTGCCGTTTATTCTATTAGCATGTGTACGTTCTCCGTTTTAAAGGTGTCACTGAAACCTGACACGCTCCGAGGGACAGGTAAGGGAGAGAGAAACTGAGAAAGAATCAATTTGATAAGCTGAAATATGAGAGCCCAGAGCTGGAAGCTCTGTATCCAAGCAAATATGACACATCTCTATATGCTGCGCTGCCTGCCTATATGCTTCGCCGCAGAGTATCATTAACCTTGCAGCACTGCCCGCTTGTGTTTCCATACCATCTCCTCCTCCCTCTGTGTTGCACTACAACATGTGCTGCATTACAACATCGGAAATGCCTCGAACATGCTACATGGTGAAATTGCCAACTACAGCTTCAATCACAGTGATTTACAACATATTTCTGGATATCGCGCCCAACAGTATTTTACTTTTCAACCTGAATCCAAAACGCTATAGAGTTATTGCTTACTCATTGCAGCTCGGGCACAGAGCTTTTTCTTGCTCTATATATTCACTGATCCATAGAATGAGGGCAGCGGACAGAACAGCCTGTGCGGTTGTGCAAAACAGATCTGCGCTCAATGATGGCATGAAGAAATATCTTCAGAGCAGTAGGTGAGGCTCCTATCTATAAAATAATAGCCTTTATAGCACTCCAAGATCATTCACCTCGCATTGAACTATTCAACCTTGGACTTACATTACTATACCATGATACGTCATCCTTCGCTATCATTCAGCTTGTCCATCATGCCAGGGTCAAGGGACACCGGAGCTATTTCCAGCTGTCATCCGGCGACTGGTGGGGACACCGGGGAAAGGCCTCCGGTCGATCAAAGGTCAAACAAAGACCGATATCATCTAACATTCACATTAATGTGTACTGAGTTTCTAATCGAAATGAGGACATGCTTGAACGAAAACCCGTGGGGACAGCATGTGAATGCAGACGATGATGTACAAGTTGAGCACATGGCTTTGACATTGGGACGATTGCCATCTTGTTAGTGTTGGCCTGATGAAGCTAGATACCTGCCACGTAATGACAGGCTTCTTCCCTCAATTGGTGAGTTGCCTGCTGATCAACTAGCACTTTTAGGTAACAATTTTCAGGCATGTCACTGAGCCACAATCTCATGGTAGTCTTGGGTCTGGTCCAAGGATTCTGGTTGAATTTCACCTTCATTATTTGAATCACTTGGCAAAGTTAGGGAAGGAATGGCGCCAGTTGACAAGGCAAATAAATGTATTTGTTTCTTTATTTTCTTGCCTTGCACCACTTGTGTCTAAAAAGAACCACATCTGAGGATTTGACCTTAGAAATTGCACTCACTGTATTGGAGGCACAGTATAGCTAACCATCGCAGCATATAGCTGACCTAAGCAGATCAGGATATAGGTTTGAATGAGTGGAAAGTCTATTCCTCGCCAAAGAGAAACACAAAGAATGGACCCATTTTCAAATGCTTTTAGGCATGGTTATGTAAAACTTTGCACATGTCATAAGACAGGTGCCTGATCTGCTACAAAAGATGGAACAAATACAGATAGATATAAGGTCTTTACTTATATAGCTAAATTCCTTTGGTGTAAAATCAATAACATATTTAAACGGTTCAATGAAACCACTGAAAATTACTGGAACCACATTGTGTATCACAACATAGAGTTGTCTTTATACCATCAGTAGTGTGGGTTTGCAGCTTGAATACTCACACACTTGAACTCCAGAATGCAACAAAACCACGACGACCTACAGAAAGGTCCCATACAAATGAAATCAGATTTCCTTTATGCTAATTGATAGTCTGCAAATGAAGCGTCCACAGGAGTGCGAGCGTACAATGTAACTAAATTTCAGGGCTGAGTTGAATGGACAGGAAGTCTGAATGTGACCACTTCTAGATTTTAACACAGGATCCCATCAGAAATTTGCCTTGCACCAATGCACTTCTGTAGTTATGCAGGCTACATTGTGACCAAGCATTTATTTGACATCATCACAGTGGTTCAATGGGGACTGCGAGGAAGGCGATCGTTTCATCACACAGCATAATGAAATAGTTAGCAGGAAGGCGATGATAGCCTCAGATTTGTCCAATAGTCTGTGTCAGTGTGCGCACGATCACTCAGGGAGGGTAATGAAGTGTCTCTCAGTTATGTCCTGATGGTCATAGCGTTGTGGTTGCTCTCACAAACAATGCTGGACTCATCTGGAGAACCACCACATTAAGACAGCGGCTCCAGTCAGGCTGCATAGAAGGACTCGGCTATTCCCTTTCTACATTATCTTACTTCATGAATCATCTCTTCATTCAGCAACTGAAGCGCCTCTCCCTCGATTTCTGATAAATGAATTTGACCCATTTCTTACAGTAGCTTATTGACCAGAGATAAGCAGTAAGCAAGTGATTGACAGCTCTTATTAGCATTTATACACTGATGATTTTATCTCAGATGTGACCTTTCAAGGTTGTTGCCAGGTTGCTGGAGAAAACAGCAAAACAAAGGCAGCCAACGGTACATTTTGCAGGGACATCAGTGTAGGTTACGTTTAGCTAACACTTTAATCCAAAGTGATTTACAATGATTTAGGCATGTAGCGCCAAGGACCTAATGGCCTGACACTGGCACACGCTCTGATCTGGTGCGCTTTAAACCCTCACGAGTCCCCTGGATTTTGTGTGTGCGACTGGCTACTAACAAAGAAAGTGTGTCTCATTTTCAAAGCTTTAACCTACATCAACTAAACTTAAACATTTAAGAGGATTAGATTAGTTTTCTCATAGTTAGGACGCAAAGAGCCACCATTAGATTGTTGTGCCCAGTAGAACGGTGTAATGGATTTCATTGCATTTATAAATGTAAAAAAAAATAAAAACCCACACACTGCAATTCACTGCTTTTCTATACTCTCATTCACTCACCTCTTCCCACTGATGTATATACCGGATGAGTCGGGACAGTCTTAGGAGCCGCAAGAGACTGAGGATCTTGGTGAAGCGGACGATTCTCAGGGCGCGTGCTGTCTTATAAACCTCAGAGTCAAAACCCTTCTCTACTATTAAAAAGATATAATCCACTGGAATGGAGGAGAGGAAGTCCACGACGAACCAGCTCTTCAGGTAATTCATCTTGATGACCTTTGGGTCGAGGATGATCTCTGAGCTCTCCTCGTTGACGATCCCCGTCCTGAAGTTCATGACCAGGTCCACCAGAAAGATGGTGTCCGAGGCAACATTGAAGACCAGCCAGGTGGTGGTGGTCTGCTCTGAGAAGAAGGTTATTCCCACAGGAATGATGATTAGATTCCCCATCATCATGATGAGCATTATCAAGTCCCAGTAGAACCTGCGGAGAAACACACCAGACAAATCAGCTGCAGTTCAAGCAGTCTGTGTTATTTACATGGCACAGGCAACCCTTATTTATGAAGCTGTACAAAAAGAATCAAGAGAGCGAGAGAGAGAACCAATGGCTGTTTTTCACCTCATTACAAACATGAAAAAAAAACAAGGTTAGATTAGTTTACAAGTTTAAACAATACAAAGTGATTATAAATAGTAACTATACAACAGTTGTTTTTTTTCTCTCTTTGACCAACTTTCCAGATTAAGGGATGACATTAATAATTTACGACGTATTAGAGGCAGGAGTTCTGTTTGTTGTGGTTTGGGCACAAACAGGAACTTAGGTGGACCACACCTTTTCACAAGTGTTTTTCTTCCATTAGCATCATCCAGGAACTACAGCTACAGAGGCCTAAGGGACATTTATGGAGGACGACGTGTTCAGTCTGACAACACAATAGGGCCATCAAATGTGCATATCATCCACTTTTCATTCCTCTACTCTCTAATGGGATGCAACAACAACCACTCTCAACTTCACCTTCTTCTTAGTCCTCTTGTTGCCTGTGACTAAAATCATACAATTATTTTGCCTTCCATTAATGTCTAATGTTCATTCTCCCCCAGTGTGTTGAATTCTGAGCCTTTTGTCTTATAAATAAACCGTGCTGAGAAATGATTCATCATCACCCTTCTCAAACGGACGAGGTGTCTGGTGGCCTGTTAGAGACTGAATAACCATGGATGAAAATAGATGCTTTCAGGAATTCTATCTCATGCTAAAAACTCTCCCCAGACACTGGCCCTGCTCTGACTTGCAGACCGTCCACGTCTGAGGATAGAAATGGACCGGCCGACTGGCTGGCGGGCTGCCTGTGTTTGCTGGCAGAGTGGCCGCCCAGTAATGGATCTGTTTGAATAAATTAAGCCGGGCCTTGGCTTTATAAATATACACAGATCATGTGTCCGATAATTGTCTTCACCTCAACTACACAACAGCCATCCACATGGTTGAAGGGTATTTTTGTACCAGCAGACATTGAACTAAGATGGACTCTTTGTGTGGCTGAGATACCTTGAATGAGACAGAAAAGCAGGTGACACAGAGACATTCAATGTTATTTTTATCCCTTTCTGGAGAAATACTTTTAAGAAGACGCAGCAGAGAACGATTAACTAGAAAAAACGGTCAGAAAGTGCAGGCCTCTGCAAAAGATGTTGGTTCACCAGGACAACAAAGAGCACAACGGCACTTTCTCTATGAGCTTCACGATGAATCCTATCTGGATTACTGGAACCACATATTCTCACTCCCATGGCGTAATATATTGACGTTGGGAAAGTTGCCTTTTGCGTCCTATACTGCCACCGAAGGCAGCCTGCAGCATTGCATGTTGATGTTGATGCATTAGGTTTTCAGTTGAAGCACATTTTCCACCTTCTGCAATGCGACATGTAAAAAAAAAAGAGGTTGGGGGTTAGTAAACCATGGGATGGCGCTGCTTCATAATAGGTTTAGCAACAAAGATTGGGGTTAGCTTGGCCATGAGATGGTATTTAAAGCCTGTCAAATGGCCCTGCGACTTGCGGTGCCTCTCAAGGAGAGCCAGGTAAGAGGTTATAAATAGCAACTGACATCCACTATGATTCAGTGAAGAGAACTGTCCCCTGTCCCCTTCCCCACAACACGCGTGCTGCACTTTGCACTCGCGTGATCCACAGCCCTCTGCAGGAAGCTAACACAGGATGGACAACACTTTTTAATTCATTGAGGTTCCTAAGCGCATGCAGCAACATGCAACGCTGAAGGTCGCCTTTGTTGGTACGGGAATGAGAATAGGTTACTGGAAGGCAACTTGGAACAGTACAAAGATTTTCCTTTCTGAAGAACCTTCTTGAATTATTTTGCAACTAGATAGACCACACCCAGACAATCACATAGCCTCCTTGACAGGACTAAAAACAAACCAGTGGCAAAGAAAGTTCAATGAGAAACTTGTGTTCAAGATCAAATAGGCATACAGGAATGTCTCTGAAGCTTGGAGGGAAAACAATGTATCATCAAGTAAAAGGTTAATAAAAGTTATTCTAACCATGAAGGCAGAGGTAACCAGGCACACCACAGGATAAGTACAGTTACCCTGACAGTTTTTACAGTACAGTACAGTACAGTACAGTACACACTGCCATTTCAAACACAAAATATGGCCTGGCGTACTGTATATGACTTCTAAGGAATACCGGAGAAGAAGAAAGCCATTGTGTGAGCTAGAAAAGCAAGGAGACAGCGTAGAACTACCTCTGCCAAGGCGCATGATATAACGCAGCATACGATCAACTCAATGAAAGAAAGTCCATGACGCATGACTTATGTTGGCCCATGTTCCTTCACAAGGGCTCAAACCTGGGATTAGCAGAATTCCTGAGTTCTCCCAGCTCCACGCATCCAACCTAGTAACAACATATTTTATCACCATTGGTCCAGACTGGGCAATGTAGCATGACACAAAACCTCTCCTCATGTCTGCTAAGAAAACATATTTGTGGCATCAATGCCATGTCACGTTGATTGTGGGCCTTGATAGAAAAGAGTTATGGAAAAATATTGAGAAGTGCAAACACGATGTGTAGCAAAAGCCTATTAATAATGCCTCCTTAACACAAACAGTTCTAAGATAGAACAGCCATGGTCTTTATCGGATACTTTCTCTCTAAGCTGCTTTGAGCTGTTTTCCTTTTTTTTTTTTTTTTTATCATGAATGTAATATAAATGCTTCCCGGTTGGACCGTGAGACAAGATTGTATCAAGTGTTATGTCATCATATCCCTCTCTTTGTGACTGAATAAACAGGAGGAAAAAAGTCAAGCCAGCTGTTGTTTGGTAAATACTGACCAAACAAAATGTTTTTTTTGTTTTTTCTCTGATAGTTATCTCTCTCCATCTTGTGTAGGTGGCGTCTACAGTGCGCATGACCCCCACGGCGCCCACTCGTTCATGAATAAAACATTGTTTTAAAACAGAAGCCTGAACAATATGCCGCACCAGAAGAAAAGGGTGGCTCGTAAACGTAAATGAAACGATAAAACACACGGAGCAGATGGATGTCGAGCATAAGCACACTCCGAGACTCGAGCCAAAACTTTAAGATATTGCGTGCCACTGCAGCGGGTCTGATTAAAGATTTCGTTGCACCAGCTTGGAGAATTAATATCTCTTCATTGCTCCCACTGTGGCTGCACACACTCCCAGCTGAACCAGTAGCAGCTCACAGCTGCGGCTCCAGCGGTGCGTTCAGTCTCTGCTTGAAGTTCATCTGTGGTCCAGCAGTTTGCATAGTCACGTGGAGCTGCAGCAGTGCCAAACACAACATTGCGCAGACGTTTTGGTCTCAACTATTCACCTGTTCCGCACGTCATCAGATTACAAGATAAAGACAGTTAGACATTGCATGTGTTGCTTTTGTTTTTGATCTGTTATAAATATGATTTTATTGTGCAATTTCTGAGATCCTGTCGTCATGATACAGCATATTCTTTTTTTGTTATTTATTTAATTGCGATTTGTGTTTTTTACGAATTTAATTCATTAATTTTTACTTGGCAATCAATTGGCAAAAAATGAATACATAAAATAAAAATAAATAAGTACATGAATAGTATGTGGCTCTAGGTAAAAAAAAAGTATACATTTTGACATATTTCTGAATTGTTGTATCTATATCATAGCAACAGTAGAATAAACAAATCTGATCTGATGAACTAGTAACTCATCATCTTAAACAATACAAGCATTTTTACTGACATATTATGGAGTAATAGTCAATTGTCGGATGAGATGAGAACAGCAGATGGAAGGATGCATAGTTTAGTATGATTCAAATGGGTATATTAGAAACAGGGGTTAGAAGACCTGTATGAAGGTTCAGAGATTTTTTTTTGTCTAAGTGCAAATGCAAAAAGTGGTTTACAAGTGTCTTGAACGTGTTCAACAAGTGACTTATGATTTTGAGATTAGGAAATTACATTTCAAAATTTAATTCTAGTTTTCAGCGCGGCAACTTAACTGACTCTAAACTGGAATAGGTTGTAAAGAGTCTCCTCATCAACTTGGTAAGTGAAATACGTTTCATCGAAATTCTGACACATAAAACTCGAAACCCTGAACTACACATACAGTATTATCAATGCCAATATTCCAAACAACAACACACCAAAGTAAATATACCAAACGGTTGAATAATAACACCATGAAATCTCTCTAATTTCTATACTGCTAATCCTAATCCCAGCACAGATGACATTGGGCTGGATTGAGGGTATATCCTTGGCAGGTTATCAATCTGTTACAACATATAGATTAAAACAAGGACACAGCCACACGCCATTTATGCTGTCAACACTCAGGAAACAGAGAAAAATGATCGTGAAAGGGAATGACTGTGACCAGGGGAGAGCAAGATAAACTAATCCAAGAAGTGGTGGGGAAAACAAACTATGTGGCCATGTCTTACTGAGCTTTTTCTAATATTACACTCTCCCCAGTGTTTTCTGTACGAGGTGCTTATCTCAAGTTTCGTACAAGTACATTTCAGTTAGATCAAGAGTACGACTCAAACCAATAGTGATCAGAGCTGATCTAGGGTTTGCTAAGTTTTGTCTACAAGTGACGTATGTACGACACGACAATGAGTAAAGGGAGGCTGGAAATAAGTAGTTTTAATTCTACCCAACAATCACTTCATGTTAAAGTGTGTCAGCAGAAAGAAAAAAGAGGAGATGATGGATCAAGTAGAACACTAAACAATAGAAGAAAAAACTGCAAATGATTCAGACCATAGAAGACACAAGCAAGACCTTCCTGTATCTATATTTTCATGTAAATTCAGTGGAGAAAAAAAGTCAATGCATCAAGCCATTCCTCATCAAAAGCTGGGAGGGTGGGGGGTTGTTGTATAACTGCAGGCAGCTCCAGGGGAATTGCCATCACAACAATCCTGCTGCTAAATCAAGTCCGATTGTATTCTGTGCTCATAGGTTTTCTATACTCAATCATAATGATTGCCAGAGCTCTCCTGACAGGCAGGCGTGACCCATGCAGTCTTAGTCCGTGCCACCCCGTCCAGTCAGGATGCACCGTGCCACATGAGGCGGAGATTGATGTTGTACTGATGCGTACAGAATGACACACACTTCTGTTTGGTAAAATTCTATTGGCACTGTTTTTGATATGCAAGGCAACAGAAAAAGGAAATGTTGCAAAGTTAAGAGTTAAAAGTTAAGTGTTTCTTCTGTCTTTCGTTTGTTCTTCATGATGCCATGTAAGATACCCCAAAACCATGGTCTTGAGCTTTTGTTCGTGACCAATACGAGAGACAAGGTGAGATGCGAGGGGCTCAGTTAGCATCACAGAGTTAGCATCAGCATCAAGACAGCCTAGTTGAGATGGCTCAGCTATGCTTCCTGGACACTTCCCAGGTGAGGTAAAGCCTAACTGGGAGGAGGCCCCTGGTAGACTGAGGACATGTTGAAGGGATGGGGGACATTTCAGGGTCCCGTTGCACCAGTTGCCAGACCCGCAACCCAGTGATGGGTGTTGGAAGATGGATGGATGCAATAACAATTAATACAATTCAATATTTTCAAAACTTCTTTCTTCTTTTTCTTTTCAAATTTGGTTTGAAAGGTTTCATTTTAAATCAGTTTGATCATATTCAAGTGATTCAGACTTTAACAAATTGGGCGCTTAAAAGTTTAAAAATGATTATACAGGTTTATGATTCCATTATTTGAAGTTTCACAATCACTAGCTTCACATGTGAAGAAAGAAAGATGGCATAATAAACGCTATAACAGGGGCTCTTGAAAAAATGAAACTCACAGATATGGCTTCTTTTAGATTCAATTCTGTTTTGGAGAGATGTTTAGCAATTTGTAGTTGAAATAACCTTAACAGATGGTAATGGAGAATTCTGAAATTAAGAACAATCTCAAGCTTCAGAAAAACGCCTCCCTTTAGCATGACGTCAAGTGTCTGATGTTAGGCACTAGCCCTCTCGAAAAATCTATCAATAATGAATTTTACTAACCTGCCATGAATCTTTAAGCAGCCACTGTGTACAAAGAATATATGGCCTATTGGATTTCAAACAGCAACACAGAGCTGTATAGTGTCAGCACGAATGGTGGTGTCATTCAAAGATAGTACTTACGTAAGACTGTTCATTAACGTAGCGGTCTTTGTTTTCTCCTCAACGTCTCACGTGTGCAAGCCAGAGTATCCACTAAAGTTATGTAAGTCCAAAGAAAAAGGCAGAAACTTACAGGTCGGGCTAAGTGATATTTAAGCATAGGATTAGGTGCAGTACAGGAGGAGGGCTTGCCAAGTCCTCTTCCAACTGCATCATTTATGCACCAGCGGAATAGATCACTTTGAGTCCGAAATGTTGCCTCCAAGTACCAGTAGGATGCCAACAGAAACATCTCTGGCATTAGAAGCTTGTTTTTAAAACTGGCAACAAGACAAAAAAGAAATCTGGGAAGTCTCGTCAGGAAAACAAAAATTAAAGTTAAACTGTGAGGCACGAAACATTGTAAAGAAGCATTACGGGCAACGGCAGCGGTAAATACGGATGTGGATATCACTTAATATATCAGGTCATACCCTTTAGCCATCTTTTAGAGGGGTTCAATCTTCTTACATAATTGTTTTCAGAGACTGTTAAGCTCATTGACTGCTGTGTTGAGCTACTAATCCTTGCCCACCATCATTGTGTATCTGAGAGAGAGCACACTATCTGTGTGGCTTTTAGTGTGGTTGAACCAGGAAGGGAAATACCTATTTAGCATTAGCCTATAAATAAAACTGATTTTTTTTTTTGTGTGTTTAAACAGCAGATCCAGCAGAGGACAAACTGTCATTTAGACTCTAGATTAAAGCGTGCAGACTACAGCTGTAGACAGAGGCAGCAGCCAAAAGCTTTAACTGGGGGCTCTGCAGCTTACGTATAGAGTTCAGCACCATGGACAGTTCTATGCGAAGCGCATGGATCAACAAGCCCTTGCACGTTAGATGGGTCTGCAAATGAAAAACTGATGAGCGTCACCATGCAGCTGAGCCAGGGGACTCTGGTGAGATGTGTCATTGGTTATGTTTTCAGAAGTGTGCCTATGCTGTCCTGGCTACACGAATGCAAATATATAGCTGGACAGCTAGTGGACAACATGGCAGGAAAACTTGAAGACAGAACACAGGGCTTACTTTCCTTGAACTTTATTGAAGCCTTCGTGTGGCAATTAGTTTATAAAAATACGGAAGGCTTCTGAGCCTGAAACGTAGAAAATGTATTCAACGGTGAGGACTGGGCTTCTTATCCTGGAGCAACTAAACAAGGAAAATAAAAGTGCAGTAACAATGATGCGTCAAAGATCATCTATACAAAACAAAACTTGGGAACTTTATCACAAACCGAAAATACGAATTTCTGAATTTCAACCCATCTTCACAGCACTTTCAAAGACTACACAGTATCCTGGGGTTGTTTCTAGCTATACAACCATGACATTATATTTACTATTTCAGATTGATTTTACCTGTAGTTAATCTACAGTATCTACATTGAATCCTTCTTGATTTCACTCAGGGCAGCTTTGATATGAAACTAAGATCTGGGTAAACAGTATCTGTCATTGAAATTCATTTGAATTAAGGATCAGCGATTGCTATGCATTCAAGACAAACAAGGATGTGGTTTGATGCCAAGACCAACTGGAGACGAATCTCAATATGTCAGTGTAAATAGCTGTCAGAATTGAAATAAAACTAAAATGAAATAATTGAGTTTGAATTCTTCATTTGGGATTTTAGCTTCAAGTTAAGTTCAAAGACATTATAATTGTTTGCGTGGCACATTGCATGCATTTCATTTCAACAAGTATTGAACGGTACAATCTGTGTGCCAACTTGGCTCAAACACAGACTGAGCTAGACTTCCATGTAAACATACCCCATTCTCCTTCTGTCTCACTGCATACAGTAGACTGATCTCCCGCAGGTTCCCACACGGCTAATTTCAGCAGTAAATATTCATGCCCAAGGTAGGATGCTCATGTATAGCTGACAGTCTCAGATAATTGTTCATTCATATATTTTCTACTACTTATCCAAGTCGTGCGGCCCAGACCTCTTTATCTGCCAAAAACATCTTCCAGCTCTTGTGCGGGAACATTTAAGAATTCCCAGGTCAACCAAGGGACAATTTTTTGAGGGCCGAATGTAAAAGGTAATTTGCTTTGGTCGATATGAATCACAACCATAGGTCTGTTAACATAGCTGAAGTGCTAAGCTAAATGTGCAGGGGGAGAAAACAGTTTGTAGTAGGGATGTCGATGTTGCATGGCTATAGTGTGTGCAAATATCTCGCAGCAATAAGAACTTAAATATCTTGACCTATACAGCCTTAGTTTGTGTGGGAACAAGTCACGGTCACAGTACCAGATGCTCTGTAAACACTGATATAAGTACCCTCAAGTCCCCTGATGCAAACTGTTCCCAGGCTCCATATGTTGAACTGAAACAAAGTTCTACACATAAAATCAGATTTCATTGAGAAATGATGTATTTGAAAGAGCGTGTATGTATGTGCATAGCTTAATTATATGTACGTCCGAATAAGTTGACTATGCAGGATACTGACACTGTCATATGGGGACGGATTCTAAAAGGCGACAGAGATCACTCGTGTGCTATTAGCGCCAACACGGGAAAACAACGAACGCCACACGCTAATTTCTGGAAGCTCCGAGCGGTAGAACACATCTTTGCTGGACCAACGCCGCATTTCCAGCCTTCTCCGGCGACACGCAGGCCCGCGTCGTCGCGCCGCCGCCTCCAATGAAATGTTTACCAGCATGATGGTGCATTGGCACTGTCACGCTGTGCACAGGTACAGCCGATATGTCGCAATGTGCGCCGTTACACTGTGGCAACAAGCAGAACCCGAGCGGCTCCTCACGAGAGGCTGATTCGCCGTTGTGTCTGTCAGATGTGAAAATGCCGCAATGGAAGAGGGTGAGCGGATTTGGGCAGCTCCGGGTCAGTCGGTGCCGACGGCGGTGTGAGAGGCAGCTAAAATGGGGGGGTGAGAAGGAAGGTGGTGGCAGAGCAGGTGTCTGCTCCGGAGCTTACCTAAAATCGCTATATGGATGAATGATCCAGTATCCGGCTGTTTGGACCCGCTCCTGTTCTTTCTCCACTGCTTTCTGACTGCCGAACATACGCAGGGAGAACTTATTGACTCCAGGCTGCATCATGGCCCCAAATTGCCTCTGCATGAAACCGTATTGCCTGGACGCCCCCTCCAGATCGTCAAAGCCCACCATGGCCTCCTCCCGCTCCCCTTTAAAGCCCACGGAGTTGCCATGGTCCTTGGTGTTCTGGCTGCCCGTGCTGTTTTTCTGTATCGAGTCTTGCCTCTGGAAAACATTATTCCCGTCCGCCTTCTCCTCCTTGTTGCTGGAGAACGAATTCGGTTTGTCTTCCATGGTGGTGGCCCCGGTTCTTCTCTGCTTTTGCAGCGTTCCGTCCCCCGCGCGCACAGAAAAGTCGAGCGGCCGCCGCGCGAGAGCTCTCCCGTGTCTTCTGGTGCCCTTCAAACTGCTCCCGAGCCTTCAGCGCGAGTGCTGCAAACTGAGACTGGAGCGGCCGAGGAGCCGCTGGATCAGGTTTCTTTGGGTTACCGCCATCTACCGACGGCTGCTGCTGCTTCTCCCGTGCTCCAGCAAAGTACTGCGGTGGAACTGGCACATGCTCCTGCACCTTATTTACATAATGTGGCTCATGATATCATAGAAGCCCCCCTCGTCCTCCCCCCTCTCTCTGTCCCTCCCGCCATCACTACCCAGTCATTCAGGGACTTTTATTTACATCCCAAAATAAAGCAGAAGGCTTTGTTTGATAACATAATTTTGAAGGAAAAAAAAATAAAATTAATAATAATAATAATAATTTCATATATATATATTTGTAAATAGGTTAAATTATATAGAGTGTATCATAAAATAATAAATATAAAAATAATATTTTCTTAGATTTTTTTTTTTTTATTTTGCTGGTTGTACAGCACCCTCTTTAAAGAGGAAAGAGGTTCAAAGATAGCAACTTTGCTTTGATAATAAGAATCAGAATCAGAAAAACTTTATTAATCCCAAGGGAAATTGTGTTTGTAACATGCTCTGTACACAACATGTCACAATAAATTAAAAAGAAATAATATTATAAAGTGCAAAAAAAAAGGGATACAAAAGATCTTAGAAAAACAATGTGCAACAAATGCAGAACAAGGAAAGAACAAGAACAGGAAATGTGCCAAAAAAAACACTTTATTGTATTTTTTTTCAGGGACGAATTGTATGTTTTTATTGCCACAGGAAGAAAGGACCTCCTGAGGCGCTCGGTCTTTGAGATGGGCAGTCTCAGTCTATGGGTCCATGTGCTTTTGTATTGGACCAGGAGCTCATGGAGGGGGTGGGTGATGTTGTCCAGGATGCTCCTTAGTTTCAGGAGCATCCTTCTCTCCATAACCGTCTCCAAGGAGTCCAGTTTCACCCCCACCACGTCACCAGCTTTGCGGATGAGTCTGTTGAGTCTGTTAGTGTCCGCCACCGTTAATCTGCTGCCCCAGCAAACCACAGCGAACAGAATTGCACTGGACACCACCGACTCATAAAACATCCTCAGCATTGTCCCATAGACGATGACGCACCTGAGCCTCCTCAAGAAGTAGAGACGACTCTGTCCTTTTTTGTAGAGGGCCTCAGTGTTCCGAGCCCAGTCCAGATTACTGTGTTTGTGGACCCCATGATATTTATAGTTCTCGACTATATCCAAAATGACCCCCCAGATGGAAACAGGGGTCACAGGTGACTTGGTCCTCCTTTGATCCACCACCAGTTCTTTGGACTTTGCCACATTGAGCTCCATATGGTTCAGCTCACACCGAGAAACAAAGTCCTCCATCACAGCCCTGTACTCGGTCTCCTCACCCTTGCTGGTGTGTCCAACTATGGCAGAGTCGTCAGAGAACTTCTGAAGGTGGCAAGTCTCTGACCGATAGTTGGAGTCCGTGGTGTAAATGGTGAAGAGGAATGGAGAGAGAACAGTGTCTAAAAGGGCTATTAAACTGAATTATTCAGACGCTAAAACTGTGTTTCACTCTGCCAATCATTACACAAGATACTCACCTCAAAGCATAAACATGTATCAATATTACTCGAATCCCCTCTCCACATTGACTATTCTGTTTTGTTTTGTTTTGGGGTTTTTTTGCCATAAAAATCCCTACTCTCTTGTTGCATATCTTAGCTTGGCCTGTATGAAACACTGAGACACATGTTTATCTTTCAGGTTACAGAAATTCTACAGGAATTCATGTTAATTATGATTAATCATATTGAAATATGGAATGCCTGTGACACAGTCAACGCTTGTATGCAAAGATATCTATAAGCGTTCAGTACCTTCATTTAATAATAGAGACTGGCAGCCTTTTTCTGCCTGCCTTTTCTCTGAGAAGGTGAGAAGTGTGATCGCAGGCGGGTCTTGTAAGGAAAATAGCAGATGTCACACTTGCAAAGGTGTCAATCATATGATCCCGTGTAAGATGTCTTCTTCAGTATGTGCCACACAGAAGAATCCTCTGGAAAGATCAACTCCTGAGCCACAAGAGGCCTAAAAAATCCACCAGTGGAAGTCTAATAAATTCTTTTCTCAGGCATCATGTTTGGCTGCACCTTCATGAGGTCATAATGCGGTTCATCATGCCTTATTTCGGTGCCTGAACAGCCTAAATAAATGAAGACAATTAGAAATCAATCAAAACCACAGGGGGCGACTGAGAAGACAAAGAATTGAGACGGCGAAAATGAACAAACAGTCAGACAAGGCTTTGGGAAAATGGCATGGGCGTGGACAGACGCAGAGGAATTGTTAACAGAAAGAATGGGCCAGGCCAAGGGAAGATGGTTTCTCTTTGAGAGAAACAGATGAGGCGAATAAGAGCCAACAGAAAGAACGGTGATTTCCTCATGTCTTCCACCTAGCATTATTCAGTTATACATATTTCACCACTTCACAGAAGAAGCTAATCTCGACTGACACGGCAGGACGTTCCAAATGACTCAGCAAATAAACTCCGCATTTGAGACGCAGGCAGGTTTTTGGGTGTCAAATGAGGCCACGAAAGCAGCTAAACATCACGGCAACTATCAGAAATAGTCATATTACTGCATTGATTCTTGGGCCAAATTCCACACACCAAGTCAGTTCCTTTGGGCCACAAGAGCTTTTTGGAGATCCTTGGCACATAACCAAATTCAATGCTGATTTAAAATGCATCAAAGCCATTATTATAATTCACTGATTAATATGTGGAAATTACAAAAGAAGAAAAACTGATGCAGACAGAAGGGAATTCAGTGAAAGATGGGAGAGCATATGTACTTTTGTGCTTCAATGAAAAAAACAAGAGCGTTCCGATGGTGAAGGAGCACGCCATGCTGTTAAAGGAGACTCAATAAATAAGACACTCATATTCAAGTTTGAATACTCTCCTGCAGGGATGGAGAGGATACGTTTCGCATATGCAACAATGTAAAATATCTTGATAGTATGTTGACCAGTAAAGTTGTTATTTCTGTCCTTTTCTCCAAATTTATTTGCCTTTCAACTTTGGTTAAGTTCTAGACTGTGCCCATGGTTGGCTGTTTTTTGCCGGACTTTGGTAGAAAAAAAGCATTTATTTGCATGGTGTAAGGAAAGTTCCTTCAACCCATTCCCACACTTTTTAAAGACAGATGAGTGTGGGCTGGAGCCTGTCCCAGCTACATAGGATGTGAGGTTTACTCTGCGGACTCTGATTTGGTTGTATTCTACTTCCAAACCCCTTCATGAAGTTGTATAGCGCATTACCATGTGATGCTGCGTCCTTCATGCACCCATGTCTCATCCATTCAAAGCAAACATGTTGAACTGATTTTTGCAGAGATTAAGTTAACATTGAGATTACGTGAGCATCAATACACGTGCAGACGGACCGAGGTCTGTACATGGAAAGGTCAAACGCAGAATCTCTTTTACAGATTAGTTTTCACATAATTCCATGTTAATTGGACAGTTTAATTCAATTAGAAAGAGACAGTTTTTTGGGTAAGCATTGTTAAAAACCATCATACGGAATATGACTGGGACCCAAAGAGTTATCGCTGTCACTTAAGCTCACAAGCAGCTGGGTGCTGGCGAGAACATTAGCTCAGATATTTGGTTTGGTCGAGGTTATGCAACACTCCAAATGTTACTCTGACTGAAACAGACATCCCTTGATTTTTTTTTTTTTTTTCCTTTTTGTGTCGTCCCTCTCGTTGGCTTGGATTAGTTGGCATGCCAACTGTTTGCCCAACATAAAGCTTGTGTAACCTCAGTTGCATTTAATGTGGCCGGGAGGGGGAACTGAGATACCAGGCAGGAAATTAAAATTCACAAGAAGTTCTTGTAGTGGAACTAGATGCAACGTCATCTTACCATCAAACAATGACCCGTTGGTGGTTGTGCAACGTGTGTGACCCCTGGATGCCTCCCTCTCCTGCTGCTGGTGGGCTGTTTTACAGGATTGAATAAGCACAGAATGCATATTTGTGTTCACCAACTGAGCATCCAGGAACAGGAGAGATGGCCAAGGACACCAGCTCATGATGCTGTTATTTTATTCCGTCTATATTTGTAGCCCGTCCTAAACCTAAACACCTCTTCGACTTTGAAAACAACACGAGGAAAGTTCTCCAGACTGCAGCTAGATTGGTTTAACACCATGTGTGATCAGGTATAGGAGCATCCTCTGGAGTGAATCATTTTGGTTTTCAATGGCCAGTGTTAGGCAAGCGTAGAGCCTGGCATACACCCACTCTCCAGTGAGCCTTGCAGCTGCCACATCCATGTTGCATAAGGCTGGAGCCACCGGACCACACTCCAACTCCAGCGCCTGTAGAAACACCGCTGGCTGCCTTGTGTATGACAAAACATCAGCCTATTACGGCTGTTCCTCAGCCACACGTTTAGAGGTAGCAAGGTAGGTAGAAGTCTGACTACTACTTTCCAGCACTGCAAGGAAAAACATCCGGAAAGTCAGATGTTGAGGAAACGCAAGGATGCATCAAGACCTATTGTATAAACAAGAGTCGGTGATCCTCCTCACTCTGTGCAAGTGCAGTGATCCAAGCACAACTGAACACTTAAGCACTTCTTATCGGCTTTGCCACCATGAGTCCTGAAGGCATGTTCAAGTAGTAAAAGCAAAGACACCTGAATGTTAAAAAGTTGCCAAAAACACTAGGTTGTTTGCTATAGTTATTCGCTGCACACAGGACATGATAAAAATAAAAAGCATAAAAACCAACTACATTCTACAGCACATAAATAAATCCCAATGAAACGGTGCTATATAAAGCAAACGGTAAATGTATGATAGAAATGCATCATAATATAGGTCTCCTGGGTTCAGATTTAATCTTACGCTTTAATCTGATTTTACTCTAAAAAATCCCAAGAATGATGGACAAAATACGCAGGCAGCTAAACCCCATCGATGATTGTTGCGACTAAAATATCACTGAGCCTCTAAGATTACACACCGTCATCTCTGCTTGCAGTCCGTTCTTTATTTCGATGTAAAGCATAGCATTCGGCGGCACCAGACATTGTCAGGGCTACAAATAGCATCATCGTGAAAGAATGGCAGCATTATATTACAATGACCCATTTTCCCTTTCTGCAAGTCATTCAGTGTATAGCAGTTAAAGCCCCAAAACACACACAAAAAAATCTTAATAATGGATTTTTTTCCCCCATGATACTGCTATGTGAACTTCAGCGCTTTTACAAGGCAGTTAGCAAAATGAACGGAGGTAATATTGTAGCGCTTGCAGAAATGCTTCTTGCTGTTTCAGTTTTGCGGTCGTTCCCATGACTGGCAATTTTAATTAAACTGTGATTGGGGAAGGGATGATGGTAGTGTTGTAATAGGATTGCAAGCTTTGGTTCATCTCCAGCTGAGACTATCAGGGTATCACTGACCTCAGGGATGAAGCTGAGACCTTGGACAGGGACCAGCAGAGGCAGGCGCAGAATTCATTTGTGTAACTGGCCAGTAAAGGCAAAACTGGGCATTAGAATACAGAGAAAGATGATGGTAGGGTGAGGATGAGGAGGAGGATGATGATGATGATGATGATGAAGGTGATGAGGAGGAGGAGGATGATGCTTATTTACCGAGCGTTGTTTAAGTTTAGACTGGAAACAACATTTAAATGTAACTTCACATGCTTGTAGATGTAACTTCTGGGTTGAAGGAGTTTTCAACACTGTGCAGTTCAGTAGAATAATTTATCCCCAATCTCTCCAATATACTTTTAAATCATCATATATATGCCAATATGCATATACTGTGCGTTTGAATATATATATGCTAATCAACCTTTACAAATTCAGCATATTTTTGGCAGTAATACTAGGAAATGAGTAGAAAAAAAAACATGTTTTGCAATTTAGTTCTGCAAAATATAGGTCTACAAACACGATAATTCTTAGTGTAAAATGAGTAAATTTTGTTCTTTATTCACCTTTAAAGCAAACATGACGGCATTAACTGTTGTGAAACAACGCATTAAAATGGATGATGCAATTCTATGTATGACAGGCTTTCAGTTGGCCAGTGTAATACAGGATCCCTGGCATTTGTGGTTGAGGATTGAACACATCTGTTTAATGTAAAAACGTGTGTTTTACCACGGTAATGTTATTGGGACATCTGGCAGCTCCAGATCATAATTTCAACCACAGAGCCTGACATGTATTTAATTTCAACAGATTATGCATCTGCTAAGTTACAGATGAACACATCCATGGGGTGAAAGACATTTGAAGTCATGGTGCGTGAAACGTCAAGTTACAAGATAAAAAGATGTATATTCCTTATTTTACAAATCAAGATCTACTGTTCTCCTCTGCCGAAGAGAATAGCTGACCATGGCGATGATCTGTCTGTTTAATATAGTTGTAAACATAATGAAATGACATATTAAGAAAATATTGACGACAAGATAAGGAGAGACCATTTAAGTTTAGTGGTCCCATGCTCCTTCTGGATCAGGAAACTTATCAAACTAACTGAAAATCCAATTTTTTTTTTGGATAACAACAAGCATTTAGAGACGGTAGCTAACATAAGTTAGAAGGCGATGCAAGGACCGGCACTGGAACCGGCACATCATGTTGACAGAAATGATAGAACCTTTGCAAAGAGCAGGAACCTTTGGCGGCTTCGTCACTACCCCACATGAGACCCGGCCTACGTTCACATCAACAGTAACAACAAATAACTTGAGCCTTGTTGAAAGAACAGTCTGGTATGACATTGAAAAAATAAAATAAAATAAAATAACAAACACAAGGAAATAGACAAACGTAAAATAAACCTGCATCATGGAGCACATTGCTTTCTCACGCTGACTGACAGTGGTGTCTGGTGCTGTTACACCATTGATACAGGATTGTCAGAACCAGTTTGGGCCATGTTTTAGATTTATTTGAGAAGATGCTAGGCCCGGTTCATAAAATCTACATATAACACCGATAATTCTTCCTGATAGTGTCTTTACTCATTGTTGCTGTTTTACTTTTTTTTTTAACATTTTTGATTATTTTTGTGTACAGTAATTGAAAAAAAATGATTAAAAAGCGTTGTCTTTTCTACAAACAGCAAAGACACTCTAGTCTGGTCAGCGTGGTTTATCAGGATAACATGAGAGACCAGCGTTATGTAACGTGGAGTTGAGACTGTGTAAAGGTCAATTCCCAACAGCGTAGCCGGCAGAGTGGCTAGTGTCAAAGCTGGAAGCAGCCCAGCATCTCTAGAAAGACATTCAAGTCGTCCTGCTGTAACACTTACAGGGCATGTCCAGAGGCTCAGTTATCAACATCTGAGCTGTGAACAATATACTTGTGAGCAACATGTCCACCGTTTTGTCTGTGCAGTCAAGAGAATACACTTCTGACATTAGCAAACACTTTAGGAAAAAAGGTTGTTCCAACTATTCAGCGTTCACCCTGGAAGTGAGGTCAGTGATAATGCAAAGTTAAGCAACAACTAATAACTGACTGTGAATTGTGGAGTGCCACCTCACTCAAAAATAAAACCAAACCAGTTTGAAATCCTCATTTAAATACTTAATCTGCCACCTAAGCTCTTTTACTATGAGGTGCGCCCATTTTAGGACAGCATACGCTGCAGGTCGATTGAAGTGGGCAGACACCTATGCCTCCACGAACAGACGCCTAGACGCTGGATCAGGTGTTGCTGCACCATTGACAGCCTTTCACTGCCTAATTCCAGATTTGTGGCATACACAGTGTCCACTTGCTAAGCATAGTAATCCCAAAGGATTGGTAAGTATTTTTAGTAATGGATTTACTGGCGCCCGTTGATCCCTTGATGGGTAACGTCTTTCAGAACACTCGCAGAGGAGTGAGTGCCTCAAGCTGAGCGATAAGCATATATGTGTGACTGAACCAGGTGATGTGCCTTCACCCTGGTTTAAAAATGGACTTCATTACTGGCTCAGTATCGGCACCCTCTGGTACGCTGCGTGTCAGAGCTCTGCACGCTCAGGCTCCGCAGCCGCATGTGGCGCTTCCACTGCTCTGTGGCTTCAGGAGAAACAAAGGAAATAATGGAGATTTTTACCCTTTCAGAGGATTAGCTCTTAATACGCAGATTGGGAGGGATAGACAGAATAAAGTGTTTTAATAGTCTCCATCTAAAGCCTGCCTGACATCCTGAAGACTCTTTTTTCAATCATCCCTGTTGTTCATTCATAAGACCCCCGACACATATCTTCCCTTTACCGTTGCAAACACGCAGCTCTTTTGTTTTAGTCTACTCCACAAACAAACAATAGACTAATATTAATGAGTAGAATTATTAGTTTCTAGTTCATGGAAGTAATGGCATTGGAATGATCTCAGTTGCTCTGCACTCTTGAGCTAATAAGTGTAATAATAAAAAAAAAAAAACAGGTGTTTTTGTTTAGTGGAAAGCTCTGATTTGTATTTGAGTTCAAGTGACCTCACAGCTTTCAGAGCAGCGAGGAAAACAATTTCCTAAAAACAGTGGCAAATGATTGGAAAATTTGAAAATTGAATCTTTGTAGTTTCATTAAACACATATTAATATTGAATATAAAGTTATTTTAAACCTTAACAAATATCAGTGAATAAGTATTTCTGACTTTACTTTACCTAGAAGATGACTTAAAACACAACATTAAATGGATTATTAAACCAAAAATAAATATTCAACTTTTTAACTAAGGGGTTAGGCTGAGTGTTTTATGACATGAGATTATTAGTTTTACAGATGATACTTTTGTTAATCATAGCAGCATAGTTGAGAGTGAAGATGTAATGCTGAAAAGTAAATGAGGTGACTAAAAAATAAAATAAAAATGGAATCTGACCACCGTCGGAGCCCAGTGTTGAGAGCATTGGACTTGGAGAATGTCATAGATTTGATCAGCAACTGCTGTTGTTGATCATCTCAGCTGTTTTTATGTTGTGATAGAAAAATGAACACCTATGCGATGAAGAGCTGGATGGTCTTTGGAGGTTTGACTGTCGTCTTGAAACAAATCTTGGACTGAAAGTGGAGTTTGAATGGTCTTCTTGTGCTTGCATAGGTTTTCTCCGGATTCCCACTCCCCGAAAAAATGGTCCATACTGTAGGTTGTGAGTGCGTGTGTGAATGGTCGTAACGTCTTCAAAGTGTCCCCCACTCCTGGCCTCAAGTGGCTGATACACGCCCCAGCTCCCCACCAAGGGATGGGAATCCCAGTAGGAAAAAAGCAGGAGAAAATGGATGAGTGACAAAAATAAAACACACATAAAAAACGTGTTTGTGCAGCCTGTCGTGTAAAGGAATGTGGGACGGTTCCGGTCTCATAAGCCTGTAGTGGGGTCAAATATATGTATCGGAGATTCATAATGAAATTAATCGCTTATATTCAGAGGCAGCCTTTTGTATAAATGTCAGTGTTAAGTGTGTTAATGTGTGCTGAGATTTACTTATGTGTATGAAGCGTGTCCAAGGACTTGAATGAACATCAACGCATAGCAAAATTAGCTTATAAAGTGGGTGCTCTACTGTGGGGAGGGGAGGGGTAACTGGTTGATCCTCACTCGTGGGGACCAATTATTGACAAACCACTGTCCTTGTGAGGACCATTTGGCTGGAGCCCAAAAATCCAAGCCTCGATTTGAGGATGAAAACTTGGTCACTATAATAAGGTTTAGGTTTAGTTCAGAGTCCTGGTTAAGGTTAGCGATCAGTTTTGATGGTTAGGTTTAGGGTGAGAGGCTGGGGAAAGGGTTACGGAAATGAGTGGTCCCCACAAAAATAGTGTCGAAGCATATCTATCCTCAAGAGGCCCAATTTTCAGGAAAACGTCTGAGGCCCTCATGCCTTTGTGGGGGCAACAAGGCATTTGCTGGTGTCTAAGCTGTGATTTCAAATGTGGTGTCAGGAGTCCATTTGAGACTCATTCTCACAAACAACAACGTAGTAGCATCTCTCAGGGCTAAGAACCATCAGGACGACTTGTCAACTTCTAGGGAATGTTTGGGGAAAGTTATCATTATGCTCAGTAAAAAGACTGCAGTGTGCAAGCAGTCATTGACTTTGTAAGCTGGAGCCAACTGACCTTGGGCACAAGGTCAACTTCGAAACGCCAACGCTCAGTTTTATTTGCTATTTGTGTTTTTGGCCCTTTGCTTCAAATGATACCAAATCTTTCGGTGACGTACGGCTCTGGCTTGGATTGCTGAAGCAGTCTGAAGTGATGCAATATTAATCGCCGTCTCTGTCTACCAGAATCAGAAAGTGAGACAGGATCCTTCTGGTCACGGCTCTCCGGACACGATCCCTTCATGTTTAATGGACCGTAAGGAATCAAGTTTTTAAAAGGGTGTGGTGTCTGCTTCGGCAAGTCACCACCGATTAAACATGTTATTTCAGTCTGAATGACTTGTTTATTAAGTCACTTGCAGTCGACAATAAAACGGGCAAATGGACGTTTTCTTCCAAATCTTTTCAGTATCATTTCTGGGCGATGTCAAAAGAGCAGCTGGACAAAAGCACAGGATTACAGTTGAAGTCCTTGGACTTCTTCCTCATGAATAATACAGGTGCTGACAATGGCGACGTGCCCTAGTTCGATCCCCAGCTCATGAATCTATCACTAATGACTCACTTAGCACATCGCCCAACAACCAGCGCTGGAACATGACTGTGATACCTCAGTGCGTCAGCGCCAGCTCTCCAAAACTCTACAAAAAGAGCACTTGCTCTGCTCTGATAAAGCCAGTTGTATCCCCCTCAGTTCCCTCAAACCAGAAGGGATCCACCACTGAATGTTGGTTTAACTTCCTTAATCTTCTTTCAAGTACGCTTTCATTGCGTCTTTCTTGGGGAGAAAATAGCCTGTCACTTCCGTGTTTCATTATCTGTGGAGAGTAATTTGCTGCCGCTGAATCCTGCCTCTGGTTTGTCTCCCTTCTTCCCCAAGATACTTTATGCAGCAGGTGTTTTGTCTCTTTTTAAATGCATTTCACTCATTTATTTTCCCTCCCCGCTGCTGTGATGTTTTTCAAGTAAACCATCACAGCAGTCAAATGTGTAGAAAGACACATCGTGGAAAGCGCTCCGGCGTTTTGGAAGTGGATAATCTGATATTTCTGTTTTAATCTGTTAATCTGTCCCAGTGAGAGTTCACATGAACATTTTTTCTTTGAAAGAGTCTTCACTTGATGTCATGTTTTAAATTATTTAAATGTACAACGGTCAATAAACGCACTTCCTAACAATTCGCTTGATATGAGTAAACATTCATGAATTAAAACCCCGACAATTCTTGATAATGTTCATTTTACTTTCAGGTCTTTATCCCAGCTACATTGTGACTCACACACATAAAGTGTCTGTTGACATGAGTTACTTTTCACTCCTGTGGAAATCCTGTGTCTGTGGGAATGGTTTGGAAAAAAACAAGAAAATGGTTGGATTTGTTTATTCTTTGAGCCCAATTTATCATTGTAATGAAAGATCTTCCGTTTGATTTTAATGACCCGACCTTTAAAGTGGCTGATTTCAAGAGCCGTTCTGAGATTGGGCACAAGCAGAGAAGCCAGCCACATTATCTCCTGTAAGTTTATGCTGTCTGTCTGTCTGTCTATCTGTCTGTCTGTCTATCTGTCTGTCTGTCTGCCTGTCTGTCTGTCTGTCTGTCTGTCTGTCTGTCTGTCTGTCTTTCCGTCTACCTATCTATCTATCTATCTATCTATCTATCTATCTATCTATCTATCTATCTATCTATCTATCTATCTATCTATCTATCTATCTATCTATCTATCTATCTACCTGTCTGTCTGTCTGTCTGTCTGTCTGTCTGTCTATCTATCTATCTATCTATCTATCTATCTATGTATCATCTATCTATCTATCTATCTATCTATCTATCTATCTATCTATCTATCTATCTATCTATCTATCTATCTATCATCTATCTATCTATCTATCTATCTATCTATCTATCTATCTATCTATCTATCTATCTATCCATCCATCTATCTATCTATCCGTCTGTCTGTCTGTCTATCTGTCTATCTATCTATCTATCTATCTATCTATCTATCTATCTATCTATCTATCTATCTATCTATCTATCTATCTATCTATCTATGTATCATCTATCTATCTATCTATCTATCTATCTATCTATCTATCTATCTATCTATCTATCTATCTATCTATCTATCTATCTATCTATCCATCCATCCATCCATCCATCTATCTATCTATCCGTCTGTCTGTCTGTCTATCTGTCTATCTATCTATCTATGTATCATCTATCTATCTATCTATCTAACTGGCTATCTGGCTATCCATCCATCCATCCATCCATCTATGAAACTTTTGCTCAAACCTCACTAAAGTCAGATTTTGCAACTGAATACAGAATCGTGAGCCGCCCTGCTGGTGGTGAAGGTTTAAGCTCCTCCGACACCAGTCTTTTTCTGTTTTTAATTTGTGTAATATGAATTTGTCTGTGTTTACAACGCTGGGCGGTTCATAGAAATTACTGTAATCTTTTCCGTGCCGTATAAAGCGATTGCAATTATGATAATTAATCTGCCTGGCATCAGGGAGGGACTGGAGGCCCAAACCCAATAATGAGGACCAACGTTGAGTCATGCGTTGACAGATATCATGTAGGATGGAAACAAATAAATGACTCGATGTTTAATATTCTATCATAACAAGACTTGCTCTTTTGACAGCTACCTTATACTGTTACAGAAAGGTGAGAAACCTGGCATCACCTTTTGTGTCCTCAACTATTTTTCAACCTCATGGCGTATGCTGAGTTTACCGTGTGCCCTTTATTGAAACATGGAAACACAAAATGTGTGCTACTCTATACAGCAGTGCAGGTGTCAATCATGCAAGGGATCAAAATATTGAACAAAGTCGAATCACTATGCATCTCTTAGTTCGCATCACAATATATATATATATTTATTGTTCTCCTTCACCCCAGACTCCACTTTATACCTCAAGAGACACTGATTCTCTTTAAAGAGTAGACTTTGTTTTTGTTGGAAGTCGCATATGAAGTAGCTGAGAAGTAATTAATAATTAATAATAGTTAATAGTGTACAATTATATATCATTTTATTATTGTATTTTTTCATCATCTTCATGCTTCCAACACAGGGGATGATCTTTTAGATCAGACCAGATTAGATTAGATTACGTTAGTTTAGATGAGATAAAGTGATATTATATTATATTATATTATATTATATTATATTATATTATATTATATTATAATAATTGTTATGAATAAACTATTTTGTATTTGTAATAAATGTAACTTAATGGAAGATTTTATCAACACAAGAATTTACAATGTGATGCTTTTCGCATGTTTTAGAGATTTCAGTGCCTCTGAAGTTGTTCAAAAGGATGTTCTTGACTGTAATCTCTGCATGAGGAAAGCATTATTGGCCACTCGTGTTGATAAAATCTACCTTTAAGTTACATTTATAATAAATGTAAAATGAGAGAATAACTTGCCATTAATCACGAGCTATCTCTAATTTGTTCATCTATTGACACGTCTACAAATTGAATTATAATATATATATATATTTCGCGCTTTTTTTTTTTACTTGGATCAAAAACACTGTGCGACTTTTATGTCAACAGTAGCTACGTTTTAATCTATCTCTAAATCCTCCGATAACTGTCACATCCAAAAGCTGCGTGAGAAGGTGAACGGTGAAGTTGGGGCCTCGACAACTGCTATCGGAGCGGTCCGACAGCATGTCAGATTCCAATTTGCCTTCACAGGAAGTTAGCCGCGCAAATCCATTTGGTTGATTTAGCCACAAGAAAGCTTTGAAGTAAATTTGGCTTCCGGGCAACAGCCTGGAGTCACTTGATGAATTGCGCTCCACTTTCACCTTTAGGGGCGCGAGGCCAAGCTTCTGTAATGAAGAACGAGGCAAGAGGCACGCGGTGCTACGGCTAACCCACAATGCAACATCTGGAGACTTTGCTTGCAAGGCAAAAAGACGATGGCAAACACTGCGGCAGCGTTCTAATGTCTGCCAGGGCCCAGAAGCGGGCGCGTGGGGTTCGGAGCTGCGTGCCACCAGCATGAGAGGAATCAGCTAGATCATGATTGAAAAGCTCGGACATTGCTTTAATTGAGGAAAGTGCAGGCAGATCAGCGCGGCTCCCACATGCACACGTACATACATGCCTCACACATGATTAAACAGCACGGACGTGGCCTCGCCCAGGCACGTTTCCCCACGCTAGCGCTCCGTTCCTGCTATTCCCGCACATTTATATTTCATAATAATGCAGCGGCGAACGGTTGTCTGGACACGTTATCAGCCTTCATGCTAACAGGAAAGTAGCCGGTGTAACACGTGGTGAACAGCTGGTGATGATACAAGTTCAACTGTTCCAGCTCCGCTGTGTTCTGCCAGCATCTGTCCCCCGAGAGGTCAACCCTGTTATTTAAGCTCATTATGCAACCCATTATTTATACGGACTTCATTGAGTTTCTCAGATTTTTCAAGACAGATTGAGATGTGCCCACGCTTCCGGATGAACTGACCAACAAGCGCTTGTGGTTATAATATTCTTAGTAGTGGACTAATTCAATAAATTGAAAAATATTCATGTTTTTGGGGGTTTTTTTGCAGCAAGAAATTGAAATTCTGTGGGATGTGAAATAAAAACATTTTCTTGTTTAAAGAAGTGTTGGCATTGCTGATCTGCTGTACTTCACCAACCCGGGGCAAAACACAGTCAGAGTGAAACTTTGCTTTTAACAATAATTTCCAAGTGTATTTAGTCATTACTCTGTTTCGGACATATTGTTTCTGTTTTCTTTTACATTAGCTTAATAGATATTGGCTTTGTTTTATTTATTAACATTCTTGTGGAAATTTACTGTCCTTCAAAATCAATATAAAAAACATTATTTTGTTACAACTTGCCCTGCTGTCTCCTCCTTTGTACTGATATTTACTACATATACAGATAGATATACAGACTCAGCCACCAGACTGTTAAATTTGTGATCAGCCTTTGTTATTTTATTTTATTTTATTTTATTTATTAACAGCACTTCATTTCGCAGCACTTTCTGAGTTGGTGGAAGCCCCACTGAGCATGGCAATACATTTTATTCTGATCCTGATAATATTCACATGAATGAAAGTATGACATCACATTTGTATTTTCATTTGTTTTGCATTTTATTTCTTATGTCATTGACATTTATTCAGTCTATATTTTATCTCATCTCATTCATTTCTTACGTCCCCACAACAGTTAGTGAATATATATATATAGTGTATATAAGTTAATATTTGATGAAATGTATTTATTATTAATATTTGATATAAATAAATAACATTTTCTTTGTTTCAAGACTGCACATAAGAAGAAACTACAGAAGAAGTAGGCAGAAGTAGAAGTAATCGCTGAGCAGAAAGAAGGTACTGTCACTTCACTTCACCACACCATGAGTGCTGTGATGCAAATAGTTCAAGGTTTAGTTTAAGCAACAGAGAACTATAGCAAATTATGAGTAAGGAAAAATGTGCTTAAACAATCACAAAAGAGTGTAACAGCAAAAATTGTGAAGAAAAAGCAAATCTCATATCTGCTGTATTTCATCTTTGCTGGGGTTCTGAGACGTATCCAGATAATTTACTGCATTCACATATTCACATTCACGGTTTGCACTCACCAAGCGCTAAGCCTGCGGTCGCCGCTTGATTGGAAGTGTCGAACTTTCTCCGCCTGGTTAACTCACCGGTGTAGAGGCCGGGAAAGGGAGGGGCGGAGAACAGCGCAATACGCACTACAATGTCACCAAACATCTGTGGTTTCATTGCTCTGAAGCTAGTTTGCCCATGAAAATTCATACATATTTAAGCCACAGAGAGCCAGAAAAGAGTAGCGGTTCATCCAGAAATGACGTTATGAGTATCCAATAACAGGACGCGTACAAGTCATGTTCAATGTCAGGCAAGCTAGAAGGCCTCGCTGTCCCCATCTGGTGATCTGATTGGTACCGCAACTACCCATTAACGACATGTGTCCGTTCACTCTGAGGGCACCTGCGCCTGCACTGTTGCTGCTGAAGGCCTTGGACACGACGACACAAGCTAGCTGAATTCTGATAAAAACTCTAACCTGACAAACAACACACGGGATATACTATGACATGAGGATGTTTATTATATAAACATACTCTAAATAGCATATTTACTGTTGTATAAATAACATATTTTGAGAAATTTTGTCATAAATATGCTCATGATTTCTGGTTATGTAAGGCCAACAGAGAAGGCCTTGCTGGCCCTGACCGTACGCCACTGCATGTAAAGGTTGCTTGGAAATGTGCCAGAATCGAAGAGATTTGATGTTGGTGGCTTACAAATGTCCGAAAGATTTCTAGGTAATCCAATTGTGCTGTTGCACACTTGTTCACGATGTAAAAACCAGCCAAAGCAGCAAAGCAGTGGTTTCACTTCCTGGACAGGGACTCAAACTGGCATCTTAACCATTACAGCAAAAAGCAGTCGGGGCAGTTAAGACACAAAAATGAGTTGGCAAAAGGCTGAACATTGTTCCGGTCAATGTTACTGGCATCCTGCATGTGTTTTTGGAATTTGGTGATGCTCTTGCCACCTGCTATTTGATTCCAAGTATTAGTAAGTAAGTATTAAAAAAAAAAATTACAATGCAGGTGGAAATGAACAAGTTAGCTTGAGTGCCATTCTAGTTGTATTTACAGTACGTCATCATGATAAAACTTTTAAAAAAAATTAAGTAATAGCATATAACATATATATTTTTTAGCTCAGCTATTAGGTTAAATAATTTGTTTAACACAAACCGCAAAGAAAAGTTACAACACCAGCAAGTAACTTGAGTACAGTAATCCCCCCCCAATATCAAGTGGGGCACCATACATTTAATGTACTGTAAGATAAGCTCGGCGCTTCTCTTTATCTCGAAGGTCCGGGTGTGTTTACAGTTTTGCCCGGGGCATCCGACACGTTGCCTGTAACACTAGAACAGTGGCCACAAAGTGGAGGCAGGGCAAGATTCGATCTACTCAAGTGCAATGAAAGGACAGTAGAAGCCGTGTCCTCGAGTGTCCGGCTGTAAAAATAGCTAGTAAATACGGCATCTGGTCATAAAGCCTGTGTGTGTTTAGAACTGAACAATAGCAGTATTTCCAAGCGCCGGTGCGTGAATGTGACGGTAAAAGTTGCAGGATGCAGATCGTGCAGAAGGCAGTGTTCCGCCATGATTAATTCAGCAGTTAACCAGGAAGATAAATCACAATCTGAGCTTAAAATATAATCTTCAGAGCTTTGATGTCAGCACAACTGTATACAAGGACATTTATGTAGGTCAGGTTAATAAATTGTGTTTTCAAGGCTGTTACGCACAGTTTGAGGCCAAATGAGGAGAGGTGTACAGGCATTCATGCGCTCCACGCTTCACAATGGGCATCGTCCAATACCGGCTGGCTGTGCTGAATTACAAAACCGCCTGCATTTACTATGAAACACCTCATGAGAAGTGCACGGGTCAATTGCCGAAAAGTTGCAAGACATAACAGGACGTTTATTATTCGATCATTATTCCTTCACTGTTCTCCTAATAGTGAATTACTTGGTGACTTGAGGTTTGTAGTTGAAGTGCTATTGGTTACTGGGGCTTTTGCCTGCAGTTCAGGCTGTAAACTGAGGGCTTTTTATTTTTTTGGTAAGTTCATGTGACCACTATCAAGCACAGAAACACCCCGCGTAAGGACAGTCGAAATGTAGTCATGGATGCAATAACCTCCCCAGCTGCTACAATGTTTCTGTTTTTGTTTGTTTGTACAGTTTACATACAGGTCTTTCTGTTCTCTGTGTCACACTTCACTTTACTTTACTCACTTTACCTACTTGCACTTACTTTGCACTTTGTAGTATTAGTTTTGCACTCATTTGTATTTATTTAGTATTTATTGTATTGTTGTCAGTTATTATTACGCAAGCGTTATTATTATTGGAACCGGCTGCTGTGTTTTCTATGGCAATGACAGGTAAAGGAAGTCTAAGTCTAAGCGAGAGCCTTGCTATAATAAAGGTGGGAGCAATGAAAAATGAGGAGACGAGTCATTTTTCAGACAACATTGCCAGCCTGGCTTCTTCGTTGTACAAGCTGCCCAAGAAAAGCATGGGAAGCCAAAGCATTCCCCTGACTAACAAGTCATTCCAGAGTCAATTTGGAGTGCTGTGAACCTCAACACCACTTCAGCTCCAAAGGTATGGGACCATAAAGACGCTGCAGCAAAAGTGAGGCTTTTCAATTGATATTATATCAGCAGAGCTCTAGAATAAAGCCATGTGGACACTCAAGCACTCTCGATCGTCACATCTGCCGCTCTTCAAGCTAATGTGACCCACATGCAGCCACTTGTTTGTTCTGGAAGATGACTAAAGCGGCTTCCTCATGTTTCCCTGCATGTTTCTAAAAATACCTGGAAATCTTTCGGCCTAAATGTTTGAGCAAAGGAAGTGGAGCCGAGTGCACACTGCATTAATGATGATTCTTATTTTGAGTCTTGGATCTTCCCCTCCACCGGATCAGTCAATGAAACGAATCACAGTAAATCTCCATGAATGATGGCAGTCACCAACCCTTATCCAAACAAAGCTGAGTTCGCTCACGATTAATGGCCAATGAAAAACTCTCACACAAAGCACAAACGCTTCTATAAAAAAGATCAAAAATAAACTCAAAGGAAATTGAGGAAGCGGCAGAAAAGGCATGCACAGTCGAAAGTTTGCAAAGAGCGCTGAAGAACTAGATCTCCAGGGGAACGTTATCAGAGGATGCAGAGCAACCACCTGGTAGCGCAGACTGGAACCCAGTGTAGAAATCAGTCCGATCAATGGAATGGATCCAGCTGCGCTGCTGTGAAGCTGAAGAGAGAGAAGGAAAAGAAAACGACACAGAAAAAAATAAAAGCACAAGAGAAACGAAAGATGACAATATCTTTACTACAACAATACAACATAACAGATAAAGTCAAGGACAAGCTTTAGAATAAACTCAGAGGCACTGAAAAGGTTAAAAAAAAACATGGTAAAAGCCTGACATTCTGATCATTGCTGGCCACTCTGGTGTTGATAAAATCTTCCTTTATGTTACATTCAGATTTCAGAACTCAGCTTCAGTGTCAGCGTCTGCCAGGGTCATTTCTGTGAACTTCAATGTCATCCGGTAATGGCTCAGACCGCTTACGACCCTGCTCTGGATGTGTTCCCGAAGATGGATGGGATGTAAATATTCCATGTGTCAGGTTTATTCTGCGATATTTTCAGCTCGTAACACTTCACCCTGTCATCGCTCACTTCCTCTCCGCAGCTTTATATCCGGCTGGATCATGCAGTATGTAGCGCTCCAGCATCCCAGACGAATCCTCTGCTGTTGGAGTCGCCCCACAGCAGCTACAAATCCATAGCCTTTTAAATACAGCATATTTCTGCGGCGCTGTCACAAACAGTCGAGTCAGGACTGGAGTTGTTGTCTAAAAAATCCTGATCAAGCAATACTGCCAGATGTTGTACTCCCTGATGTTGACAATGACTGAGATACAAAGTCATCCGTGATTACAATGGCATTAGCGAATAAAAACGCAAAGAAGCGGGCAGGGACCCTGAGTGCACTTACAGGAGCAGCCTTTGATGTTTTGATCCTCATGGGAGGGAAGCATGAGGGCCCTGGCTGACGTTCATGTAATCACCGCTGCTTTAGAAAAGGAGTTGGGCCAGTCTCGCAAAGTCCCTCGCCCAGATGTTGTTGCATAACGGCTCGGTGAGGCTTTGTTGTTTAATATTGGCTTCAACCTCTGGGAGCAGCTTTGGCTGCATGAAGCTGGGCTGATGTCCATTGCCAGCCACTGAACGTAAATCCCCGTCCATTGACGATGAACTGTCTGTGAGCCAGATGACCAAGCGCCGATGTTTCGGAGCAAAGCCCGTCGAGCTGCGTCGGAATATGGCCTGAACTTGTGCGTATGCAAGTGAAGTATTTGGGAAAGAAAGAAGGGTCAAAATCTGAACTCACTATCACCCCCTTCATTCACAGGAAATGGGAACGCTGTTATGTCCCTTATGACCTTTTTTTAAATTCTCGATTGCAGCAGTATCATAGTACACATGCTGCAGGACACACATTCATATGCGCAACTCAAAAAAAAAGCATCTTCAGTTTTAGAAACTCAACAAGATAGTGGCACTTCATCAGCTGGGCAATAATGTTGGCCGAGGAAAATCCCAATAACTTTACTACTTTAATTCTGCACTCTGTTTACAACATTTGCACCCGTCCTAAAGAAATATTTCTTGACGTAGACGCCCACTGAGCACCAGAGTCTAATGAAGCACAGACCCTTGTGCCAGTGTTTTGGATTACTCTTCTAAATCATTCCAGAGCAGTTCAGTCAGAGGCTCTTGTAATATTAATGGGAGCTGTCTTACCAGATCTGTGCCTGGTGCCACTTAAATCCCCACTAAGTCCTGCTGACACACCTCAGGTGAATTACTCCACCAGCCTGTGGAGGACAACCTTTGCGTCAGCAACTCAATAGACACAATGATGAGCAGCTTGAATTGAAGGCCTCTCATTTCACCAATGACACTTTGGTGTCTTGTACAGGCACGTTTGCTTTAACAGCGTGGATTGAAAAAAAAAAAAAAAAAAAAAAAATATATATATATATATATATTTTTTTTAGATGTGTGCATATTTTGCAGCAATCCTTTCCTAGACCCATGTGAGGGATACTCATACTCATATGCAAGTCTACCCTCTTGGCCCAGTTCATCATTTTGTTAAACCAAATCTCGATGTACTGAGCTGTAGGCTGGACACGATTCAGAACACATTCAAGTGTCCCGATCACATCACTGTCTGAAACAGAACCAGAGTCTTAAATGTCTCGAAGTACAAGGGTCACACTCTGCTGTCATGTAATAAGAGACCTGAAGGTGCCAGGCAGCACGTAGAGACAGCCCTCACACGGTGGCGTCACCGCAGCAGAGCGCTGACCCACACCTGGCTGCTCTGCTTCTCACAGCAATGTCCACTCAACCAGGCCATGAAATCAGGTTCTTTGATTTTGCTGAGGAGGAGAGAGGATCAGGTGACCAGTCCCACGACCGTCGCTGTGGTGACACTATCTAGGTCACACCCTCCTCTGGCAAATAAAAGATTCAGAATGGAGAGACCTGCTTCATTCTTCGGGAGAATATAAATAGTCAAACATTCATCAAGATCTAGAAACGATAAAAGGTGGTGTTTTGAGATATTCTATTGAACAAATATGTGTGTTTAGAACATGACACATTTTCATTCATTAACTGCCCCCCCCCCCCATGAAAAGAACTTATTGAACGTCTTTAGCACCAAATACACAGCACCAGTGCTTTGTGCATGGAGATCCAAGATGCTCCAACAGTTGCCTCTAATGGGAATCGAACCTCCAACTTTCTTCCTCTGTATCTGCAGCACTAAACATTACATTGTGCTGCCCTGTGCATTTAAAGAAAAATGTTTTTAGCATGAATTCCTGTACTGTTTTGACTCTGATGTTCAGTGTTATTCAGCAAAACTCAAACTCAAACGCGCATGTCACTTACTTGCGCTCTATTTACTTTTCAACCTGCAGTTGTTTTTAAATCAGTGGGAAATTACACTTTTAAATGTCTACTGTTTATCAAACAGGGCAGCAGGGACACTGCGCGAATGAGAAAGAATTTGCATGACTGAAACATAAAGTGCATGACTCACGTGGTGAACAAGAACAGTTATTTTAAAGGGTGTCGAGTGTCACGTAACGGCCAAAGGACGAAAAATATTATTATTTATTTGTGTTTCGTTAATACGGCAACTACTGCACAATTAAACACGCACATACTGGCAGTAACACAAAAGTGAATAACACAAAAGTAGAGTAACACACAGACGGAAGCTTACACACTGTCACACCAGATACACACAACCACTGCTCCGAAAAAGAGGAAAAGAAATTCTCAGAACTGTTCTTCACTCTGCTCCCTTTCAATCTCTACATCATTTAAAAAGAACTATTGACTGAACTGTACGCACTTTATCAATTATAAAGCATGTTATATAATAGACATATAAACGTCATTTAGAGTAAGTTATCTTAGGCATTTAAAATGTATTATAGGAGTTTGAAATAAACATTCATTCATAGAAATAAACAAAAGAAAATATAGAAGTAAAAGCATTTGTTGGCGGTCGTTGTATTAGTACTGTGCATAGCATTAGTAGCATTTGAATTTTCAAAAATTACTATGCTACTTCCTTTAGCCAAATGTAGCTAGTAAGTACAGTAGTACCTCGGTTCTCGACCACAATCCGTTCCAGACGGCCGTTCGAGAAGCAAATTGTTCTAAATCTGAATTGATTTTTCCCATTACAATGAATGGAAAAAGAAATAATGCGTTCCAAGCCTTAAAATAGTCTTTTGTAGGAGTGAATGTAGAGTGTCTGCTGCAGGTGCGCTGTTCGTCTATGTGTGTGGCCGCTGCATGTGGGAGGGGTTGCCGAGTGAGTGAGGTCTCTCCAGAAGTGAAGAGGTGCCCGGTGCGTGTCCAGCTCTGAATGTGCGCTTCTGTGCAGTTTGGCTGTGACAAAGTCATAAACCAAGTAACGCTCTGTCCCAGACTCGCCTCATCCCTGTCCCAGCTCCAGCTCTAGCTGACAACAGGACATCAAACCCTGGAGTGAGCGCTCCAGCCTCGGAGGTGTGGAGAGCGAGCACCTCCCCTGTGACACTCTACCACGGTCCAGTGTGGAGACAGGAAATGTTTTACACCTCAATATGAAGAAAGAACAGTCAGTAAATGTAGCTAACGGGACACGTCTGCATACAGAGGCTGCGTTATACACAGTAACAAAGAGCGTCGTGGGTCAGCTGATCGGTCCGCGCACGTTATGTTTTTTTCAGCTTATTTCGGGGGCGTTCGAGTTTTGGATTTTTGTTCGAAATCCAAAGCAAGAAATCCAAATCTAGAAATTTTTGTTTGAATTCCGATTTGTTTGAATTCCGAGACGTTCAAAAACCGAGGCACCACTGTATATGTGATGAACAGTGGAATGTGGAGTTCAGCGTGACAACTTCACTCGCCATTTAGAGCGACGTGCATTTTTGCATTTCAAATTTGTTCAAAATGCATATCAAGCGCCACGTTAGCTTGTAGCACAGTGAGCTGCAAATTTATTCAAAACGAATAAATTTAGTTTATAGAACCCATAAGTGGGTTCTATAAACTAATTCATGCGTCATTCAACATTTTAAGTAAAAAAGCTGTGAACAATAAAGGTGATTCATGTCTGTCTCACTTACTTCCAGCGCCTTCAATGGCTGCAGCTGAGTTGAGCTACACTGCCCCCCTGTGGCCATCAGAAGAATAAGCCAACTCATCGCCTGCTCCAACATGAATCTACTGTATGAAGCTGGTCTTGAAGTCAACACCGTGTGACAAAGCACTCGCGCGTCTGCAGGACCCGAGGCTCTACACACACAGCCATGTAAAGTAAGTGGTTTATTATTGATCTCTTTTGTGTGTAAATGTGCAGAGACCTGGGTGAAGACACCATTTTAAATCAATTATTCACCAGCTGGATTTAATTTGGCTTGACTCGTGGCTGCACATGTGTGTTTGTCATGCTGGAGCTGCGTCGCTCATGAGAAACCTCAGCAGATACATTTACCTGCAGCCTTCAGCAGAAGACCTCGTGAACAGGTTTGCAGAAGCACTTGAGAGTTGAGGGCACCTCTTGTGGTGTGAACAAACTCAGATTTCTGCCCCGACAGCCTTGGACAACCAGCCTATATACGAGACAGAGGGTGAAGAATAAGGCTTGACGTCACACTTCCCCAGACTTGAGTACTAGTTAGCTTGATAGATGGGAAGTTATATTTAAATCGGGCTCAAGCCTCCTCCACCCTCCAGCTCTCAGCTGCAGTGCTGCTGACTGCAGGTTGAATTCTGCCTTCATTGGCCAGGCGGCACTCGGGGAAGCAGATGGGTAATAAGGTCAGCGCAGACGTGCCTCTCACTGGCACAGACAAATGGCAGACTGGCCAGCTGTGCTGAGTCAGTACAACATTAGACTCTGGAGAATTGCATTAAGACCTCGCCTCAGAGTTTGTTGCTCTTAGAAATTCGCCACATGTGCGGAGGCCACCAGTTCGTAATCGTGACAACAAAAGCCGCAAAATGACTTATTTGTGATGCTTGAATCCACATTTCCAGAGTCGTGTGGGTTTTTTTTTTCATACCCCCACCACTTTGAGACATTTTAAATGTCTGGCCCGGGGCTATTTGTGGCCCTGGAGTAGATTTCAAGTGGCCCAGAGTTTCTGTGAAAGATCGCATGAAGAAAAATAGTAAATAACCACCTGTCAATGTCTGTCTTTAATACTGAAACCCTATTCTTGTCAGTCTCTGACAATGCTCTCAATTTTGTCTGACACAAATTGAAGTGTTCACCATATCTGGACCATAGAGGCTGTTAGAGCAAATTATGACTCTTGGCATCTGTCTTAAGAACATTTAAGGCATATTTTGGTTCCAATTTCCTTCTTTGTCAGTATGAGTTTGACTCAGGCAGATTTACAGTGAAACACAAGCAAAGATGCTTGCTACATGAAAAAAAGAGGTTCACTATAATAGAATAAAAACTGCACAGTAATACACTTTCACTTAATTTTCAAGATCAGATTTTGGGGTCACTTATTTAAAAAAAAAAAATCAAATTTTACTAGGAACCCAACCAAAATTAATACAGTATTTTAAGGGTTTGGAAGTGACTCTGACTTTTATCAGTCAGTGAAAAAGAAGCCTCAAGTTGTCAGCTGAGAGTTACCTTTGCCTTCCATTAAAAATTCGATGGCTTTATTAAAAAATGATACTGAAATTGTGTTTCGAGTGACAAAGCTATTGTGTGTGACTGCATGTCATGGCTTTCATGTGAGTTTCTAATAAAAAAAGCTTGTCAATATTTACTTCCAAGACCGACTAAAATGCCCAGCATCCTTTGTTGTTTACATAAACACTCTTTATTTTACAACTGTCGGCGTCCGACAGGTTGCTCTTATTCAGTGTCAGACAAACAGGCACATTAAGTTCATCCATGTGGCTATATATAGTTCAGAGCTTGGTTCCACGTCCCTGTGGACTCAGAGAAAAGCACTGCAATAGTTACGACACCTCAGTAAAAACAAAACTACACAATCCATCCACATAGAAACAGTATACAGTACCGTACGGGTTTGGCAAATAAAAATCTGTGTTGTTTTAGTGCATAAATAATGTGCATCAGATAAAATACATTCGTCAGCCACAGCTGCTTTCAGTCGTCGCCGTCGTCCTCGGAGCTGTCCGTGGGGTCGGTGTTGTGCGTCAGCATGTAGTTGTCCATGTCGATGGACGGGCAGTTGTGGATGGAGTAACGCAGACGCTCGGCAAGGACGGCTTGGCTCGTGTACGGCGGCAGACGGAGCAGGAAGAAGCAGGTCTGAGCGGTCGGGAGTCCGTTGACAGGCTGCGGAATCAGGAAGTCCTTTTCAAAACATGTTCACAACTAAACTCTGCTCAAGATCTGAAGCTTTCACATGATTTTTTTTAAGCTCAAGAAGAGCAGCAGCTGCATCATATTCATACATTATTAAAAGGATCGTTTTTAAACACACAAACAGGCAGGAACCTGAGGAAATCTCGATTTTAATGTTACGGGTTAGATAGAAGTTCCTCAACACAAGAATGCAGATGTCGAGACGTGTGTTTGCTGCTTATCTGCGGCCTCACCCTGTCCACTTTGATGATCTGAAACTTCTGGGAGATATCGGCCGGGTTGGAGGGCAGCCTGGACCTGCCGGACACGAAGCGCAGGAAGAGCACTCGCTCCTCGTTGGTGAACTCCTCCAGGCTCTGCCAGAACCAGCCAATCAGCTGGTGGCTCTCGGTGATGTCACGGTAGCGCACCAGCTTCTTCAGCATGTGGACCGAGACCTCGGGCAGGCCGCAGACCAGCTGCTCCAGCTGCTGCGCGGTCAGCAGGGAGAGGAGGGGGACGGGGATGATGGTGGACATGCCCTCTCTGACTGCCGCCACCTGGAGGAAGCACAACATCACAGGACATGATGAGACAAGCACGGCAGAGACAGACACCTCTGTTCTGCTTTCATCCAGGCAGGTGAGCAGAAGAGCAGCGTGTGACTCAGTCCTGTTTGATCTGGTTTTCCTCTCAATCTCGGCTTCAACACCATACACTCTTTGATAAATCTCCATGACTCAGCAAGTCATGTCTCAGTGGGGGACATCTCAACCAGCGTTGCCAAACTCAGTCACTCCACGGGCCGGAACTTTAAACCCAGACTGACACTCTGGTCTTTGTTAGGTGTGGGGGTCTCTCTCTCTTGCCTCAGATAAAAAATCTTGGGGAACTGCTGAACTGTCAATATAACAAAATTCATTAAAAAAATGGACAGCATTGAGAATTTTCGCTACACACAATCTCCTGAAAATGGTTTTACTCCTTGTTTATACAAACAATAAAGTGAACGTGTTTGTGGGTGGGACCATTGACCTGATCGCCATCTTGGGAGGGAATTACTCGCTCTCCAGTAAGAAGATAAGATAATATTCAACCCTACAGCATTACCTTCGCCCCGAGCAATGTCCCGCTGCTACTTATAAGAGAGAGGCGACCATCAGAAAAATGTGATGCAACGACAAAAGGCTTTCACCTGCATCACGTGCTGGTTTTGTTTTGGTCCACACCAGACTCAAACACAGATGTGCCTCCATTCAACTACAGTAATTGTATGTACTTCGAGCAAGGAAGACGGTTAGGGCGCCTCCTTGTGTTCTATATTTTTCCTTTAGTTCTTAGTTCCTTAAAAAAAAAAAAAAAAGATCAATGTGGTTAAGGTTTACAAAATTGCTACCTCCCTGAAAGTGTGCAATCCACTAACATTCTAAACGAGTTTCAAGCCTCACTTCCTCGCTGGTAAGATTCCATGTTTGAACAGTTTCAGTTTTCATGCAGGGGTATTCGAGGCGTCACTATCAAACCTGCGGGTCCATTTCATGAAGCCGGTACTCCAGGGCCCGTTCCACATATTCAGTCCGGTTGGCAAAAGTGAGAGAAATGTTTTGACCACCAGGAACCACAGGAACCAGTCTTCCGTCGGCGCTGTGCGCCATGAAAGAATCCAGCGGAATCATCTACGAAGCGAAGCAGAGTCAGGGGATGCAAAAATGACGTGCACTTGATCAAAAACATTGAACGTTTGGATGTCCTACCACGTGGAAATTGTCCTCTGTGATGCCGCTGTTCTCCAGGTGAAGGATTCCCTGTAAAGTGCGATGAGTCAGCAGATCCACCTCCTCCAGATCGGACCCGACAAGTGGCATTGCGCAGAGCTGCTTCCAAACCCAGGGGGCCAGATGCAGGTCCAGCGGTTTCTTAGTGCGGACAGCGACCGCCATGAGAATCCCCAGGAAGCGAAACTGAGCCATGTGATCCTTGGACTGGGCAGCCGGGTTCAAGAGGAATCTAGGGAGAAAAAGCTCTTGAAAATTAGACCTTCACAAATGGAACGCCATACTTCGAACGAAGACACGAACCGGTCTGTGTTGCTGCCTACGTCGGCAAAGCTGTTGGGAGTATGAATGAGAAGGTCCACCGCACCAGACTGCAACTCCTGAGAAGACGGCAAACACACAGAGCGTTTGTGACGGACAGCGCGCAGCTGCAGGAGTGTGGCTGCAGCCTCAGCACCCACCAGGCACATCTCAGTGATGGTGTCGTCGAACACCCCTCCAGCATCGTCGGCTCCTTCTCCCACCAGCTTGACTTTCCAGGCTCGGGACGGAAGCCGCAGCTCCAAGGGGTTCAGCATCACTACCTGCTTTGCCACTTGCACAAAGATGGGCTTGCTGGAGCGGCCCCTGTGGGCGAGTTCAATACATTCATCTCCAGACTCCTCAAATGAGAGGATGTAGAAACCGAAGGTCATTGCTACCTTGTGGATAATCGTTTCACAGTGATCTGCGGCCCATATGTTTTTCCCTGGGTCATAGTTCTGCCAATGGAGCGCATTAAAGGTAGAGTGTTGACCTTGGGCGACAGAAGGCCTCGCAGCTCGCCCCGGATGATGGCAGATGTCCCTGAACTGTAGCGTGATGTGGACACCTGCCGTGGAACGCGAGAGAGTTAGCTGGAAACACCTGCAGGGTGGACTGAGCGGTGACTACCATGTTGCTGGGATCCAGGTTTAGCAGCCTCCAGGACTTATACATGAGATCAGAGAAGTGGTGCAGGACCCTGAGCCTTGTGCTGAGGAGGCTGGGGCTCAGGTCTTTCAGAGTGTTGTACTGGGGAGGGACGGATTGAGGGCAGCCCATCAGAAGACTTCCAGAGCCACCAACACCTGAGGAGAAATGCGTTCTTCCATCTGTGGCTCTGGACAGTTGACCTACAAGAGGAATTCCCCGCACCTGAGTTTTGTAAGGAGGTAGAGGGTGTGGTCCACGCTGAACTGTGGCAGCGGCCAGCAGAGATCTGCTTGATCTTCTTCCCCTGAAGGGCAGTGACCAGTGTGGGCTCCTTCACTGGGTTAGAATGTCCAAGACCAAGCTGGAACACAGACGTAATAAGTTCGACAGCACACAGACAGACAGGGCGACTGTTTCTTTACTTGGCCCTCGCTGTTGCAACCCCACGCGTAGACGTCCCCAGTGGAGGACAAGGCGAGGACGTGCTCACAGCCCAGAGAGACGTCTTCGATGTGCACGCCCTCCAGAGACGGCACCACCTGAGGACAGGATTTGTTCTTGTGCATCGAGTCTGGAAGACCGATCAGCCGCTCTGGAAGACGAACACAAGCATGTGAGTGAGTCACATGCGATCATGAGTTAGTTGCATTTACGTGGCAATCACGCTGAAAGATTTTTATTTTTTTTAATGGATTGAAAAAGCTGATTTTTTTAATTTATTTTTTTATTTAAATTAACAGAATTTTTGGCAGCCCGCCTCTGATATTGTAATCATTAGACGAAAAATTGGTTCCACATCAATTTACTGTACTTTTTTTTTTTTACATTAACTACGTTGAGGAGCAAATTTCATTTAGTTTTATCGCTGTCAGTTACTGTAGCCAAGTGACTGCCTCATCCACGTCTCACTGCGTCAAAGCACTGAAAGGCAGAGAGGCACACACATGAACAATGGGAGCTTTTTCATGACATAAATCTCAGTCCTAAACAAAATGAATTTATTTATGTCTGCGAGCGAGTGAGCGGCCATCTTTGAGCGTGCAGGTGGCTCCATCCTCAAAAGTAACGTACCTTGACCAAAGGTGTAAACGTGTCCGTCCCAGGCCAGAGCCACCGAGAACTGAGTTCCACAACAAACCTTCTTAATTCGCTTGTTGCAAAGCTGCTCCACACGCTAAAAAAACAACAGTCAATATAAGCTTAGAATTAAGAGACGATCATTGCAACCTTGTATTGCTCCGAGGACCATCATGACGGTAAACAACAAAATAATATCTTGGACGGCAAAACAACTCAGGAGTTTTATCCCACAAGTAATTCAATCCAACCTGAGGGTAATATTTAGCAGTTGATGAACCAGTTCCCAGTTTGCCATAATCTCCATCTCCAAAAGCCCACACGGTCATGCCGTCCTGCGAGAGCACCAACGTGTGGTTGAGACCACAAGAGACCTGGGGAGGAGAGAAACATTGATGTCAGTGCGACTCAGGGCGTGGACAGCCGAGGGTCTCACCTGGCCCACATGGTGGCCCTCCAGTGCCGCCACTCTTTCCGGCAGCATTTTGTTGGACGTTGATCTTTGACCCAGGCGACCAGATTCTCCGCTGCCGAAAGTGAAGAGTTTCCCATCTGCGGTCACCACAGCTGAGTGCCGGAAACCACAAGCCAGCTAAAAAGACAGAAAATACGACTTCACAGTTGCATCACTTAAGATCATGTCTTTAAACAAAGTATAAATCCATGTTCTGCTATGTCGGTCACACGGGCTGTTTTACCTGAACGACCTCTTCTCCTTGCAAAGCCTCAATTTGTTTAGGTCTCCTCTGACGTTCACTGTTGCCGTGCCCCAGTTTACCGAAATCTCCATCTCCCCAGCTGAAAACCTCTCCTGTCTCCATGAGGGCCATGGAGTGTCCGTCTGACCCACAGGACGTCACTACCTGGGTCACCATGTAGCCTGAACAAAATTAAAAAAAAACTCTCATTCTCAAGTCGATGAATAGAATCTTGAAGTCGTTGAAAAAAATTGCACGACGAAGTTTGCACCTTGGAAAGCAGAGATGATGGCTGGAACAAATAGGTCATCGGAATTCCCTTGGCCCAGTCTACCGTACTGTCCTTCTCCTACAGCCAGGACCGTCCCATTGGACTGGACCAGGAAGGTGCAGTACTGACCGCAGACCACCTGGAGTCAAAGTTAAATAATAAAAAGGCTTTAAACTGACACAATCCTTTGTCAGCTTCATGAATACCTGATCAAAAAACAATTTAGGAAGCAAACAAACTCGAGATGTCCCGATACGAATACCAGCACTGCCACTCGCACCGATAATGTGAAAAACCCCAGCAAAAATCATATTTGAGCCACAAGAAATGGGCACAATGCCCAGGACAGGACAGGACACGGATGCAAAATAACATGCTGCAGTATAAAAACACAATTTTAGTAACTGTGTATTATTTTTTTTTTTTGTGTCCACAAAATGACATTGAAGATTTTTGGCTCTAATTTTAAAATTGAATATTGAGTCTCCCAACAGCAAAATAAATCTCCGTCTTATTTTGATTTTTTTTTCCTTAAGTCGTTGACATTTTCACTGCCGATTCAATCAGAAACGTCTGAATCCTCAGACACCAAGTCAGAACATAACTTCTCCAACATTTCATACCTGCTGTGTTTGGAGAAGTGAGGGGGCGAGTGTGGGCATCGAGGGATTGGTTCCTTTTCCAGCCAGCTGTCCGTAACGTCCATTTCCCCAGAGATAAACATCACTCTTCCCACCACGTTGCCAGTCCTGCCAGACCAAAATAGAAACATACGTTTTAAAAATCAATAGAATCATCAAACAAACACACAGAAATAAGTAAATGCTTCAATTAATAATAATTCGCCTGCCACAGAAAAGTTGTTTATAACTCTCACTTAGCATAAACTACACTTATTACACCTAAAATGATTCAAAGACAGAATAAAGTTATAGCACCTCTGGTTTTGCTGCAACCCATGACATGAGCTGTTCGTCCATCCTGAAGGTCCACTGACTATTGTCCTGGAATTTAAATGGTTATATTCAGTTGAGGTTTGAAACAACAATCTGCTCTTCTCTAGTGCAACAACGGAGCTACCTACCAGCGCTTTACTGATCTCACTGTCCTCCACTGCTTCGAACTCTGAAACAATGAAGGATTCAGGGAAGACAATGCCACTTGCTATCGCCTCCGCGCTACGGACAGTGGTGGCGTAAGTGGCGAGCCAGCTCCACTCAGGTGGGCAGCAGTAGGAGCAGAGGCTGGTGTGATGCGGAGGGCAGGGGTTATGACAGAGGTGCTCCTCTAATGACAGACCAACAGCCAGAGACGCCAGGCTCTGGAGGAAGGCACTGTGGACAAGCTGATCGCCAGCAGCCACGTGAGTCTGCAAAAAAAAAAAAACAACGTGTTACTAAATCACTAGCATCAAAACAGAGTCTGCACTGACCTGCTCGCAGGAATACTGCTCCTGCAACATTAAGGGCAGTCGCTCAAGCAGTACGGCTAAGCACGGTGCTCGGTGAAGACCCAAGATGTTTTGGCTTCTGAGCACCATGCGACAGGAAGCAAGCACGTGATTTTGGCAGATCCAGTCCGGTGTGCAACAGATCAACAGGACGTCCTAGAAAAATAAATAAATAAATAAATAAAACTGTTCCTTGTTTATTTTAAGCTCCTTTGTTATATTGGATTAGAGGCAAGACAAAAGGCTAAGCAGCTCTCATTCATACTGCAGAAGTCGAGACATCTGGATCAATTTCTTAAACATTTTATTTATTTAAAAATGGGCTACCTTTGACCTCCCAAAGCAGGCAGCGACCCCAAAGTTTGGTACCCAGGTTGTACTGACAACTGACCCCATCCCTGTGATTGTCTGCAAGACAGAACCATCCTGCGGACACAGAGATCCATCAGTGAGATCTGATTCAGACAGTGTGAGGAAGAGATTTTTTTTTCTTTTCTAACCTGTAAGGACCAGATATTGAGCAGTCCTCCAATGCCGCCGGAAACCAGTGCGAGTCCACTTGAGCAGAATGAAAGCGACTTCACGGATGTTATGTGACCGTGAAGAAGAAACACGCACTTGGCACTGTCCTGAAGCGGAGAGAACAACTGTCTATGTTTCTTCATTGTTGAATAAAAAATAAGAATAATAATGAACTGACCTTTACATCGATATTTCCCTCCTCACTTGAGGAGCTTTTTAACATGTTGGACAAAGGTGCTGCAGCGCTCCCTTGTGGTAGAGTCCATACATACACAGAGCCATTCTGACAGCCCCTGGAAGAACACATGAAGATTAAGGGTGTGTCCCATTTCTCACCCCAACACCATCACTTAACACGAGCACTTGGTTTTGAGTGATCGTCCCACCATGACGTCACGCACAAAGACAACGTGTTATTGGCTGCCGTGCTGTGTTTTGTTTCCTGCATATCGAGTGTTGGAGACGTTTTAGAAAGGCCAGCTCCAACGTTTTTGCAACCACTTGCATGGGCACTGATAACCTCACTTGGTTTGGTGAACCACCGGAGAAGAAATGGGCGGAGCCGAAGCCGGCTTCGCTGCTATGTTGCAGTGATAGATCTGTTAGAGGCATGGGGATGTTAACGTTAGCCTGTTTGTTCAGATGAAATAAAAACATACTGTTGTACATACATGTTGTGTTGTTCATTACGTCGGACACGGCAATTTAGACAATTTGGGTATGACACGAGAGGAAGTCAACAAACGGAAGAGTAGTCCTTGTTGCTAAAATGTCCCTGTTGTCCTATCCAACATTGTTTTTAAATAAAGTATTTTGGTATCCTGGAAAACTATCCACACTTCATACTCCCATTTTGTTTCAAGTCAGCCCCGGTTTGAAGGGACCATTTCAAGTGGTGAATGGCGAGTGCCCTCGGTCTTAGGAATATTGGGACACACTACACTTAACGCGCAAAAATGAGTGTTAGGGTGAGAAATGGGACACAGCCTAAGCTTTAACTAAACTAGACTAGTCTTTATTTATCCCACAGAGGGGAAGACATGTCTTGCAGGTCTTGGGGATAAGTGAGCAATAATATGTGTGTGTGTAATTACAATCTTGAATTGCTGCAAAAGTTAAAAATCTAATAGACAAGTTAGTCAGCGAACAAATGTTACAATGGTTATATTTAGTTATATTTTGTTGCCACTAAAAGGGTGTCCCTTCTACAATATTACAAAAAGTAGAATGAAATGCAAGTCGCATCAACTCACACAGCCATCATGACCCTGGGATCTGGTTCTCTCCCGGCCAGCGGGCACCATTCTGCGACATTAACGGTGCTGGAGTGAATAAGGGAGTGGAGGGTCACCCACGTGCCCCTGCAGCATCCCAGCACCTTCACCGTCTCAGACCGGCCCAAACAAAGGAGCAGGTGCCCTGTAGGATCCCACTTCAGTGAACTGACACAGTCCTGCGGAGAGTTCAAATGGTGGTGGAATTAAAATTGAGAAATGTTCATGGAATTGTTTTAAAACGTACCTCAAAAACTGACACCACTGCCGGCTGCTCGTTCTCATATGTATCAGCTGCAGCCAGCAGCACATTTCCGTTAGGGTAGCCCACTGCGAAGGGCTTCTCCACGCTGTGCCAAGATACACACTGGGGAGCTGGAAGATCCCAGAAAAGCAACAACAAGTTTAAAAAAAAACCCACAAGACTGAAGCATCTCTATGTTTAGTGGGCTTCTTACCTTCGTCCCTGCAGCAGTAAGTGAGTTCAGTGCTCCGCACCAGCAGCTCAGCTTCTTGTAATGAGACCTGCAGCCAGCAGAGCGAGCCGTCCAGCCGCCCCACTAACAAGCTCTCTGCAGCTCTGGTTTGACAAGCAGCCCAACAAAGCGCAGTTACCCGGGACAACTGGGCTTCTATGTGACAGTTGGAGCCTAAACACAAACAAAACTTTCAATGGCAGATCTAACAAGAGCTTTTGCTGACATCAGCGTGGGAACAGGAAGAATGCTCAATGTAAATATTTGTTCCTCAATCGTCAAAGAATAATTACATGATTATGAAGATGTGCTAACAATTCTGCTGAGCCTCTGTAAGACATGAAACTACAGATAAAATTGTCATTACTGGGTGGATTTACCCCGAAAATTCATGATGTTTATGTGTTTGTTCTCTGGGGCGGCCAGGAAGTTTCCTGCAGGACTCCAGTAGACGGGAGACATGTGGTGACAGCGGCCAGCTCTATCGAAACTTGATCGATCGCTCTTACTGAACAAACAAGGGGGGGAGAAGTAGTTATGACTTAAAGCCTGCCACGCATGGAGAGAATGTTCTACAACACTGGTACCTGGTTACACAGGAGAATGTGGTGTGAAGGTCTGCAGAAATGGGGTTGATGGTCCACAGTTGCACCACTTTGTCTTGAGAGCATGTAGCCAGCAGATTCTGCTCGCTGTTCCAGGAACAACTGGCCACCTGTATATGCAAAATTTTTTAATGTATTTATTTTTATCTTGAATAGGCAACAAAAAAAGTGCAAAAACATAACTAGCAAAGAAGGTATTCCACCTTGTTGTAATGCCCTTCTAGTCTCTTCAGGTGGCATTTGCGTAGGTCTCCAGCTAAGTCACTGTAAGTCTGTGGTCGACTGGGGCTGTCCCGTCCGCTCACAGCCAGTGCCTGCACCAGCTGTTGAGCTGCCCACTGTCTGTGTTTGCTCATCAGTCTGGCAGACAGGACGCAAGCTGCCAACGCATTCGCCAGCTCCAGAGGACTGACCCGGGAACTCAGGTGGGTCAAAGGGGATGCAGGCAAGGACGACGATGATGATGACGATGCTGCTTGGCTGCTGGAATCTGTGTCATGATATAGGAAGAAGCACCTGGTCTGTGAAGTGAAATAATGAAAATTCCATTTGAGGAATTGTGCGTCTCTCACCGTGGTTCCCGTGGTCAAACTTATCAGGGCTGTGAAAATGAACTCCCTTTTCTGTCAGCAGTGAAACAAGACTTTGCGTGACCAGGAATGTTGGAGATGTTTGCTCGCAGTGCTGCAGAGCCGTTACAGTGGTTACACTGGAGCTCACGCAACTTCTCTGAGAGGGATCGCTGATGGCTCCAATGTTCACACCAGTTGCTGCAGACATTAACTCCTGCAGAATCACATCACTTTGGCATTTAATAAACGCTGAATGAAGAAATAAATGATCTATTTGACATATCAATGGTGTCACAAATGTCTCGAAACATTGTAATCACACAGACTGACCTGAGTGCAGATCTCCACCAGCTGTCGATACGCAGTAGGACTTTGTGAAACTACGCTCCCGATGGCCGCAGTGAGAAAGTTAAGGGAGCTGCTGTGATCAGACACTGGCCCCTTCGTGCCCAACTGTCCGCCAACACAAGCGTGAGCGCGGCCTCCTGCAGCAAGAGTCATCAAACGCACCAGAATGCGGATGTCTGCCAGACCAAGTGACTCCAGCCCATTGGAGGGACTGCACACTGACGCACTGAGGAGAAGAAGAAATGTATGTAAAACGTTTGTCCTACAAGCCCATCGTGGATTTAAAGCAAGGAAATTAAATTTCCTTGGGGGCCATCTTAAATACTGTGACCGTTATTACTGCAAGAAATTAGTTTTAAAATAAACAAAAATGGTTGGCTGTTTGTGTCTTACTCAATTTAAAACACAATCATTTAAAAAAAATATCCATACACCAAGCATTTTCCATTCCCATGTATTTTAAAGGGACAGGAAACACAAAAAATACAAATATAAAGGAACAAAAAACTGCAATCATAATGAACAAACAAATGCATAAAATAAAATAGTCAGCAGCATGTTTGCAGTGATCACCATTTTACTCTGACTCCACAGGGCTGCATAAACAGACAAAAGGCCTCATGAGACCCCCACGCCACAGGTCTGACTTACCTAGCTGAGGACTGAGACAGCGCCCGCATCACCATGTTGTATGCTAGAAGAATCTGTGCAGTAGAAGTGACGCGTCTAAGGGCCTTGAGTCTGTCGTGCGAGTCTCTCAGTGATGTCGCTTGCTGTCCGAGACTCAGGGAGCTCTTCTGCTCCACAAGGGCATTCCCTGGTGACAGAATTGAAAAACAAATAAATGAACAACAGTGCTGCTTTAGATGCCAAACTATGATGAGGAGCAAACCTAGTTAAGTTCAGTTTTCACTTTAAACAAATGCAATTTGACCTTTAACCAGATTTAAAATTCTTGAGACTGACTCTGATGTCGAAGAAATTGTTAAATTGTTATACCTACAGCAAAATTACACGTCTTCTGAGTTGACATATGAAATATCTTTCTTTGATCCACTTTGGAACCCATATTTTCTTAAGACACGATTATATGCATACAGAATATTTTATACATACATTCAAGCAATAACTTTTTTTTTCAAATAACTGATTGATCCAAACAAAAATTGATTCAGTCATTTTACACTGCTGCAACTGAGTTCAACATGGTCCCAGGAGTGGATTGTTTAATATTAAATCAAAGTGTTCTATTTTGAGCCAAACTCTCACTCAGACGTCATAAAAAATTAAAAATAGTTGCTTCATCACCAAACATGAGATGAAGAAGAGCACACATCTCCATAACAGAAATATGAAGAACGCCACTGTTGTGATTTCAGTATTAGATATTAATTTTGCATTATCCATGCAACCATGTGTTCTGATAAATTAATAGGTGGTTGGAAAAAAAAAGACAGACCATCTCAAATAGTGGAGCGGGCACCCCAGGGGGCGCATGTGACCCTAGGGACCTAGTACTAGAATTAAGTGTAATTGCATATCCACTTTTTTTTTTTATTTCAGGCAGATCAATATAACTTTATTTTTCATTTTCTTTAATGTTTACAAGGATACAATGTTATGCGAGGTGTACTAATAGTAATATTATACAGACGAATGATACAATTTACAGAGGCACTGAAGAGTTGGGGGGGCGTGGGGCGTGAAACGTTTACTTCTTCCTGAGGGGGGGTAAAAGGGTTGAAAACCACTTTTATTCTGATAAAACCTCATCTATTAGAGAATTAAATAATTTAAGTCTTGGTTTGTTTCCTTGCAAAGGTATTGTTGATTTAAAAAAAATCCTGTTTCTCTCCTCCATCTACATCACATCAGTCCCATCATAACCTCAATTGTTGCCTCCATTAAGCTTAATGGTTGTCGTCCACCATTCCCAACATACAATGTTGAGCAATAGGCATTAAGGCAGACTTCAAAATCACACTTATTATTTTAGAAGCCAACACAGCTTACCTTTCTGTACAACAGCTCTTGAACTCTCAGTTGTGCTGTAAGCTTGAGCCCCCAGCGGATCTGGCTCAGTGAAGGTTATTGGGTCCGGCACCAGCTTCTTCTCAGTGAGGCCCAGTGGTCTCAGCAGGAGTCCGAAGTCCTCAAGCCCAGTCAGCTTGTCGGCGTCACACTCATCACCGTGGCTCATTTCCCAATCATCTGTAAAAATGGTTGACGTGTCAGTAAAACAACAGAGAGACAAGAACTACAATTTATTGCATACCATCAGAAGTACTGTCCAAATGGCCAATCAAATCTGAGGTCAACCCTTTAATCCTGAAAAATAAGGAGATTTCAGTCACAAAACCCTAACCATACTTGATCGTGAACAAAGTTTATTTAACATGGAAAATACAAGTGGATAAAGCACAGACTGTAGGTCAAGCTTCTTCGCACTGCTGACCTAAATCTGACCTTTCCCTATTGATAACGCAGTACACTGGGATCAAAACTACTGATGAAAAGCAACAATCTTAGCCATTGACTTAATGAACCATTGAACCATTTTTTGTTAAAAATGTCTCCTATATGATGACTAATTCATTTATGCCGTGATTGGACCTACTTACTTGTCATGTTTGGACTCTCCCAGATTTGCAGCTAGATACTTTTCCCGGCACGAGGTGCACAGCAGGTAGAAGGGGAAGTTAGAGCCACATTCCCCTTTGAACCAGACGTCAACGTACGCCCCCGTGCTGTCGTAACCTTTCCGTGCCGCGCTCAGACCACAGCCTGGATGACGGTGCTTTATGTGATTATTAAACTGAAGCGTGAACGTGTTGCACAGCTCACATTTCACCATCTGATTGTGCTCCTCTCCGACCTGCAGGGACATGCAGAGATTAACTCCGTAACTCGCTCAGATGCGCATATGCACAGAAGAGAATCACAATGTCACCTCTACGATCTGAAGAGCATCCCTCTCCAAACTGAACAAAGACGGAGTGAGAAGGTCCTCGTAGGTTTCCTCATGGTACGGATCGTCCATGTAGCCGAACTCTGACTCTTCCTCTGCTGAGAAGGAATGAAACTCCACGTGCTCAGGCCAAACACTGACAGTAGGGTGTTGCTGGAAGAGCTGAGGTAGAGGGCTGGGTGACGGCAGATCTAAAACCAGAGAGTTGATAGCAAAATTAAAAAATGCATAATGTAGACTCAAAGCACCAACAAGCCAGTAATATAAAGTAAACTAATGAAGTCTTGTATATAATATGACCTGCTCTTCGAAAAGATGTCCTCTGGGTCGGACCCGAGCGCCGTCGACGTGCTGGTGGAGGCCTGTTCCTGGTCAGGTGGACGTCTAAAAAGTTTTCCCGCTCAATCCAGTCGAGTCCCGGCAACAAGCTATAAAACAGTGGTTTTATGTTGTTTATGTTTTGTCGCGACGACTGGTGGAGGTTATAGCCATTATGGTAGCTGCGGCCATTAAGTAGCCAGAAGATGTGGAGTTCAAATAGTATTTTTATACATTTATTTATTAAATAAAATGTTTAAGAAAAAAATTCAGAGATAACAACATCATATAGAGTCCGTCAGCTTTGGTGAATCAACTGGATAAGAACCAACAGAGATTGGGAGGACATTATCATTCTTATCACACTTGCGCAGACTCATATCAAGACTTGCTATCACTAGCATTAAAGCATTTTCAGTCTCCTACTGTTCCTTGAATAACTGGGCATTTTTTTTCATAAGAAAAACTCCTTCTTCGTTCAAATCCCTAACCTTTCAGTCGGTTGGCTCGTGGGGCGCTCAGGGCACTGTACAGTCTCTGGCCCATCTGGTGATGGGGTGTCAGGTGCCCCCTCCGCCCTGGGGGAATTTCCTGCATGCTGGTCTTCAGTCAGCGGGTGCTCTAGCATCCAGCTGGCCAACACCTCAATCGTCCGAGAGTCCAAGTCACCTGCAACATCTGGGAGAGATCATGAGAAGTGACTCTGTGATCATACCGTGTTGCAAACTCATGTTGAACATAATCGCCATATGATCATGCAAATGTGGTCAGTCAAAGGTCACTGGGGATGCGTGATCCGGTGACTAACAGTGTGTCAAGTGCTTCAGATTCAGTGAGCATACACCAAGTATAGTGTACAATCAAAAACCTCTGTTCCTTGTACATACTGTCAGTGATAGTGCCATGCCTGCAAAGTAAATCATAACTGTAAAAAGTGGATTTTAAACAATCTAAAATATATATAATAATACATAATGCAAAATACTTCAGAATTTCTTGTTTGAAAACAACAAATGTGGTTATGAAGAGCCATTGCAAATTGGCCTTAGTCACCAACTGCATTTCCACATATGCTTTCTAGTTAACGCATCAATTTCTCCCCGGAATTTTTCTCTCAGCCATAGACCTCAACTTATACCCTCCCACCCCCTTGAGAGTCAAACTTTAAGAGGTCCCAGAGGTAAATTGACAGAAGTCTACCGAGCAGTACCTGCTGCTTCCATGGCCCAGTAGATATGTCTCATAGTGAATCCCATTTCTAGCAACCGACTGGTGACAAACATTTGTGTCCGTTCTGGAGTTCAAGGAGAAAAGAAATAGAGCACAAGAAAGAAACAACCCCACACCTCCAGTTTAAATATGTTTGGTTATGACATTCAACAAATCTCATTGCATTAACTTGATAGCAAGAAACCAAGAGGTCATCATAGTCAACTCTACACACTGACTGTCCAGCAAATTTACTAATCTGACATTAACTTCAATTGAACAGAAAGGTGTAAAAGAAAACATGTATTTACAAGCCAAATGAGACTAAGGCCATTCAAGCATGCAACTCGAAAACCTGTCATGCAGTCATGTGATAACATCAGTGATAGCAGAGCCAACACATGCCAGAACAAGCAGCAGATCACCTGAGGCACAAAGCTGAAAATACAGTCATCATAAACTAATTCATTTTGAAAAGCGGATGGATATAAAATGTTTTGTGTAACAGTGAATACAAATGAATACATTATGGTTGTATCGGTTAATAATTAGTTATGTCACAGATTCATATGCACCTTTTACATGCATAATGAAATATTGCTTTGTTAATATCTAAATGCAAGAGACTGCCGCATGAGGAGCAAAGGAAACGCATCGTTTTGGCGTTTATAATGTAACTTTGTTTTGGTTTTTTTTAAATCAAAATAGGGGTGTAGCTAAGCAGCTCAGTGGATGTCTGCACTCTATGAGTGTTTTTCTAGCTCTAAAATACATGGGGTTTGTTACGTGATAGAATCATAATGTATTTCATCACAATATTGGATGATGCAGTGCTATAACATAATTCTGTGTTACAGCATCTGTTTCTATAAAGCCTGTATAGCAAAAAAAGAAAGAAATGAATAATAACAATTGAAGAAAATACCAAACTGACCTGAAGAGTTAAAACAAAGTGCAGTTGCTCTCTCTGAGACTGAATGTTGGATATCAGTACATTATAGTTAGATTCCTGAGTCACATCATAAAGTGGTTTCAAAAAGCCATCCTTTAAGAAATGTGCCTGGCTCTTACCCAGACTGCTTCTGGCCTGAGTGATGCAAGGACCAGGCTCCATGAAGCTAGTCTGCTGCTCAGTGAAGGCATCACATGAGGCGGAAGTGGCCAGGCTGAAGCAGGGATGCAGAACAGGGGGGCTGCTGACCAGGCCGGTTAGTGTGGGAAACCGAGTAAGCACCATGTGCCTAAAAAGGGGCGAGAACACAGTGTAGTGGCAATTCACTGATCCTACTCAGCGAATTTGATAAATCATTTTATAGCTGTTATAGACACTGAGGCAGTGGCTGGGTTAATAAAATACAGTACTGCAGCCGTGGTTACAGATGGCGCAGGCAAGATGTATCACTCTGAGTTTTATATTAACCAATCCTAACTCACCCTTCCCCTTGACTTCAGTAAGGTTCCTTCTGCCAAAAGTTCCAATGAGTAACGTTTTTATATTTCAGTAGGGTGTTGCAGTAAGGTCAAGTAATTCAGTTTGAATTCAGTGTGAATATTTAAACGCTCCAACTTACTGGAGAAGGCTGATGGGAAGAAAAGGGTCAAAGCTGTCCAAACTGTCCTGCTGCAGGTTTGTTGGTAGAGATGAGGCCAGTTCTGTGTTGGAGGACGAGGCTGAGGCTCTGTTGGATTGTCCGAAAATGGCTGTCCCCTCCGACCCAGCACTGTACAACGACACAGAGCTGGAGGACTTTGATAAGGGCTGAGAGGAGAAGCTGGGACCTGATTCTACAAGTAAGACAAAGAAAAAAAAAAGTCAGATCACACTGATCACTGTGATTTAACAAACATGACTACCAAGAATGATATAACTTTGTTTGCACAGCAGGAATGAGCATAAATAACAATTTTCTCAACTATATTTTTACATTACTTTCTTCCTTTCTATGACTGTTTTTCTTAGGCAAGGGTAGAAATAATAATAAGATGACCTAGTTCTGTTGCCAACAACTGTGCCAAGTGTGCACACTACAAATTATTTCACTGTGTTCCCATGACCTAACACTTATCTAAAAGTCTAATCTTAAAATTGTAAAACTATTATAACTACACTTAACTATATTAAACAATTTTATTTCTAGACCCAGAAGTCCATTCAGTTCTATCTCAAATATTTAAACTGAAACTAAAACGCTTCACATTCCCTAGCAATGGTTAATAACACAGGTAAAAGCTGACATCAAACCTTTGTGTTCTTTGTCCTGGAGTCGGTTGAGCGCCCCCTTGTAGATCATGAACTGAGCTCTTTCCAGGTCAGCAAGAGACACCCTCTGTTTGATGGGACAAGGTCGCACGGCCCACTTGACCATACTTTGCACCACATACTGCAGCACAGACCTCAGTTCCGCACTCTCATCCCAGTGCTTGCAGTTGGCTTTGCTTTGGTCCGAATTTGGGCTTGTCGGGGTTGTTGTTGAGGAGTCATGGTTTGGTACCAGTAGCAGATCTGCTAGCTTCTCACAGCTGAATATCACAGTCAGAGTTTTCAAAGCACCAGTGAGAAGGTAGGAAACCCGAACGGCTCTCAGCTCCTGAGCAAACATCCTGCCAAGCAGAGATGTTTGTTGTGTTTGTGTCAGAATCTTAGATGTTTGCGATGGGAAGGGCTCCGTCTCCATCCTCTGCTGCTCAAGCTTTTTCTTCTCCTCTTCAGTCAGCCAATCCAGATTATGAGACACATCTTCATCTGTGCAATTCTGTAAGTCATTCTCCACTGAGTATTTCCTTTTAAGAAGCTGCTGAGCTCCATTCCATCCGTGCTCCTCCAGCAGCCCCACCAAATAAATGAGATCTAACAACACAGTTGGTTTCAGACCTCCCAGACGGGTGACATCATAGCCAGGCATGTCACAGGGCTCCAGCGAGACGATCGGCGTGTCGCTGGGTGACCAAGAATTGACGGAGCTTAGTTATTGGAAATGATGGTGAGAACCCACAGATAGAGCAACGAGTCACAGCAGGATGGATTCAAGAGCAGTTAATGGATTTAAGTTTGAGGAGGAGGAAGCAAAAGAAAGACAGGTCAGGAGGACTAAATGACGACAAAGGAAAATATGAAACAATTGAACATCTTAAATTATTCTGGGAGGTGAAAAGAAAGAAGCAGTATGATTTGTATGTAATGAAAAATAAGATTCAAGATGCCAACAAAAAGTTATATTTCAATATCCTTCCTTTTTAAAAGAGACAGACATGAAACAAGAAAACTTTAAAAAGTAGGCAACCCACATTCTGGGTTTTTCATTTTTCTTCAGGTTGATATTAGCTTGTGCAACTGCTAATATACTTGGAAGAGTTTGTTGAGGTTTAACAATAGGTTTACAGGTTTTTTGGTCAAATAAAAATGCAAGGAGTTACTGACTGCTATCCAACTGTCTCATCATTACATTTATTTAATTGACATGAGTATTTATTCCTTTGAGACACTGATGGCTGCATTAGTCATCTGTGTGCATACAAACACATGATTTCACCCCAGTTATAATACAAATGTGTTTGTGTGTTTTTGTGTGTGTGTGTGTAATACCTGACTGAGAGATCTGCTTCTTCCCACTGGAGTTTTGCCAATGAGCTTCCCTCTTTCAGAACCCCAAGAAGGATGGCCCGGCGACCACTGGGCTTGTGAAGACACAAGCCTCCTGCCCGAAGGCCGCTATCAACCCCTCCGATGAGGGCCAGCACTGGCCAGATTTCAGTACACAGTGAGGACAGCTTTGTCTCTGACAGGAACCAACGTTGTGAATCAGCGGAGTTGTCACTCAGCAGGTCACTGTCCCCTTCATTGTCTACTTTCTCAAACTGCGTAGGAGTGTGACCTGGTGGAAATCAATAAAATTAATTTTCTTTCCATTCACAATTATTATTTTCAACAAAAAAAAAAAAAAATAAATAAATATATATATATATATATATATATATATATATATATATATATATATATATATATATATATATATATATATATATATATATATATATATATATATATATATATATATATATATATATATATTCTTTTTCTTCCACTAGACATAGTGTTGAGTACCAATTTCTATTTACAGCTTGCTATTAATCTGTTTTTATAAATGTAGCAGTGAGACTCATCTTACAGTACTTAATGTACTTACAGAAAAAAAAAAGCTGGGCATACCTGACACAAAGTTACCAAACTTCTCTTCCTTGAGCAGCGGCCCAATGAGCTCCAGGTGACTGTGGATGTACTGGTTGATATGAGGAGACCACTGGTCACACTGATGAAGCTTGCGGAGAAGCTGCACCGTGGACTCCAGCAATACAGTGGTCTGAGGACTACAGAAGGGCTCTCCTGCAAGTAGCTTACTGGGCATGCCTCGCATCTGTAGGTCATGGAGCGTAACCTGCACACAAGAATAAGCAGAACATTCAGTGTTATATAATCGTGGCATTAATTCGGTGTGATACTGTGAGCGTGAGACCATCAAACAAAATAAATACAAAAAGGCATGATGTTCCGAATACTTCATGTTATTATGTTGATTGTATACTGTATGTGAGAATGCTTCAAGGTAATGTGAAACTGAACATTCAAGCGGAAGTATATTTTTAAAATGTAGGCGACAAAGTCACAGAGCAGGAGAATACGAAGCACCACCAGTGAAGTTTCTATTTTAGTATGCTGACAGATAGACTGCCTTTACTTATCCCACAATGACGTGCGTTAAGTAACATTTAAGCTGTGGAAAGTGAAGCTATTTTAACTATCTTTTAAAAGTGCCTCAATGCAAAAAGTCCTGTAATGTACCTTCTCTCCAGGGTTACTGCTATAGAACAGCACACATGGGTACAGTTCTGAGGCAACCACACCTTCAAAAGCCAACTTCGGTTCCTAGAGTGAAAAGAAATTAAATCAAATTCAAAAAGGAAAATTCACACAACAAGCAAAAAAAAAGTTGAACTCACCTTGTCATTCTTGGCAAATGATACTGTGTGACCCTCCATGTCCAGAATGCAGGTAATGGTGTCCCCTTGACTGAAAGAAGGAAGGGTGCGGACAAGTTCTCCACCGTGATACAGATTGCCGCTGTAGGCTCGATAGAGCCACATGTCCGTTGTGGTGTGATGGTTGTAATCTCTGACAGGCCACCGTGACACGCCGATACACGTGCCCTCGTTACCTCGGTTCTCTTTGGTGATATGGAACTGAGGAGGGCGAAAGAAGTGCGTCAGCACAGTGTTTGGAGGGCAGATTGTTCATGAGAGTCGTCACCTACCTTCCATATGAAGCAGCCAGAGCTGATGGCAGTAGTCGCCAAGCCATATCCTTTCCCTCCAGTGCCATGAGAGAGTACATTTCCACTCTCCAAAGCACAGCAGATTAATTTATGTGGGTCGAAAGAGAAATCTCCAATGGGAATACATTCATCATAGCTGCCAGAGTTCTGCAAAATAAATTGAAAAGAGAAAATTTTAGCACCTCAGAGGATAGGGTCAAGAATACTACACAGTCCTTAAAATTCAAGCAAAACGGCTGGCAACACTATCCCAACACGAGGGAACACATTTGCTTACTTACTACTTCTAATCCATAATTACAGGGGCTGTTTAGAGTGAACTTGCGATGACCATTCTAAGGCAAAATATTGTCTGGCTTGTCTGACGCAAATCAGGACATTGCACTGCATGTTGCTAATAAAAAACAACATGAATCGGTAGTTTATTTGAGGTAATGTGTGTTCCCAATCTAAAGTGGGGTCACACTTAAGATTGGGAACAATTCTTATTTTACCCTCTTGTCCTTTTCAAGCACTTCTTCTTGACTCTTCTCAGCCAGTGGTTCTTCCCACATATAAGAAGATAACAGCTCAAATAGATGGTTAACAATCTGAAAAACAAAAGGAGAATAGCTGCAATACAGATATGACCACTAAAGGAGGACATCAAATGTAAAACAAATGAATGAAATGTAAAAGACTGGTCATCATAACCATCTATCATATCTGTATCACAAACTTAATTTATTTATATTACAATGCTAACTCAGATAAATGCACTGTAATTAATTTTGCAGCACAACATCACACAAAATAGAGCATTTTATCTCACCATTTTTGTTTGATCTGGCTCAGAACAAGCAGGAAGCAATCTTTCCAACACATGAAAGGCCAAAATCTTAATGCGCAGGCTTTGGAAGAATGGACTCCCTGCAGATGAAACTCGGATTAGATATCAAAAATGTTTTGTAATTGGATAAATATTAAGGGATTTTACACCTGAAGAGCACTTGCTGGAAATAATGGTCATGAGAGGATTGATCCACTTGACAAAGGTGGAAAGTGTTTTCAGCACACGCAGAGACAGCACACGTCTCAAAAACACCAAAAAGTCTGCAAGCTGGGATTCCATCGCTCTGCGGCTGTCTGTACCAAAAAAGATTTATCTTGAAGTAATCCAAACGAATCAACACAGAATCAGACATAGGAGACCAACATTCACCAGTAAGCTCCAGATCCTTTCTGTCAGTGGTCAGCTGCTCTGTCGACTGCTGCTGCTGGAAAGTGAGCAAGATACTTTGGAGCTGCTCACACATGACTTCCATGAGAGCGCAGGAAACATCCACAGGAAGCAGGTCTTCACAGGAGCTGAAAAATGATCACTCGCTTTAAAATAATCACTCCTTATATTTATTAACACCCTTACCTGGCAGCAACGGCTAATATCTGAAGCAGTCGAGCACAAGCCAGTTTGACCACCCCACTCAACAGCAGCGGCCCGGTGGTCGAGGCAGAAAACCAGCTTTGATGAAACATTGTGCAGCTGTTGTTGGTCAGCATAGCAAGGAGATCCAGGATGCCACATTCAATGACCAACACCAGGTCCATAGGCTGATAGCAAAAATTGAGTGCGAACATGGTGGCGAGTAGAAGATGCTGGCAAGAACCTAAGAATTGCACCAGCAAGGTTTCAATAAGAGCAACACAAAGACAAAAAGGGAAGTGGTTACCAATGATACCTGGATGTTCTTTTTCCAACAAGACCTTTTGTCTTAGAACACAGATGACCTGCTTGTAGAACCTGTGGGCAGCCAGCTGAAGCTCTCTCTGCTTTTCTAAAGAAGCTGACTGTGTACCAGACTAAGAAAACAGACAGTAGCATCAGCACAGATTAATGACATACACCAAAAGTGAAACACTCTCCACCAACCATGTAATGTTGCAGCTCATATTTAGTTCCTGAGTAGCAACCAGCAATTTGTGTTCCCAAACCAAAACACCCAGAGAGGAACTGGAGCTGCACAGACTGCAACAAGGCTGGACTGGACGTTTGGAATCCACTGCTCTTTTCCTCCATCTTCGACAGGAAGGATGACATTTGACTGAATGCCTCCAATCGCATCTTGCAACAAAAAAATCAGATAGTTTTAGGGCTGACATAAATTCTAAAAGGACACTGTATGCTCTTTGATTGATGGGGTTTGCATTGCACAGCTTATTCAAGATCTTGTCATACAAACACGAAAGAAATGTGTGACTACCTCAGCTCTTTCTTGTTGCTGCATTATAGCGAGAGTGATAGCTTTGGGGTCGGCCTCGCTGCAACTTTGACTGCCAGGGTGCATCACCCCAAAGGCAGAAAGGTGGAACATGCTTCCACAGACAAACTGGAAAACTTGGTTGAGAATTGGTAACGTGTCGTTTCCAGAGTGAGACAGAGGAGGTGAAAGGGTGATACACTGTCTGAGGCGATCCCATGCGTCTTTCATGATGCCCAGAGAGCAGAGAGGTAAACCTGCATAGGAGTTACAGAAGCCAGCTTATTTATCCTATCTAGTCCTATACAATATTTTAAGATAGCATCAGTAAAAGATCAAAAACTAAAAAAATATAATACAAACCAAAAAATAAAAATAGTAATTTGATAGTATTAAAAGTAAAGTATTAAATTGGGATTTTCAAAATGTGTTTAAGCAAAATAATAACTCAACAAAATAGAAAAATAAATAAAAATTAAATATAATGTAAAACCAAATAACGTACATCAGGAATTAAATACATTCATCTGAAATAATGAGCACACTAGGTTCCATTTCATTTCTATATCCATACTGACCAAAGTGCTAAGTACTTAAGCAAAACAAGGGTTTTACAAACAATAGGTACTTGATGGTAGAGATTTATTTTGCTTAAAGTTGTTTACTTGGTTTGATAAGTACAAAAAGGAATAGCATTTTTTTTTACTTCAGGATTTAGTAAATGATTTTCTATAGAGCTAGCTATCATAATGTGATAATATAATACAATTCATAAATACAAAAAACAACAATGTGACAAGAAAACAACCAGGCAACAGTTCATTCCTACATCAAAGACGCTTTATATTTTCACTCAATCCATCAATCCAAATGTGGATCAAAAATCAACCTACCTGTTTTGTTCCTCGTAGACTCCAAAGGACTTTTCAGCTGCTCAGACTAAAGCAGAAAGACGTAATTGTGTTTATTTAATAGATGAGAGTAGTGTTTGCAATGAATAAATAAAAGTACCCTTTTTTTTGTATCATCCTTCGGATTTTCGGATTCTGCTGTTTTCCTGTAATGAAAAATTACCCTCAATGACGTACAGCGATCTAAATCTTTATCAAATTTCAGAAGGCACTTCACACCTCAATCCAATATTCAGTGTGTTATTCTCTCCTTCGCTGGTTTCCATCCAAGCAGGGCGGACCCCCAACAGGAGGAAAAGGCAACGGGACACCACCAGATGGCAAGCGACAGGGAAGGACACATTTTCTTCAGATTCTCTCTGCTCATCCCAGTTCTGCTTGGAATCCTCTTCCTGTTCTGGGCTCAGAGGACTCTCCGCGCTACCAGGCTGATTGGAGGTGCCAAAGGACTCGTACACAGTCACGTTCTGCTGCACTTGCATTGCCTCCCGTGTCGCCATGAATGACTCCAGTACCTCTGAAGGGAGAAAACAACCATTTCTCATCCTGCACCATTTAGCCACAAAAAAGATGTTCTCACCAGAGAGGTACATTCGACTGCTTCCAAACGTATCCTCATCAGAAATCTCCTCTTGGTTGTGGTTCGCTGTTGGTGTTGGAGGTGCTTGGACCTCCCTGTTGCAGTGACCTTCTGGGTGTCGCTCAATTTCTACTAAGGGGCCAGGTTCTTGTTGGTCCATATCAGGACTTTGGGTGGACTGAGAGACCTGCACAAAGAAAGACTGATCCATGAAAGAAGAATGGCTCCATAATTAAACACTTTTAATGGTCCAATAATTCATTATACCAGTTTAGCAGCAGACTGAACCTGTGATGTTCTTGGAGCGTTCTTATTGGCCAACAGCGTGATCCTGATTTTGTAAACTGTTTCAAAGACATCCAGCAGCAAGTCACAGGGCTCATATCTGATGTGGATGAAGCATATATATGTATATATCTTTCAGAACCAGGCACCCGAAAGTGAACAGCAACACAACACAATCAAAAAACTGATGACCAAGCACTGTGGCGGTGATGTATTTGAAAGCATATAAAACAAACAATGACATTAAAATAATAATAATAAATCACCTGTCTTGCCAAAGAGCCTTATCCTTCAGCCCAGTGTGTTTAAGGAGAGCAGCGAGACTGCAGCGGCACACAGTCTGAAGCAAACAATCACCTGCTGATCCGTCACCCTCCCACTCTGTTCTCACCGAAAAAAACAACAAGGCTCAGCCAGGACTTTTCCCAGTAATTAAAAACAAAGCCTACATGATAATTGATAGCACACATGAACCTTTAGTGAGCGCATACTCCTCCATCTTCTGCCACAGGTCACCTGCAGCTCCTCTTGACGACCCCAGTGCCAGTTCCAGCAAAGTTCTGGTTTCCTCATTCACACTCAGCTCAGTCAGTCTGGAGTCACAATTACCCAGCAGCACCACTTCGGTCAACCAACTCAAGCTGGAGTCTACACAGAAATAGATTATTTGAGTTAAATATTCACACAATCTGAGATAAAAGCTGCAACATTGGACACTTCATCTTATTAGTCATAGGGCTTTCTTCCCGGTCACTGGAGCGTTTCTGAATGGAAACGTTTCTATTATACGACCAGGTTTAAATATTCAAATTTATTTTGATCAACGTAAAACAAATGCCACCTTCTATAAGTTGTTATCAACTTACTTATTTAGTGAGGGCTGCTTCTCATTTTTATAGTGGTTTTTCTAAACGGAACATTTTAGCCTACCGAGTTCTTCAAAGTCCATCTCGATGCCGTTCCTAAAGAGGATATTGGAAAGCCAGAATTTGGACGTTCTCTCTTGAGCTGTTGGCGGCAAACCCTCTAGCATTCCACTGAGGCAGCGACCCACTGCCAGAGCGACAGAACGCTCCAGGTCCAGCAGCCAAACCCACTTGCACTCCTCCTTCTGTCTCACGCTCGTGTTCTCCTCACGTTTCTCTGCAGAGATGCCACATTGGTCACTTTAGTTATGAAAATACACCACACAACATTCAGCCTGTTTTAGTGAAGGCTGCATGACTGACCATAACTCGGGGTATCCACAGCAAGTTCCTGTTCCTCCAGCAGGCCTGTGTCAGGTAGCAACCTGTTGAAACTGTTAAGGTTCTCCAACAGTGCTCGCAGATGGCTCAGGACAGGCTGGACTACATCAAGGGGCAGCAGCATGAGGGAATATATGACTTGACAGAGCAAACTGCCAGCTACAGAGTTGTACAATACCACTGAGGAACAGAGAAGAACGGGATGGTCAATGAAAAGTAGGATGAGGACAAAAAATAAAACAAAACCCTTACTGTGCAGCTTCTTAATTATTTGTTTGTCCTTTGAACTCTCCTTCAAGAGTTTAGCAGACCTCCTGAGAGTCTCAGTAGCACAGGGAAACAGCAGGCAAAGATGCTCTCGAAGCAGAGCTACACTGCGGTCATCCTACATAGAAGTGGAGGTAATGATTACATTTGTCTAGTCATTTCTGAGTCACATCATCCTTCCCAAACTGAACAGAATTATTAGGTAGTACATATGACTACATTTTCACACCAACCTCCGGGCTGTATTGGATGTAGCAATGCGCAAGCAGATGCTTATGAAGTGCAGACAGTAACTGGTGAAAATGAGAGGGAGCATCAGTCTGTCTCTGATTATCACCAGTCAGCAGCTTGTCGCTGTTCTTCTCCAACTCCCCGAATGCACGCTCCTGTTTCCACACATATTGAAGAGGACAGAGACAAGGGAAGGAGTTAGAACCTGCTACACAATAGTGTGCACCAAGATATTTGGATTATATGTTTTAATTCATGTATTACTTGCTACTCATTTGTATTAGATTTTCTTGTCACATTACATTACAGCAAATGGATTTTTCCCTTACCGTGTAAAAACCAACGCTAAGCAGTAAAGTCCTGAGGAGAACTTCCGTAAAGTGCAAGGGATCGTAGTCATCGATGCAACTGGAAGAGGATGGGGGACGGACAGTGGAAGCAGGTGTGAGCGGAGGCCCCAGGACTCCAACATCCCCAAAATTGCTGTAACCAAGCAGAGAAGCAACATGGCTCTGATCCTGAAGGCTGTTGAGGACCATGTCCAGCTGCAGACGCTATGAAAGAGAAAAATAAGGGCAGGTTGAGTGACTAATGGTGACAGACGCAATGCAGACACTTAACATTGAATTTCTTACTTAACATTGAGAGGAAAAAAATCAAAGACTGTGTAGGTGATGGATGAATCGATGGTTTGCCATACTTGTTAAACCATTTCTTGTGTGTGTAGATTTAAAATTTAAGAGGTCTACAGTTAACTGTCATGCTAATGCAATTGACACCCTTGTGAATTTTTTCTAGGAGCTTTTTTTACTGCTGAGTTTTATGAGGCAAATTTCTCCAGATTTAAGTAAAACACATCATTGGACATACATTCATAAAGGGGACTGCTTAATTGGATTTTACATACCTGTCCTTTGGATAGAACGTTTAAACTCTGGGGGCCCTGAGGGAGCAGAGACAGGAGAAGCTCGGTCCTTTCCCTCAGAGGAGGCAGCAACAGAGATGCCCCGATAGATAGTGTGTTCATAACTGCCTATTAAATGATCAGGCAATAGTGTTACACAGGAGAATCAACCACAGCTCTAATATAAACCATTCCTGATCACAAAGGGATGAGTTCTTACTTGTTGTATCGTGTCAGGCATGTTGGTGTCAATGAGCCGAAACAACAGGTTTCTCAGTGGTTTTCCCTGAGCACCCAGCACCATGGCACCGGTGCCCCCAGCATGAGCCAGAGACAAATGGATGGACAGCAGCTTCATGCAGAGCAGAATAAACTGGTGGTGGTCCCTAAATTCGGGCATGAAGAGCAGGACATAAATATATATTAATAAACCTCAGTAAATAGCAACACAATTCTCTCTTTCATAGAGAACTTACTTTTCACCAATTTACCCCATAATTTCTAGAAACGTCAGGCTCCATTTTTCTAGGTTACGCAAGTGCCACAGAACTGGATTTATTTATCACAATATTTTCTATGAGGAGCATGTTATTAAAAATCTTTTACCACCAGCCCCCACAATGCTGTTCCTCTCCTCCTGCCACTGTCTGCTGCTCTACCGCCTCCAGAGAAATAGTCAGTATGAACTGCAACCACCTACTCACAGCCCTTGCTGCTGACATTTGCTGTTAATCTGTAATGATTTGTGATGCTTATCCTTGATAGTGAACTACAATCTGAAATCAGTATCATTGCAGTCACATTGGCATTATTGTCTGAACAATACCGCTGTGTAAATGCTATTGTTTATGCACAGGACGGGCGACTTGCGGAAAGTGTTTGTCGACCTCTCCTGAGATAACAGCAGGGATTTGCTTCAGGCTCTGCACTGGCCTTCCAGGATAAGCAGTAGATGATTTCTATAGCAAATAGGGTTGGGTAAAACGAATCAGCAATGGTCTGCAATTCTACCTCGATTCAACAAATCCTCCGATTTGATTCATTACCTGGCACTGTGCATGTTATGTTTATGTACAATAAATGAAGGGAAGTCGCGAGCACAGGCAGCGTCAAAGCACCAAAAACAATCCAAACAAAGGAATATTGAGGGAATCTGGACTTACGTTCATGATCATAGTTCTAAATGCATTTTTAATTCACAAAACACTCAAATTACTGCACAGCTGAAACTGGGAAAGCCCATGTGTGACATGTGTATCCCATTTGGGGATGCGCAAGGGATAAGTGGACCTGGGCGAGAATAGAGCAATACTGGGAACCAGACCCAGTATGAAACACAAAATCATGTTTTACTAGTTGGAGACAAATTCAAATGATGAAGAGAACATAAACCCTGCCCATCCTCACTCAATATTTAGATTAGTATTATGTGTCAGCAATCCTGAAGTTCAGAAGGGACGTGTACGCTCCCCTCTATTGTTAGTTCTCAACAGTAGCTGACACTGTCACAGTGCATTGGTGCTTGAATACCTTGATCAAATGATTTTCCTCGGCAAAAATCTACATGTGCAATCTCTGCATATAGCCAGAAATGAAGGGCTCTGATTCAGATGTGATATAGTGAAAAGCAAATGCTCGGTGAGGTCAACCGGATTTCCAAGAGGAAAGAACATTTGTTTTTGTGTGTTTATGCAAAACTTATGAGGCTTTCATTTCTGTACATACAGTATGCACAAACAGGTTACTGTGTAAACTTTCTTTTCATATATTTTATTGCTCAATATGAGAAGTGACACGCCACATATGTTCACATCAGCATGGGGATATTTTTTATTTATTTATTTATTTCCCAAAATGACACTACATTAAGCACATACCTTTTGGATAAGAATGGGGCAGGAGGAGTGTCACTCTCGATGCCATCACAGTAACCTTCCAGGAAGTTTCTCAAATACGCAAAGGTGCTCTCCTCTAGGTCGACACAGAAGGGTCTATGCCACGCCACCAATTGTCTGAAGAGCAATGCAAAATAACTAAACGGCACCACAATCCAAATCAATAAACACGCGGTTTACCTGTCTGTTGGAACTGCTGTCCAAGCAAGGCTATGGGATGTGCCAGCCGTGATCTGCTGGATGGAAACCCCCTCCAGTCCAAGGACTTTCTTGGGTTTGGTTATCGGTGTGGAGGTGTGGCCTTGACCACACTGACCCATGGTGTTGTTCCCCCATGCATACACTTCATTCTCTAAACAAAGAAACAAAAGAATGCAAAAACAGCCATCGGACTTGTCGCAATGTTTTGAAAAGACTCACCATGTGACAACGCCAGACAATGGCTGTCTCCACAGGAAATATCAATGATCTTGGTGATACTCAAGTCCTCTATGAACCTGGGCCTGAGAGAGGTGGTCTCGGAAGACCCACATCCTAAGCATGAACCACAGCCCCAAGCGAAGACCTGAATAAAGAAGACAAAATGATCATTAGATTCCAACTACATAGGCAGCTTCAGATTTATTTCAGGAAACCTCTTTGACACAGCAAAATTCTAACTATATTTCTAAAAATTAAAACAGTGAGAATCAAAAGGCAGCTGCAGAGCAGGTGTGGTGCCCAAGTGAATAGCTTCTGTACTTGCAGAGTTTAAGAATTGAGGTCCTGAAATATTGTCTGCTAAAACCAGGTTTGCACGAAAATTAAACACAACATGGCAAATAACACGGACACAGCTTGAGAAATAAGTGGATCACAAAGCTGACAAGCTCAATGGACAAGTCCGAGTCCAACCTCAAGCCGATTCAATATGCGTCACCTCACCTGTCCAGCCGAGGTAAGCGCCAATGACGACTGGCTTCCCGCACACACTTTCCTGATGATGAATCCATAAAGACCTTCAATGACTTTGGGTCGATAAACACGGTTGGTGTCTCCGTGTCCAAGTTTACCTGTAGTGTTAGGAGACATTTAGAGTCTGTCCTTTACCTTTAGACTTGATTTTGTACCACAATTTTGAGTATTAGAGACAGTAGTATATTTTATGGAAAAACAACTGCGCAGTCAAAATGATTTTCTTTTATCGCAGTCAACATTGCTCTCTTTCATCCACAATCCAAACATGATGATCATGTGAGCTTCAGAAAACAAACTGGATTACACTTGTCCTTTGCTTGTTTGTATCCCTTAGGCAAGCATCCAAGCAGGAAATTGACAGCTGACTTTCCAAGACCATTATTTTGAATCTGAACAGTCAAAGTGAACAATAGTCTGAAAATCACAATTTATATTTGCATGCAATTGTCATTCAAATATTTTATCAAGTAACCACTATAGACCAGGGCTGAAATAATAGCGAGATGAATAGGGATTTATTTTAACAATATGGTGATCGTGATAAAGCATGCAATTTATTTATTTAATTTATTTATTTTGGAGGGGTGGGGGCAGGGGCTGGGGGGTGTTGTTGTCTGCATTATTTACTAATCACAAGCAATACATCGTTCTATAGGTTGACCAACACAAAATCTGATACGATCAACATCTAAACTGTAAGCCAGGCCTACATATTATAGTGACATGACATGAACTGATGCATACATTGAAATGAATAAAATCATTTTACTATTAAACAGTAAGAAGAAAAACCTTTAAGCACAATAGACTATTGGCCTCAAGCCTTGTAAACATGAAGTATAACTATCATTAACTTAAATAAAATATGAGAAAGGAACTAAGCACTACAGCATATGGAAAAAAAAAAATATAAACCCAACACGGTTGAGGGGGCGGCCCCACCGAAAAACTCAGGGGGCTTTTACAGTTTTCTGCATCTAGACTGGGTTCTATTTTAATAAAGTGTAAAATGGATCATTTCAGTCAATGGAAAGTGAAGTGGATGCAGTAAAATTCAGTCCTGTATGCATACTTTCTATCTCACTGAAGCGTCACCACGACGATGAAGCTGGCTGGCTTCATACTTGATGCCACAGACAAGGAACGTGATCAAATAAAGAACCAACATGAGACATGGGTTGGACAGTCCAAATAATCTTTGATTGACTGTTGCCGTCACCACTGAAGTGACAGCACGCCGCCTCAGTGACTGGTGCAGCGGGTTGCCCCATTTGAGGAGGAGTAGGTGGCTAGGTTTGCTACTGTGACCAGCTTCAGTTCTACGATGCACTTAAGTTTTTCAAATTGTAGCCTTTGCAATTTGAAAATCTCATTCCTTAAAATTGAGATGTTGATTTAAATCGAAAATCAGAAAAGTTAATCTTAAAGCCTTAAAAATATTTTATGACAAAATAAAATTCTACATACCCTCAAGCGAGTCAATAAATGTTCTGTACGCTCTGTTAATGGTGCACATAGCAGCTACTTTTTCCATGCCATGCCCTGCCTCTATATGTTTTCCAAAATGAATGTTGTGCCACTGTTCTAACAGATTAATATGATACACTCTTTTCAGATATTTACAAAACCTATTTCATGTGAGGAAACTAGAGACAGTTTGCAATATCACTGATTAATGCTTACCATTATCACCTCCACCAAAGGACCACACAGTGCGTCCGTCTTGCGCCACAGCAATGGTGTGGGAGCTCCCACAGGCAACCTGCCCGACACCACTGATGTCCTTAACCAGTGTGGGCATGTTGCGGCTCTGGCTGTCGCTGTGCCCTGATCAAGGAGAAGACGAAAATGTTCTTGGAAAATTGCCATGAAAGGATCTAAATTGTCAACTTCAAAAAGAGACGCGCACCAAGCCTGCCAAAGTCTCCTTCCCCCCACGTGTAGAGTTCTCCATCATTAGTCACAGCAGCACTGTGTCTGTAGCCGGCAGACACACAAACAACCACCTAGGAAAGGGTCAGAGGTCAAACATTTGCTCAGCCAAGATAATGTACTTCCTTACCTTCCCTGTCAGCGGCCCTTGAATGATTTTAGGGTATTTCTGTGTTGCGCTGTTGCCATGGCCCAGTTTTCCATATTCTCCGTCACCCCAGCTGAAAACCTGAAAGATGAAAATATCGAAGCTGAGCTGAGCTGTGTGCCATGCTGGCATCAGAAGCCACGCATGCAAAAGGACTTCAGGAGAATTAGCAATCCAACTATGACTGCACTCAAACTGAGGTCAAACCTAACTGAGGTTAAACCTGACAACACACCACTGTCACATTTGCTTTTAATATGTAATCCAATATTCAGTCAAGCTAGAACTTCAGCTCCGCATTTCACACTGAGCAAACCTGACCTACAATAATACTGTATTCAAACAACATCAACAATCTCGCTACAAAACATTTTCCTTCACACAACAATAGATGAAAACCATCACCATTCAGCTCACTAGCTTTTTCTTTTTCTTCTCATTATTGGGTGTTGGAATTGAAATCATGGGTCACTGAATCAAATAGCATATTGTTTCATTCAATCTATAAAAAAATAAAGATTTGCAATGATTCAGCTATTCGCTCTTCAGTGATGCTTGGTAAGTGTGTGTCCATATTGTTATATGGGTTAGGAAAAGTTACATTAACCAACACAGATCATTTAAAAATATGACTTGGATTACTACAATACATTTCTATCAAACATAATGATCTTGAATTACCCCTTGAAAACACAAGGACCCCCAAATGTAAGTTCACAGTAATTTTACATGAAAAATTACGAGAGTCAAACTGAGTGACTTCTCTTACCTCCCCTTCCGTTGTTATAGCCAAAGTGTGACCATCGGATCCCTTCGATGAAGAGACTTTCTTCATATTCCTGTGTGGCTCCAGAACCAGTTTTTTTGGAATTGACTGGTTATTCGAGTCCCCAAGACCAAGGCGACCATAGCTGCCTTTGCCACATGCTTTCACCGAACCATCTGTTGATACGGAGAAGGTGCAGTACTGACCTGCCTCGATCTGAAAAACAAGACGAGGCCCATTTGGTAAACTACACCACATGACCAAGAAAATGCTGCACACAGTTGGAGTGTCTACTTGCCATTTGGGCATCATTGAAGCCCTGGGTCAATTTTGGCAGCAAAATTTTCTCCAGAGTTCCCTCTGCCAGCTGATGGCTGCTGTTGCTGCCCCAAACATAAACCATCACCATCTCACTCTCCATGCCAGGGGCAACTTCGTCAGCATTGCAGGAGCACAGGCAGTGGGAGGCCAAATTACAAACCTGTCCAAGGAGAAGACCAATAAAAAAAAAGATTATATTAGATTAGATGGCCTTTATTAGTCCCATAGTGAGGAAATTCATGAAATCAATTCTGAATGTTCTACTTTGATAGTAGTAGTGAAGGTAGAGTTCAGTTCACCATGGATAGCTCAAGAAATCACATTACAATGAGCAAAATAATAAAAACCATAGTTAATTTACTGTATGATACAGTGGGAATTAATTTAACCATTTGATCCGAAAAGTTCAGAATCGTTTTCCCCATCAGTATAAGCTTACCTCTTCAAAAAGACAGAGTGCAGCTTTGGAGAGTTGACAAAGCCCATCTGTGTCCTTTTTCAGCACCTGAGTGTTTGCAATCTCTCCACGTATACCCTGGAAATGAAGATAAAATCTTGTGAGGACGCTTTTAGATCACAACTCTTAAGTGATCGCTAATACAACTTTGGAAGGCTTGCACAAATTCATGTTAGAAAACAAATCTACTGAACAATTACACAAAAATGTAACATTAGTTTGCGTCACTGAAGGCTTCATCTTGAAGCAGGTTTCCTCACTAGTTCCTATTTCCAGAGACACCAACCAGAGTGGAAGAATCTGTAGTCACAAAAGATGAATGGGTCTTTTCGTAGCGACAGGCTCCTCATTGACATCACACATGTCACTGCTCTCCTCAAAGATTTGATCCATTCTGCTCATATTTATCCATCAGATTCTGCATCTTTTAATGGTAGCTACATTCAGGCCTGCAGTCTTTGTCATGTTGTTTACTAGCTACAGCACAAAATGTTTAACCATCATGAAAACACATCTTCTTCTTTCTGTTTCAGCTTCTCCCTTCGGGGGTGGCCACAGCGTATCATCTTACTCCATCTCACCCTGTCCTCTGCTTCCTCTTCTCTCAAACCTACAAACCTCATGTCCTCCTTCACCACCTCCATCAATCTCCTCTTTGGCCTTTGGCCACCCTTTTGTCACCCGTCACACCTGACACTTTTCTCCGATTATTACATCCTGCCTGTACCCGCTTCTTCACCTCTTTCTCACACTCTCCATCGCCCTGGACAGTTGAGCCTGAAGTGAAAACACATATTGTTGCATAATATCTTCTACCACAAGATCTGCGGCAATAATGTAGCATTTGCTCATAAATATTTCAAAGCTGATTATGCGCGAAAATGATGAGTCAATATGCATATTGAGAGTGAGCTGGAAGACAGTCTCAGTGTTAATCCATGTCTCTATAACTCACGCACAGGCTGTGCTACAACAGCTACAAGCTTTTAAAATATCCCACTGTCCCAACAGGAAAACCTAAAATGGCACAAAAATGTACACAAGATCATCCATCAAAACATTAAATCAGAAGTGGTTTGACTTTTTTGGTTTTATTAGGTGGTTGGAGCACACACTTAGTTAAGTAGTTGCGAGGGAGGAAGGGCATGTTGTTGTTGTCAGTGCCCTGTCATTGATCAGTGGGAGTTGTCTCTCATGCACTTGACACTTCATATTATTTTAGCCTTATTCAAGATAATTAAGTTTGCCCGTTATCTACAGGGCCCTAATTAAAAGTGTGCTACTGCTAATAATAATGTAAATAATAATATAATTAAATTATATATTTTATGGAAATATTTTATTAGGCATGTTGTGGACCATTCTTAACGTGATGCTTCTGTAACTGGGTAAAACATTGATGGAAAGGAATTGGCTGCAGGGTTAAAAAAAAAAAACTTGCCGTCTGATGACATGACTGTTCTTGAGCTCCTCACTTTGATCCACAAAAACAAAGTGGATTGCCTTAAGAGTTGCAAGCACTCTGCCTGTGACTGTGGCCTCAACAGAGAGGAGCATCTTAAAGCTGACGCTCATATTCAGGGGACAGGATCGCCTCACTGGTCTTGCAGTAATCTGTATTGACCATGAGACTGGCAATGTGAGGACATCATTCGTAACTTTTCAAATAAAAAAGCCAGGAAGCAGATGCTCTGAAGACGACACACAGGGCTGTTACTCTAGATAGTCTGTCTTATTATTAGGTGTTGTTACGTGGAATAGGATTATTCAAGTGTTGGTTTGTTTTTATCGTCGCACTTGTTGGTTTGTTTGATTTTCTAAACTAAAATCAACATGTTTCATAAATACACAATCTGTTCAATTTATCAGCATATAAATTACTATTTTCCTTGTATTACAATGTTCTTGTAATGTTATTCTATTTATTTTATTTTATTTTATTTGTTTTTTGTTGCACTTTATTCCAAGGCACTTTCCTAGTCAGTGGGCTCCCCACTGACCATGGCAATAAATTTGATTCTGATTCTGATTCAAACAGTTTAACATGGCGGATTGGCTCAATTTAAATGTTTGATTTTTTAAATTTTGCTCATGAATTGTAATTGATTGTGGCATCTTAATAGACCGTCTACAGGGATAGGAATCTCTTTATCACTGCCCAAAAAACTGGAGGTCCCCAAACAGCAACTTGCCTAGGGTTCCCAGGGAGCTAGAAACTGCCCTGATCTTAAGATCCACGATCAATTCGATTAAAGTTAGTCAGGTCAGCATTTGATGTTGTCACGACCTAAACTAAACTTGTGTCATGCTTTTTGTGTATTATTCATCGGTGATAGACGTGAAGTCAGTTTAATTCAGTGGAGCATAGTGTCAACATGAGGCAGACGCTCTCTATGAATAAGTCCACTGGGCACGACTGGATACAAAATAAACACTTTGCGGGTCAGTGGTAAATCAAAATCAATGTAAATTTAATATTTTCTCTATACTGACGAATCTGCTGACGTCACACACATACCTGAGAGATTTATGCTTTTATTTAACCGGTATTAAACACAAATTCACTCTATTTTGTGGCGCCTCACTTGTTTGGGTCTGTTGAAATGCGTCATCAATAATGGTGCGTTGCAAATTCCGCGTGTTTCAGTGAATTGATGCCACGACCAGCACACAAATTTGGAATTCCAGGATGGTAGGGGAAGTAGCGCCTTCCATGTGTCTGACTGGCGAGACTGCCTCTCCTGAGATGAGCTAATCACCTCAGATGTTCTGCCTGTTGAGAATGTCAGATGACGTTTTCGGGGCCAAATGAAATGCTCAATAAGAGGAGAGCTATTTTAGCCAATCAGAGGGTGAAGAAGGTATTAACTCCGGATGCCACCCTGGGATTCGTAAATTTGCTCCCCACACAGAAACTGCTTTTCACGACTCGCTTCTTTGTAGAAGGTAGTGCAGTGCTACCGCAAAACCGTGGCTGCTTTAGTGAGTCATGGTTTTGTGAGTTGGTTCAAGATCATTTGGCAGCAGAAAAAAGAAAAAAAAATAAGAGAAAAGAACTGAGTTAAGAGAGAGCAAAGAGGGAAACACAAAAAGCATCTGAACATCTGAAGCACACAAATATTCTACTGTGGCTCTGTCGCTAGGGCTGGGTTTAAAAACAAACAGCCTGTATTTTAAAACAGAATGTGTAAACTTTTTTTTATCATGCCCCAAGTTAGATTACAACAGGGTTAGTTCTTGAAGCCTCTCCTCCATATTCAACCAAAAGTGGTATACATTTACCAAACTGTTCCAAACCAAATTGAATAGAATCATGAATCAAATTGTACTGAGCCATGTGGATCGAACCAAATCGAATTAAAGTAGGCAGTCTGAGTCTGTGGGGAGTCTGAATACGCAACATGTTTTTTAGGCTTTCAATGTTATGATGCAACTCCAGACGAAAAAGAAAACACTTGTCCGTAGGGGATGTCACCCAGCAAAAATAGTAGAAGTAAGAATATAAATATTGCCCCCTCAAAATAGATTCAGTGATAAGTTCTATTTGAAAATGAATAAAACAGATCATCTCCCAATAAAGTTTATGATCACAATAACTATACAAAGTTGTAGGTAGGAAACAATACATTGCAAAAAGCAGTATAATTGAAAGGTCATCTTACCGAATATTGCCTCATTTGTAAAAGTGTTTGTTGGATGACATCAAAACCCACACCGGCGAGCTGATGGGAGGCTGTTGAAGATGCAGAAGGTGGATCTGAGGTGGGCATGGATGCAGCCAGCGATACCTCCACCCACTCGAGGAGGAACTTCAGTGAGCCTCTCTGCATGGCCAGGCCAAGCAGCAGCTCAAGTGCCAGCCTACGGCCATCCAAGTCGGCACTGCCGCACCCACTGGTCACCGACGTCTTCTTCAAGAAGTCTGCCACTTGAGTCAAGCAGTCCAGCCCGACGGATGGGATTTTATTCTCATTGGCCAGGGAAAGTGGTGGCAGAGAGGCGAGCACCGATGACGCAGTGGCAAGTACGTCATTGCAAAGCAGGGAATCAGGATGCATCGATTCAGCGTATCTCCAGTTTTGCCGCAGTAGTGAGAAGAGCAGACTCAAACCCGTCCGTACACCCATTTCTATGAGGACATCAGTCCCTGACTTGACTTTGGAAAGTCCTCCGGGCAGGCAGGGCTCAGAGACCAGCTCAAGTTGCCCACTGTCAGTCTCAGTATCCATGAACTGGGACGGTAATTGCACTTTATCATGGTATTTATTATGCAGAGCGTAGAAGATCCTTTGGAATACTACCAGCCTTTGGTGGAGGCCCAAAGTGAAAGATGTTTGCATCAGCATGCGGTGGGTCAACCATCGCTGGCTGCGGAGAAGGGCCGAGAGGTAATCCTCCTTCTCTGCTGAAGAACAGGATTCACACTCGAAGTCAGGCAGACGAGGGCCAACAAGCTCATGGACAGGCTGGGCCATCGTGACCACCTCCTTGTTCTGGAGGAGCTTGTTGTAGAGTGCAGCCGCTCCATTTCTGGTAGCCGTCTGTATACTGTCCTCCGCTGCCCAGGCACTATTAAAGTGCTCCTGCCACTTGAGCAAAACATGGGTCTGAGCAGGCATCATGGCTAGGCATCATATGCGTCCCCCTGATAGAGAGAACAGAAAATTAGTGGTTGACATTGTTCAAATTTTTCGTCCCGCTTTCTTTCGACATTTCAAAATAACAGCTCGACAAAGGTTCATGGAGTGTTTAATACAATCATACAGTCATTGCAGGACTATGTCCACCATCTTGGCTCATAACACAAGGAAATGACTTGATGCCAATTTTGCTTTAGGTGTTACACAACAAAAAATTAAGATTACAGAATACTCACAAGCAACTATGGTAGCATAAGTCTACCAAAAAATCTTCAAGAGTCCCCAGATTGGCTCCTATTTGCCCAGAGAAGAATGAGATCTATTTTTAGTGTATGCTGCGAGCTAGCCACCAAACAACGCTGTTTTTTTTTGCAGGTTCTTCCTCTTGATCGTACTGTGATTCCTGAGAGTTGTCTTTCCTTGTTCAAACTTGTGGCAAACATTCACTCTATTTTCTGAGGAGAACAACGTGTCACTCATCAATGCCTGGCTTTGGATTCAGTTGTTTGTTGGAATGTGACGTGAAACTGTTACACTTAAAGGAATGCATTCAAAGAGCCACTGGTGGCTTGGGGTTCTCCCTACTGGTCTATCACATTTTTGTCCCCAGTATAGATTAGTCTAAGGCAAAAATTTGCACATCTCAAAACCAAGATACCAAGAAAACAAGCTGACTTGTTTAGTGAGGACTCTTACACTGAGGAAACAAAACTAGTCAAATTTGCAGACAGGACAACAAAGACATCTACAAATAATATTTGCGAAGACAGGGGTTTCTTGAGGACAGCAGTAGAAACACGCAGCGATAAGATCATAGTCAAAGGATCAATTTAATGTTTGTTTTTTATCGGCAATAACTATAATCTGATTTTTGTAAATTTTACTTTTTCACCTTTTCTTCTCGAGCACTTGCTTAATTGCTGTTTTACTGTAACTGTTTAGTCTTTTTTGGAACGTTGTTATTTTAATATTTTGCTTAGTGTTACTCCCAACCAAACTGCACGCATAATTACCACTGGTCAGTCATGAAGCAAACCCAGCAGTAGCATTATCTCTCTCTTTAATTTAGTAGTTCCAAGAGTTGCCTCTTGATCTTCCCCAATCTTCCCACTCTTTAACTGACAATAAAATGATTATTAAATCTGTAAGAGTGATTTAGGCTTGGTAGTTTGGGTCTACTCTTTTGCATGAAGGTGATCAGGAAGAAAGTTGGTTTGATACTGTATTGTAACTGCATTGTAAATGACTTTAGCTTCTTGATAGATAGATACAGCGGTGCCTCGGTTTTCAAACGTCTCGCATTTACTGACTGTTTTTTCCTCATATTGAGGTGTAAAACCTTTCCTGTCTCCTCACTGGACCGTGGTAGAGTGTCACAGGGGAGGTGCTCGCTCTCCACACCTCCGGGGCTGGAGGGCACACTCCAGGGTTTGATGTTATGTTGTCGGCTGGAGCTGGGACAGGGATGAGGCGAGTCTGGGACAGAGCGTTACTTGGTTTATGACTTTGTCACAGCCAAACTGCACAGAAGCGCACATTCAGAGCTGGACACGCACCGGGCACCTCTTCACTTCTGGAGAGACGTCACTCACTCGGCAACCCCTCCCACATGCAGCGGCCACACACATAGAGGAACAGTGCACCTGCAGCAGACACTCTACATTCACTCCTACAAAAGACTATTTTAAGGCTTGGAACGCGTTATTTATTTTTCCATTCATTGTAATGGGAAAAATCGATTCAGATTTTGAACAATTTGCTTCTCGAACGGCTGTCTGGAACGGATTGTGGTCGAGAACCGAGGTACCACTGTATATGGGTGTAATTCTTGCATCTCAGAGAGAGTACATTTGAACATAAAATGACTAAAATAATTTATTTGGTTGAGACTACTGACTGCAGTATACCGTCTAAAGTGCATGCACACAACTCAACATCTATGACATACAGACCACCTCACCTTGTACCAGCCAGGATATATGGTTTCCACTCTGCACTAAAATAACAGCTCACATTGAAATAACAACCTGCTCATGAGTTACCCACAACTCAAAACAACAGGATCTCAAATGTAAATCTGGATTAAATAAGTGGTGTTTTCATAGTGGTTCATTGTGTAATGTTGTCAACTTTGACAGCCGATCTTCTGGAGAGACTGTGTAAAACCTGCTTGGCCAGAATCCTTGGCATGAGTCACACACCAGGAAAGACCGTTAACATTCTTATAGATATATGATATACATAAGAGAGCCATAGGGAAACGGAGGCTACATCTGATCATTAATATGTAGAGCATGGAGGGCCAGTATTACATATCCTCATCATGTCCTGATTGGTCTTGAGTCATCCAAAATTAGACAGAGGGAATATTTCGGGATGTTTGGTCACACCAACATAACACAGATCCAACATATATTTGAAGTGCCAGATCGTATTAAGAAACTAAACTCACTATTGGGGTCGGCATCCACCCTACATCCTTATTTACAGCTACAGTTAGTTTCTGTGACTTGAGTGGACAACCACCGACGCGAAGACAGACCTTTGCAGATTCGAAAGTCGGAACCTTCGTGACGTTTTGAAACACCGGTAACATTATTCTCCATCTGCAATGACAGCTGAGCTAACGCTGCAGTTGCTAGTCTGTATATGGCTGTCAAACAGACCAAGCCCACCGTCTGTCTGCTGTCAGCCACAGACTGAACAGACGCCCCTGTCTCGTCACAGCAGCGTCGAAAAACGAGCAAAAACCGCGAGTTCGTACACTAAAGAGAAGACTTGCAGGTTACCTTGGTTTGCGTTACCTGTCCTGTCCCAACGAGGTGTCACACACACACAAATATATCAACCTTCTCTTCGTCCCATTTTCTTCTTCTACTACTGATTTAGTGATAGCGCTGCATTTTACTTTGCTGCCATCTGGTGTTCCGGATATTGTAACTGCGCGTTAGAAACCAAACGTATTATATTATATTATATTATATTTAGTGCTGTCAGTCGATTAAAAAAAATCGAATTAATTACACGATTTTGTAATTAATTAATCGAATTAATCGCATTTTATGTAATGTTATGAGTTCTAGAATATTAAAAAAAAATTTAGTGTATGACTAATCAGTTTAACACAGTAAGAAGAGAAGATTTAAAATCCTTTTTTTTTTTTATTGATGAACTGTGTGCTTCATAAATAAAATCCAAAAGTAAAGGTCAAGCACATCCGCAAACCAGTTAGGCCAGGTGCCTTAATCCAAATTGTAAAACAAATACAGCAATACAGTTAAATAAATAAAATAAAGCTGTCTTCAAAAATGTAAAACAAACAGCCATACAGTCAAATAAATAAAATAAGACTGTTTTCAAAAATGGAATACAAATACAGGGATTCAGTTAAATAAATAAAATGTAAAACAAACAGCCATACAGTCAAATAAATAAAATAAGACTGTTTTCAAAAATGTAATACAAATACATCGATTCAGTTAAATAAATAAAATTCTGAAATAAAATAAGGCTGTCTCAAATAGGCACTCAATAAAGCAATTAAAAAATGAATAATAGAAATACAACATGCCTCTAAATGAGGCAAAATGAAGAACCATTGACACTCATAATAAATTGCATAAAATTTTTTAACGCTAAAATGCGGCTTAAATAATTAATTAAACGGTTTAAAATGACAGCACTAAATGTTTTATATTATATTATATTATATTATATTATATTATATTATATTATATTATATTATATTATATTATATTATATTATATTATATTATATTATATTTCTATAAATATAAGATTAGCCTGAGTAATATGTATTCGGGGCCAGGATCCTTTTTGTAGTGGTATTAATCGGTAAGCATATGTGTGTAGTTGCCTTTTTACTCCACCAATGAGGTTTTGTTCATGTCTGCAACATTGCAAGTTCTGAACAAGTATCAATGAAATTGAGGAACAGATGATGTTTACATCATGACCATCTGGATCCCGTGGACTGTAGATCTGATGCCTTTACTAGGTAAGCAAGTTGCCACCTGCTGTTTCTCATACAATCGCTGATGTCAACTCCGTTTCAAATGCTCAAACATGAATGTAATTATATGGATAAAACAAATGTAAGGCGGAGGTCAGCCCTCTCTGAGTGCTCATCTAGTTGTGAATGAACCACGTTTAACATGGTTAAGACTTGCGTCCTGTCAACAACGCTCCTGCAAAAAAAAAAACAAAACAATGACAGACTTGTGACATCAGGTCAAAGAGACGTCAATTCCTGGATGGCAGTTAATCGCACTTCCAAACCGGATTTCTAAAAAAGACACAGGGGCTGGCGAAAAAAAAAAAACACCGGAATGAGGAAATTGACCAACGCCAAACAAAGTTGTCCGATGCTGATAACCACTGAGGCGAAAGAGACAGAGGTCACTCCAGTCAAGCCATCAGCTCGCCTCGCATCCTCCTCCGACTGGCGGCAGCCTCCATCCCCCCCGACATGTCTCTCCTCCTGGTCACCGTCTTGTCCTCCCTGATCGTGCGGGACTCGGAAGCGTGGGGCGCCAACGTCAAGTATGCGGTCAACTGTCCGGACAAGTGCAACATGGAACTGTGCGGCGGAACGCAGCGCTGCTCGCGGACGGTGGTGGACGACTGCGGCTGCTGTCAGGTGTGCGCAGCCGGCAGAGGCGAGCACTGCTACCGCACGGTGTCGGGGATGCACGGGGTGAAGTGCGGACCTGGATTGTTCTGCCAGTTCAAGGATGAGGACGATTATGGCGATGAATATGGCATTTGCAAAGGTACATCATGACTGTTTCATCATCATTCTGTCTCATTTTCTGGACGCACAACCCGAACCATTGTCACTTCTGCTAGACTTTTCTTCATAATAGATCTCTCTTTTTCTGGCAGAGTGCTTGTACGGATCTTGGGGGGTCGAGTGTCGCAAGACCTGCAACTGCAAAGGTGGCATCTGTGACAGGGAGACAGGTGCCTGTCTTACCCTGAAATTCTTTGCCAAAATTGCTGGCAAGCTGAAGACTGAGCCACAAGCAGGTAAGAACACAAGTGTGAAGTATAAAACCACCTTCCTGTGTGTAGATGAAAACACAAAACTGGGAGGACACGACTTAATTCCTGAGGATTCAATTAAGAATAATGTGATTGTCACAATATTTCTAAATTATGAGAGTATAATAATTCATTTATTCATTAAAAAGACACTCAAATTGTTTGACAATGTTGTCATTAAACAATGCCATATAAAAAAATAAAAATAAAAAAATCAAACAAAAAGACTGGTTTATAGCAGAAAATATTGTTCGGGACACATTCATTTATACAAGTGATCCAAAGGAAGACCCCGAGTTAATACAACCATTCAATGATATTATTTATGTCTGCTTTCTTCAACTGGCTAAATGCCACTTTTGCTCAGGTGCGGATGGAGGATCAGGAGAAGTCCAAGAAACGGACCCTCGCCCGGACAGATCCACCGCACCCAAGTGGAACCCTCGCTGACTAAACACAGACGCAGCCTGAATATTCTAAATGTAGCATTAACTTATAAGCAAACCAAAATGTCTATTTTGTTATGTTCAGATATGCAGATTTTTATAGACTGTGAACATTTTTTTTCTTTAACTCATGCAGTTATTCACTTGATTTTTTTGTTTGTTTGTTTTTGTTTGCTTTCATTCTCACCAGTGTTCACTCATTCATTGTGCCTTCATGAATAACAAACGAGAGCAAGACATCTGACAACATCAGAAAAGTTGTAAGGATTATTCTCAAAATTAAAAAGTCATAACCTGCTACTGCTGTCAGACTCTTTATTTAAATTTATTTTATTAAATTTTATTTCAATAGAGTAATTAAAAAAAAATAAAGTGTAACTGTCACTGTACAATTGGAGCTTGGTGTTTACATGTATTTCATCTCACTGAATGAATTTGGGAGGCCTGGACAAGCAGACCATAGTTGATGAATGAATAAAAATTTGCTGCTTACACAAAAATTCCTATTTTCATAATAATAACAATCATAATAACAGTAATTAACATCGTCAAAATTAACGTGAAACATGTTGACCTTAGTCACTCTTTTTGTTTGTATGGCCAACAGGATCCATGTGTATCCATCCCTGCTGTAGTACGCGGCAAACAGACCAGGGAGCACAGCAGCAATGAGCAAAGTTGAGCAAAGATGAAAGGCTGACATTTTTAAACTATGGTGACTTCTATCATTTGTGTCTCTCGTGAAATAGTGCCGGTCCTTACACCACCAGTTCCCGCAAAGATCACTCTTGTCAACTACATTCATGTAATGTTCCTACACTGAAGTACTGCAACAAGGTGTCTGTCCTTCCCATCTCCACCTCAGCTATGAAGGGCACTTTTTCATTCAACCCACAGGTTTGTACGAAATGTTTACGTTTGACACCGGGACATTCGCTGAAAAAGAGAACAACACAGCACGCCTGCATGACACTCAGGCACCAGGTACCTTGATGCTGTTAAGTCCAACACATTTGGAAGTTAAAATCACTTGCAGCTTCACTTCGTCATCGATCCAGACATGAGCATCAGTTCCAGGTGCATTCTCCATCGTTGTTAGGCTGCTTTTCAGGCATGCGTTTACAGTGTTGTGATACCATATAATTATATTAATAATAATAACGGTTAATATGTTTCAATTCCGCACAATATTTCCATTCACTTTAATGATTTCCATTTCAAAAATAAACAGACCTAATGTATGCATACTGTGTATGTATCTATTGGATACTGGCTGACTGTTCAGCTGACTTCAGTGTACCGCGTATGAGAGTTTGTAGTTCTCTTAGGGAAACAGATGGGATGTCATGTCCAAGTAGGGAATAGGATTGTGCCTCAAGCTCACTTGGGTCATACGTGGGTCATAGTTGGGTCATAGAGGTAACGGTAGAACTGGGCATGAGCTTGATTTCTCATTGACACGATTATGTCAAAATAAGGCCCTTTGTTTTGACAGAAACATATCAAGATGGTGCAAAACCATCTGAAACAGAGCCCCTCTGCGCCATTCCCTGTATACACGGAGAACAACTCCACACAGAGAAATCCTCCATGCGACGCGCACAGGACTTGGTGGTAAAAGTCCAGATGTGAAAAGGAGATTCCAAATATCAGAATGCAGTGAGTTATTATGACTACAATTTAATACTATTAAAGGGATAACTATAAAAAGTCTTTTTAGACTTTTTATAGTTAAAAAGTCTTTATAGACCTTTTTTATAAAGACTTTTTATCAATAGCGATTGAAGACTGCTGTCGTCAGTCTTCAATCGCTATTGATTATTGTCCTTTTATTTGACAAAGAGAGCCCAAGCTCAGTAACCACATACTATGCTAAATCCACACCAAATGTGTTGCTATGTGCCCCATCTCTGACTTGGGCTGCAACGTGGTTCGTGCAGTATTTAGCCTGTTTATTTCCTGCACTTCCTGACACCTGTGAAAATGTCCCTTCTTCCTGTTGTTGTTGTGTCTGCTCAGCGCAGGAATTCTAAAGCAGAGACTTTTTTTTTTCTCAAGTGACACTAAAAAAGCTTGGAATTTTTCAGTGTCACACCATTCCACAGAACCACTTCCACTTCTGAGAGGTGGCTTCCTGTGTGTGCTATTTTAATGAGCATTGAAACATCTAAATATAGCAACTGATAAACTACTTTTTCAAGTCATATTTCTATATATCCATGATCATACTAACTTATACCATGTTTATTATTCAATAAAATATTTTATGTAGTCATAAATAATGCCAAAATTATAACTATTTAATTAACCACTGTGATTATTCTTAAATAATTGTAATTAAATTCAATTAATTAAAACTTTTCTTGTGGGATTGATGATTTTATATTTTCATATTTAGTTTTAATCCACCAAAAAAATAAACTTTACAATTATCACACACCAAAACTATATATATGTACAAATATAATTTGATTTTGTATGAATAACATAAGTTGTGTGCAACTTTTTTGAAACGCAACTTGTTTATAATCGATCGACGAGTGTCCTGAACTTCACACCATGGCAAGACTTAAGGTGACAAACACGCATAACAGGTATGGGAGCTGCTGTGTACAAGGAGTCCTCATAAAATGTTCCTCTTGTTCCCCAGAGAACTGACAGGCCAAGGCCCTGAACCAAACAAAGGGTCCTTGAAAATAACAGGAAGGAGTTGGTGAGAAATACCCTTCATCTGACTCCCTGAGCACGTCACTGCCGCCTCCTCAGAAACAAAGGTGCGTGAACAGAGTAGTAAATAACACTGATTTACTGCAAATAGATGTTTACACTTTGGCCGGACATCAACAGGTTGTTTATTGAAGCGGATGAGTGGCAAAGGTACTTGCTGACATTCAGACAGGTCAAAACTGTATGATTAATATTTGAAGGTGGTCTTCATATTTTAGAGCTTCTGTCAAGGTGATATTTTGATTTTTTTCAACTTTTAATTAAAAGACACAAAAACAGATTTAGACAACCGACCCATTCGGGACGTCCCAGACTTTTCTATTTATACAGTTTTTCTTCTTCACACTGATCCTCAAAGACCTGAATGTAAAGATTCTGTAGAGAAGTCTGGAAACAGCATACTGACCCCTGGAGGGCATTTTAAGTCAGAAGTTAACAAAATATTTCAGCCATATTTACTGTCACTCTGTTTCAGGGTTACATGATTTTTTTTGTCAATAAAGTAGTATAGTATTAACCCTAACCCTAAGCATAACCTTAATTCAATCGCAAGCACAACTGTAAATCTGTCACATTACTATTGAGAAGTTCAACATTATTTTATCATATCATGGCTATGAAAATTATACTCTGACTGTTTTTGTTGAATTATATATATATATATATATATATATATATATATATATATATATATATATATATATATATATATATATATATATATATATATATACATATATATATATATAAACAAAAAGGTGTTTGCTTAGTGTCGTCTATTCCGTATATTTTAATATATCTATAATAGAATTTAGATAGACAGGTGCCACAGTAACACTACAGTATTTTACTTTTTCACGAGTAAAATTTCGTTGCAGCAGAATCAAGGTTTGTTTGAAGGTGTTAAGTAGGTGACTTTTCCTAAATCACCACTAGGGGGAAGAATAGCGCCGTGACTATTATCCCTGCCGATTCATTCTGTCCCACCCAGTCATAATGTTAGAGACTCCAGTGGCTGAATGGTTCCTACAATTTCAGCCCTATTTCCCAATAAACGTTCTAACAAAGTACTAGGACACTACCTGAATTGCATGGTCGGTGTATAATGCCACATAAGTTGTTGTACACCGACTTCTCCTTTGACTTGTTTCCTCTGATCATTGCCAAGTCTGTGGTACAGATAGAATTGATCACAGCTTTATAGATTTTATTGAGTTGGTCTGACTGGTGTACAAAACACATAATAAAAGACAGTTGCTTCATGTTACTTTTTTTTTTTCCACCGTCCTCCATTGTAAAATCTGACCCTGAGGACATGACAAAGCAACATTCCTCCGTGAGATGTTTTCCTGATCTGAGCAGAAGTCACCCACTGTCCTTTGAACGACGAGGCCATGAGAACAGCATGACCAGTGAGAACACACTGATTCCCAGACGTCTGCTCATCCGCTCTGATTTCATGAGTTATCTTGTCTCCAGCAAACGTCCACCCGAGTGTCTCATGGGAGTAAAGATGCAACTCCCCTTTGTTTACAGAGGACCACTTATTTAGCAAGGTCACAGCGCTTCATGCTCAGCGTTCCTCGGCCCGCTAATATAACAGAACACGCTGAACGATGGATGAGCACAGATGGCCACTCCTGTTTACTGCACGGTTCTCAGGATCAGCTAAAGGAGACTTTGATTTCGTAGAGTGCTCTGATACTTAAAAGTAAGATTGGGTCTGTGACACTGCAGAAAAGTGGCAAATGCAGGACAGGCCTCTGAAGTTACTGACGCAACGTGTGTCAAGATAGAAAGACATTATAAGGTGTGCAGCCTCCAATCGTCCTCAGAGGGTTTCACTCACTTGCTCACTCAGGCAGTCGAAAAAGGAAAAGTTCAAGTTTGTTGGTGGAGTCATATTTACAGCAGCAGTGAAGGAAATAGCGACGAAAACTCAATGCCATGGTTTTGCTTGACAGCTGATGCTGATACACTTCTGACACCGACATGCTGTTACCCACAGTCTGTGCCAGTATTTATTTTGTTTTATGTTTATTATGTTAACCTCAAAAATTGCTGCAGTACATGATGGGATTAGGACAGTTAATTGCCGGCCATAAATGTCCATATGTGGCCCTGACTGTTTCAAAAGAGGAGTGCAATTTATATTGAAGGTCATAAACTAAAATAAATGACTTTTTTAGAAGCATTTTCAAAAGTGACCTGCATTTAAATGATGAATCCTTAGAAGAGTGTTGGGATGTTTAACCATCTATCATAGAAACCTATACAGAACTAGCATCTTTTATCCAGCGTCTTCCTTTTTTAGTCGGCTGGAGAAGTGTGAAGTGTGAGGTTAGCTCAGGGCTGGGCAATCACATCTCCTGTGACCGTTGAGTCAAACCCGAACAATGGAAGGTAAGAGAAAATAGGAAACAAAAATTATTACGGTTTAAAAAATAAACAGAAAATGTTGGTCTGTTGTGTTTTATTTAATTTAAACCACATTCATTTTAAAGATTGACAATGTGTGTCATGTATTTCAAAACCCACTTTCAATTCTGGTGTATTTTAAGGGGCGTTTGACCCTTGCACCAACCAGTGGACGTCCACCTCTTCATTCCCAATATCATGTCCTCTATCCCCAATGGACACAGATTTCAGAATTTTGTTTTTAACTGGGCGGCACATAGACCAATTTTCACCCTAAGATTTGATTTTATGGATGTAATTACTCTGGTTGCTTTTGATTCCTCCGCTCAGAAATGAGTTATTTTTTTTCCAGATGGCAGAATAATGTGACAGGACAGGGTCCAGGGATGCAGTGATATTGCGCTCTGCATCTGTCTGTTGGTGATAATATGACTTAATAATGACTGCAGTTCTGCTCATTACAAAATAAATCTTCTTCAGCCCTGCAGCTGTGACAGAAAATTCTCTCATCAACATTGTCGGGCACCACGTAGCTACGCTTCATTTATTGGACTTAATATGAAATCACATTGGCAGAGTCATTCACAGACTTCAACATTTGGGAAATAGTCAAGTTAAGTGTTGGTAATGTTTTTGATGGACTCAATTCTGGAGCATGTTTAAATCTTTCATTTAAAATATGTAGAGCCGCAGGATTTCAACATTGGATTGCACAAGACCGCCCAGAAGACCTTCCTTTCACAAGTCAACCCCACAAAATTACAAAAATTTCTATCAAATGTTAAGCCTTTAACTTGATATTTGCTTCTGGAAATTGTGTGTGGTTATAATGATTCACCTTTTGTTTGAGAGCTTGGAGGCTCAGATCTTCAACAAAGTTAATCCTCAAGTCGACACTTCATCATGGACAAGACAATGATAGTTACTGAACTATATAAATCTGTCTATCTTTTAGATTTCTGTATGAATAATGAACTGATGATGGAGTTTCTGTTGTATATATCCTTGATTTTCCAAACCATGTTTCACAGCCTCAAAAACACATCAACATGAAATGTGTGGTTGGAGACGTGTCTGAGTTAGGATGACTGTTCTGACATAGTTTGGAGGGAAAATACAGTATTTTGGGGGGTGGGTTGTCTCACATGCAAACAAGACGCACTTTCCTCCTGTGTGTATTCAGCTGATGTTGCACCAAAGTGAGGAGAGAGTCATTGAATAAATGTTTGCTGAAGTATGTGGAGTCAGTGATGTCATCCTCCCCAATCCAAAGAGATTCTGTTTTTAGCTGCTGAATCAAATTTTTAAAAACGAATCAAAACTCTATTAACAGAGAATACAAAACAGTGAATATTGGGTTTAGGTAGCTACGCACTGCTGTGCTCAGTCAGGATTACTCATCTGAAGACTTCCTCAAACATGCTCTCTCTCACACATCCCCCCTCCCTCTTTCCTTTCCCTCTGTAACCAACACTGTGCTCCGACTCAGTGTGAGCGTCTCACCAGCCGGGATGACTGTAAGCATTGCATTGGCTGCAGTGTTGGAAGAGTGTGCGAGTGAGAGTGTGTGTGCTTGTCTGAGAAAAGCCTAATGCAACTGGTGCCGACCGTGACAGTCATCCGGTCCACGGCGGAGACTTTGCTCAGCTCTGCTTGGACCAGACGGAGGTAAAGTTTATCACTGCTTATTTGAGCATCTGCTCAGTCAATCCAGCCTGAGGACTGAGGAGAGGATAGAGGACGACAATTTCAGCCTCGCTCAGGACAAGAATTGATGAGTACCTGTCACTGGATTTGGATTAGAGCATCGCGAGAAGTCTGAGCAAAGGGATTCAAGTTTATCAAGGAAGGTGAGCTCACATCTTTGCTCCAATGAACGTGTCTGAATTTTTGAGAATTCTCGACCCCACACGCAAATATACAGACATTTGCATCCGCAGTGTTACTTTTACAAGGCTGAAAATGTCTATTTATGTATTCATGTGCATGTGCGCCATCTGCGTTACTCAGCAGCTTAGCAGAGGAACTCATGATCATTTCCAGGGTTTATTATAGAGCTAATGATTTAATGGTCTGAGAATATGCACCGATCTTATTTCAACAATCAGAGCGCATCCAGCGACGTCAACAAGAAACCTGACAGTGAGATGAAAGGGTTTTTTTTGTGGTGTTTTAACCAGTGCATGACTACTTTCTGACTTTTCCATCCCAAGGGAATGAATGACCGAATACAGTTGATGTTCAGTGTAAACTCACAAGGAGGGAGTAAATCATCAGCCATGTTGAACCAAGGCTCACAACTTGAAAGCACACAGTAGTGACTAACACGGCTGCGTTAACATACTGTCAAGAACTTAGTCAGGCAGCAGTCAGCAGTGCATAGGCTTGTTTTCATGCAGCTACTTTTAGCATCTTATTGCTGCTTCCATTACATCATAAAGACAAAGGCACCGGCTCAACATCGCTGCTCCCTTTTCATTTTCTGTATCAACTAACCTCAGGTTTAAATCTTGAAAAGTCCTTGAGTCACTCCAGAGATTATATATCGATATATGTATAATTGGAAATTCTGCTAAGGCAAAAGACAACAGGCTATTTGATAGTTCTCATTCAATACCAATATTGCTGCATTTCTGGCGATAAGGAATTTGAATGCTACTTTGGGTATTAGCTGGTGCACAATGACATCCAACGCAGTCTCCAAACGCATCAGCTGGGTCCAGCAGTGGTACAATCTGGGGTGCGAGACCAGAGGAGAGAAGCTTCTTGTCGGATTCCTAGAGTTCTTAATGTTTGTGGATGGAAGTAAACATGACTAGAGGCACTACAGCCTGCTTCCTCAACAGACACGCATGGTAAAAGACTGGTACAGTTGAGAGAAAGTCTGAGATGTGTGTTCATCATCAAGTTTGGTCGTGTGTAGAAAGTAGATAACAGATAGATCGAATGGCTTTTTATGATGATAGGACATCAACAATATAACACATCTGCCATCGCAACAGTGTGTGGTAATGCATGTGTCAGAATGATGTACTCAACACTGGGTAGAGTGTCAATAATACAAGATCCACTGGACAAATCTGTGCGCATCTCTGCCAAGGAGCTGACAACCTTTATGAGACACAACATGGAGTCAAATGAATACAACTACTCCCATGATTCATGAATGAAGTTGGCTTGGCTCTAAAAGGAAGTCTCTTGGCAGAGAGGTTCACCTGAGATTGATCTATTTAGTGACTTGTTTATATTCTGTTAAGACACCACAGCCTTCTCTAATCCGGAGGGAACTTTCAAACTTGATACATCATCAGCATTTACTGACAATTTTGTACTGACAGGCTACTTTGCTACCAGAAGAAAAAACAATTCAGCAGAGTAATAACAATACACATTAACACAAAACAAATCTACTAATCACATAAAAAAAAGTTTACAAAACTCTCCCAGCACAGAAAGTCCACATTGGAGACACTTTAGACTTGAGACAATATAAAAAAAAATGAACCAACTAAACACCCAGAATAATGGCACATCTCATGGTCTTGTTTGACCGGCGTTGCTAAAAGCAAACGCTGTGGGGGTGCTTGCTGCAGATGGTGAGACAGTTGAATTTGCCGTCCAAAACATGGGCCTCATCTGGTTTGCAAAGACCCAAATGAGAAGGGAACGTAATTATATTTGAATTAATGAGCAAGATGTCTGTCAGCGCTTGCAACTACACCGAGTCTGTGAGCAGCAGTTAAATATAGAGGCCAAAATGGAAGTAGGAAACTGGATATCCAATTGGCTTTTTTCCCCACACCTGATAGGTTCAAGGTAAAGATGACATGACAACAAAGACGACATAAGCTGAGATAAAGAACAGAAGATACGACGACCCCAGAGTGCCGGGAATGTGTACAGTTCACAGGCTGTGCTGCTGGAAAACCCAGGGATCAGGTTCCCCGTGTCAGCTGCTGCACTCGGCTGTTCCCAGGTTTGACTCGGTGATATCTGTCCAATGGAACATGAGGGGATTGAATCATGCTGGACTGACAGTTCAGCAGAAATAAGGATAAGAGCTATTGGAAAATGTCGCGGTCAGCTGCACATAAAATGTGCCTTGGGCTCTGCAGTCTTGAGGTCTTCAGGTAAATGATGGCCACTTTCAAATAATGCAGGTTGAATCATGCATGAAGGAGCAGTTGAGGAAAACAAAATGAACTTCGAACAGATTCAAGCAGATTCATGAGCCACCCTTCCACTGGACGTGTGATGAGGAGTATTACCTGGTCACCTCTAAGATGACATCACAAAGGTGGCATCATCCTCATGGTAATGTCGGAATATAAACCTGTCAGTTTGCAATACATTAAAGGTAATCATGGTGCATTACAAACTCCATCATTGCCAAATGTTTCTGACATGAAGATGTGAGATAGATATCGGTTGTCTGAGTTGTTCTCCTCCTGGAGAGTCAAGGGTTTGTGTACATTGAACCAGAGGATTTACCTGTGACCCGTGTCTGACCTTCAGCACTTGTTGGATCTGGTGAATCAGCTGGGATAAGAATACAAAATTCCTGGTACAGTGGCGTGGTACTCTGCAGAAAACTGATGGAATACAATCCACAAGTAGAAAAAAATGTTGCTGGTCTTGTTCTGGAGTGAGAAAAGAATGGGTTTCATAGGCAATTGGTGTGGATGTTGGGGTGAATGGTGTTGAGTTGTCATCTACTGTATCACAACTCCGAACTGTTGGGCACACATTGATGATAAGCACACCCGGGATATGCCCAATCTCCATTCTTCTGAAGTGGACCTGGCACGCAGAGCAATGAACAAATGAAAAACAATGTCACTATTCTGGACTGGGAATGTCTCTCGATCCTAGGGAAGTCTGGCAGCCCTATCATATGAACCACAAATGGGATGGACAAATCCCACAAATACGATCCTTTCTGTGCCGGTAAATATGTAGTATACAGACGGACGATTGGACAGAGACGTGTTGGCTTTTATCAGACCACACTCACCATGTGACACGTGAGTGAGAAAGAGGGGTTTAATGGGTGCATCATCCAATGTGCCAAATCCAGGCGCAGACCAAATAAACTCTGACTCATCAGGCTGGTTCATACAGGAAGGCCTCATAATTTCAGACAAAAAAAAATGACAAGTTTGATTCCCTAATCCATGATTCATCCATTCACGTGACTAACCGTCGAGTGTGGGCGGTGTAGCACTGCAAAAAAAAAAAAAAAGAAAAACTCACCGTAACAACATTTAATCACCTTAATTGTGTTTGTGTGCACACAGGATCTGTCTTCACAAAAGCCTCTCTCCTCCATCTGCGACCTAACCCAATCTCTTCCTCTTTCACTTCCTGTCCGGATCACAGACACATGCCCTCCGCTCAACTCTTGAAGTCTAACAGAAACAGTTGGGTAGCAGCTTCAGCGACGGAGGTTATATTTGTCTTTAACACATGTGGGTAACTGAGGCCCCACTGTTGCTCAGAGATATTTAAAGGCTTTACAGCACAAACTGGAAATGTGAAAGTTCTGGTTTCCAGTTCGCCATGTTTTGGCTGGCTGATGCTGTCTGAGGGAGAATTGAGAGGTTTACTCGAACAAGAAAAATGTTCTTTTTATTTGGATTTACAATGACGGTTGATCAGCCGCCAAATAAACTGGCTTCTTTTGAGGAAGTGGAATGTTTGGAAACACAGCAAAAACCTTCACATGGTTAAAAACAACTTGTGTCAGTGTTCATGTTAAACATTTGGATATAGCATCCTAAGCTTAAATGCATGAACGTTATTGGTTACACATAAGTTCTCCATAAGTTCTGGTCTATGACGCATTATTTAATACATTCATAAGACATCATGATGCATTTACAGTATAAGGCTTTATGAAAGTATATATATATATATATATATATATATATATATATATATATATATATATATATATATATATATATATATATATATATATAGACTTGAATTTATGTTGCCCATAAATCTCCTAGGTTGCAATGAAATAGGCTGAAGGCGTTGGTCTGTGTAAATGGGGAAACACTCAGTGATGTTCAACACCACAGACAGGAAGGAGCAATAAATCCAAATTTCACTCATTCCCTTGCCACTATTTTGACCAACCACTTCCCGTGGTCAGAGAAAATATTCGGCTGCTGTCTCAAACCAACACCAGGACCTTTGGCAGGTTTTGGCAGTTATCCACATCATCTCATCCGAGGGGAACCAGATGGATCTCCCCGAGTGTAATTTGCTCCAAGTAGAAGTCTGCTCTTCTTACTTCAATTCAAAGAGGGCTGTCTGAAAGCTCCCCAGCATTTCTGTCTGATGTCAGCCTCACTACTTACCCAGATGGGAAAGCAAATAGTCTGAGAGAGCAGCAGAAGTCCCTGATGTGGCGAGACCGACTCTGAATAGGCAATATCCTATTTCAGATGCTTTACAATCTCATCAAAGACCCTTTTAATGTCAGACCTCTAGGTATCATATATAATATATTACTTAACTCTATCACAAGATTTCATGTCATCTATCCATCTATCTATCCATCTATCTATCTATCTATCTATCTATCTATCTATCTATCTATCTATCTATCTATGTATCTATCTATCTATCTATCTATCTATCTATCTATCTATCTATCTATCTATCTATCTATCTATCTATCTATCTATCTATCTATCCATCTATCTATCTATCTATCTATCTATCTATCTATCTATCTATTTATCATCTCCAACAATGTTTTGACTTCACACTCAAGTATCTATTCGCTGAGGTTCGCATTTACCAATTGGCTTTTGCTTCGTGTTTATTCTGTATGAATTACACAAAGAAACTACAAAGTGGTGACTTGATAAAAGCAAGCATCAGATATAAACCCAAGAAGAATTTCCCCAAAACAACACACAAATGCATCAACACGCTCAGATACACACAAGCGCAAGAACGATGAGCAGGAAGTCAGGAACGACTACCATGGGGCTGTAGGAAACCATAGTTTATTGGCAAATACTGAAAGCGGATCCCCATTGACAACCATACTGGACTACACAGCTGAAGTAGCATCTGTTTGAAGTATGTCCTTGACAACACAAATAGATTTTCTCGTTTTATTTTCTATTCTGTGGAGCAAAATGGCTTTTTTAGTGAATTTTTTCGAGCAAGTTTAGTGAAAATAGAAACATTTTACATTGTAGAAAATATATATTCTATTATATTTTAGAATAACCTGTCAATTCCTGAACTTAAAACCTATTTTGTGGAACCAAGAGTTTTCTCCCTACTAAGATATGATACTCTGAACTGCGATCTCCAGTGGCCTGATTTGTGGTAGTTTTAGTGTGTGTATTTCTGCATATTGAGTCGCTGCTGTTTACGTTGAAGGTCACGCCGTCTCTTCCCGCTGGTTTCTGAGTTTGGTCAATTTTCATCCCCACTGTGGGAAAACTTCCTCAGAGTTTCTCGACCCAGTATGCAGTGGTGGAGTCAGCAGCTATTCACTGGCAACGCTGTCATGAATTCTTATTGAAAACATGTTGTTAAGCACATTTGTGTGTTTATATTGTAATGAAGTATTTGAAGAAGTGGATGAGCAATCTTTCCGCACTGTCCCTCATATCTCACCCAGTCTCTGTTTCCAGCTGCTTTCGATAAGGAAAAACAGTAACAGAATTGCTGCCATTGGTTATTGACTCACTATTTCTAAGTCAACTAAAATTATATTTCTTCTGTTGAGTTCCTTTCCTTCATTTAAGATAAGAAGGTGCCAACACTGTTTTACAAGGGCACAGTCTGCCGCTTTGGGAAGCTGCGCTGAAACTGCTGAGTCCACAGACAAGTTCGTTGTGATGTCCTCTAAAGGATATTTACATGATCTGAATGTCTTTACCGCTCCAGACTGCCAAGGAGGGGGAACTGTATTTTTTATCAAATGACACTTTGGTCTTCTTGCTTATTATTTGAAGAGTCTATATAAAAAAAATGACGTTGTGCAGCCTCCCGGCAATACTGATCCTTGACCAGATGTTGTCAAAGTCAAATTCGAAACAACCTAAACATGGACATGTTCAGGAATCTTTTTAGCATTTGAAATTTCCCTTATCGTAGCAAGCATCACACATTGTCTTCACAGTCAGCATTTGTTCTGAATCCCATTGGAGACTAATATATAACATGAAGTATGGCGAGATGGGTTTGAAGCACAAACTCAAAACAGTGGTTTGCAATAAGCAAAAGGCCGAAAACAGTGATTGATGAACCTTAAACTGAGTGTATTTCTCAGGACATTGTGATCAGTTATCCGTTTTTTTTCTCGCACTGTTTATGTTGTTCTCAACAAGTAATAAGTAATGTCTATTAATGTTAACAGCAAAGGCTTTGAATTCGCTTGTGAAATATTTGGGTTTTTAATCCAAATATGACACACGCTCAAAAGCCTCCTGGAATACATTGCTTTTCTCAGACTGCATTTGTTTTCACATCATATTGCCACTGTATTTTTGCCATATTAGTAGCAGTACAGTTTCTTCAATAATTTTTAATGTGCACTTAGATTTCTCGTAATCTGGATTGATAGATAGCAGGACAATCGAGAGCCTGCTGACCAGCTGCATCTCCGTCTGGTCTGGGAGCTGCAGTGCATCAGACTGGAAGTCTCTGCAGAGGGTGGTGAGGACAGCGGAGAAAATCACCGGGACCCCGCTCCCTGCCATCAAGGATATAGCAGATATTCGCTGCTTATCCAGGGCACAAAGGATCATCGCGGACTCTACTCATCCAAACTATGCACTGTTCTCCCTCCTGCCATCTGGCAGACGGTTCCGTAGCATCCGATGCAGAACCACCAGATTCAGGAACAGTTTTGTTCCTGGTGCTGTCAGGTTGCTGAACATGGGACAATAGCGGCAATACTGTTTATTTGTTCAATTGTACATCCTCTGGACTGGCACTTATCTATTATTATTTTATTATTATTTATCTATCTATTTATTTTTGGACATTTCGTTTGTTTTTGGAAACTGGAGGCCTCAGACCGAAATTTCGTTGCCATCATATAGTAATATGTTTTGTGCAATGACAATAAAGAAAGTCTAAGTCTAAGTCTAAGTCTAGATTACAACTGTAAACCATATTTCGTCATAAGAAGAATTGGAGCGCTCAGTTTTTGGAGTGTTTCTTCACCATGTACATCTGGAGTGCATTTATCCCTGTCCTGCACGCAGGACTTTGGGCTTCCGACGAGGTTAGCTTTCAGGTCACATGCTTCTAAAACATTTGTGCTCTAATGGAAGATACAATGATAAGAGCCTTCAACTTCTCATAAAGCTTTCTATTTCCTTAGAAAAGGTTTTGTTTGTTCATTCATTTTTATTTTTTTCGAATGTATTTCACCTTCTACATTCACGTTCATTCATTCTGAAAAAGCAGAAATTTATTTTGCATCACGTTGCAAGTCACATTCATTTTCAACTACTGCTTGTTGCTGGGTCAGAAAGCAAGTGCTGTTCATGAAATTCAGTCAAAACCGAGGTCAATCCCACAACAGTTAGTCATCTTAAAATTATGACCAGCACAGAGATGAGTGCACCACAGTATTTAAAGTTTTTGTTTCCACTACTTTTACATACCAGTAGACAGAGAGACAACGTCACACTTGCTAATAATGAGCCATTCAGATTTATGACTTTGGTTCCAGTCGTGCAGGTGCAAGCCAGCGCAGAGGTATGAAAGTACAAGATGACAAACTCAACACACAACCGCTTCCACAACCACAATTCTAAAAAAAATCAACATCTGCTTTGTTTTCTCTCATTTTATAGTGAAGTGATGTCAAATTATGTTTATCAGCTTGTCTCTTGTCTGTCTCTTATATTAAACACTATATTCAATAGTTGCATTTCTCCAATTCCCAGCTGGATCACGTTACATTATTTTGTTTCACATGCTGCACAAACATTGTTTTTTTTTTATCCAGTGCACAGGTTTCTAAAGGTCACAATCTATCATGCAGGGCCAACCAGCCGCAAACTTTTTACTTCAAGTTGTGCTCATTCATATTGTTCTCATTACGTCTCCTGTCGCTGAACAATATTACCCTGGGATTTATCTGAATCCAAGTTACGTGCCCACTTCGTACCAGAGTAGAAAACTGATGAACCAATATCTTTGCTCCGCTCATTGCGAGTCAGCAGAGGATGTCAGGAAATGAATCAATTCTATCTCAAGTATCAGGTTATTTGATTCTAATAAAATAGGTTTGGGGGAACCAACTGTGACTTTGGCTCTATTCTGATACACTGAAACATTGAAACAGCTCAGGAGTGATATATCAGCCACATTGATCTGCTGGTCAGAGACAAGACCATCCGTCCTGACCAATCCGCTGGAATTGGGTCGTCAACCAGGCTAGCTGGGACAAGCTCATCATAATGGTGACTGCAAAAACCCCCCACAAAAAAACTCAGGAATAAAGATGATCTATAAGAATGACAGAAGTGTAAATTGATGCATTGCCTAATAAGACCTGTACTATGTTTGGTGTGGATCATTTCAACACTCCTTTTTTATCTTGTTGTGCGTGACCACAGTGTAAAGTTTATAATCTGGGGGGGAAACATAAAAATGGGTCTGATACTGTAACATTAACCCTTCTCTCCTCAATTGGTGTTGGACATTTCCTGTAAAATGAGATCAAAATAAACGTATTTTAAACATTTTTTAAAGAAGATTATTCACTCACATAGGTATTGCAAGTCATATGTTACGTCATACTACCGGTTTATGGGGAAGTTTTCAGGAATTTCATTTCTTGTTTCAATGAGGAATCAGTGGGAAGGCTGTTGACAGTAAATATCATCATACTGCAGCCCAGCAGGAGCCCCATGGACCAGAAGTTTGACTTGCCTCAACGGGTTAGAGCAGAAACTGTAACGCTGTTCCTGGTATGAACAGAAATTGTCTGAAAAAAATAAGCAAAAACATCTCATCTCGTACATGACTACTGCCCTCTACTCAACCTCAGCACCTACATTTCTAGGACGCTCAAGATGTTGTGGAGAAATGTAAATATTTATGAATAGGAACAAATGTTTTTTTTTCCTTTCATTGTTGGGTTGAACACAGATGGAGGAGCAGGTAAGAGCTGAATGTGATTGAAACGTCAGTGTGCTTGTGTGTGTTGTATCAGGTCCTGTGGTTTGTAGGCGGAAGCCTTCCGTTGGCTGGTCAGTTTGATGCTGACTGCTCAGTGAATGTGAAGCTTGTTGGATAGAAATGTCTGGTAAAAAAAAAAAAAAGACATCTCTTATACTCTTTCCTGAAAAAAATGAAGCTCCATGTTTTAAAAGATTTTGGACAAAAATCACACTGCAGTCTCCTCACTATAGTTTGTTTTTGCTCGATTGTTGTTCACATGGAAAATGATCATGGAATTTACTCATGGTTGATGCAGGACTTTAAACCAGAACTCCTGTTTGAACATGAAGGTTGTGTCTCATGACAAAATGAAATTGTGAAAATAATCCAAGATTCTGCCGGAGAGAAATGGTTTTTGTGAGTAATGTTCTCCCGAATGACAACAAAAGTCGTTGGTTTAATCCACACCAAGTCACGGCGCAACATTCCCAGTGGCTGCGGGATAGTTCTGCAAACAAAACTTGGTATCAGTATTGTTGGCCGACAACAAAAACGAGTGGGAACACGGCGTGCGGCATGTTTGTGCAAGCGCTCGCAAACAAGTCGCACTTTCTCGGACAACGTGCACCAAATCGGTGGTTTTATTAGGAACAAACTGCAAGTGCAGTGCTTGGAGAGGCATCAGGCTGCATCTGGTCCTCATCTGGACCTGTGGCTTGTTTGGACCTTCACCAAGCCACTGAAGCATGGCGCGGCTAAAATTGAACACCAAGTAGTAGCATGCATTAGAGAGTGATGCAAAAGATTAAATATATATATCACTCGTGGAAAGCTCAACACATGTTGAGGTTTTTATGTGGTCATATTCATGCCGAATGAGATTTCAATACTCTTGAAAGAGTCTGTTCTCTCTCAAACATTGATCCAGAAGATGGAAAGTATCAAACTAAATCAATCTTGAGAGCAAGATGGTTATTAGCAAATTACTCTTAAAAAGTAACTTGTAATATGTAGAATTTGTAGTATTGTAACTTCAAAACTTGCTTGTCTGTCCACACGAGTGACAAGATTTTGGAGAAAAATCACATCATACTTTTCCCATTTTTACACAGAAACACTATTTGTTTTGACTGTGAGAAGAGTGTTTACCAAATAAGGTGCCATACTGAACAAGCAGCATCATCTCCTCTGGCAAATGCTCTCCCTAAAAATAGGGTGCTACCTCTCCATGTCCAAGCACATGCAAAATTGGGCATGAGGGTTCTTGGTGTCTTTAGATTTGCAAGACCTTCGCATTTACGTTTGAGACTCTAATTCAGGTTTCTGTCTCTGCAGGATCAGTTTGCTGCGATGGAGGACCAGTGCGTGTCCCCCCAGCGCAGCAGCGGTCAGACCATCTCGGAGGTCCAGAGGCCCGGAAGGCAGAACGTCATCAGGTGTGGCTGGCTCAGAAAGCAAGGTGGTTTTGTCAAGACCTGGCACAGCCGCTGGTTTGTGTTGCGCGGGGACCTGCTCTTGTATTACAAAGACGAGGAGGAGACCAAAGCTCTGGTGAGAAGCAATGACTCATGGCTCACCCTCTAATCTCAGATATCAAACCTAAGACATTTTTCAAAGAATAAATCACCAACAAGGATTAAAAATGCTATTTTTCCATAGTCCCTTGACAGGAGGGCTTTTTGTAAGGCGTGTTTTGAGCATTGTTTAGTGGTCCATTCTGGCGACTGGCAAGCCCCTGTGACCTGCTGTGCACCTACACTGTAGGAGCCTAACACAACTTTGAACATTAACTTTCACATTAGCTTCAGCATTATACAGGATTTATAGTGTGAGAGGTGGGACTGGTGATGCCTGAAAGCCTGTTTTTAGCTCCTGATTTATGTTCCTCCGGGATTGTTTTCCTCAAATCTCAGTTTCAGTTACGGTGTTGCCGCATGTGCGCACCCAACAAAGGCCACCGGATACATTTGGAAAAAATTTGGAACAAATTTAATAAAATATGAAAGTTTCATTAACATATTTTAGTTCATGCATACAACTATGTTTAATGAAAAAAAAGTGGTTCAAGTTGGGAAAAACTTGAAGGTGTGACTCACTATTGAAGTATTGGTCTTGGTCCTTTTCAATGTTATTTTTACTAAGGTTTTTCATTTCTGTGTTGAAACTCTTATGACCTCTCTGAGACCCAAACAATGACCTCTTTTCACCGCCAAAACATGAATAGAGTTGAACTCTTCATTTAGCTCAGCAGTGCACCCTTTTCCAGTCTGGCTAGTTTCCCAGCTCGCTGTGCTCGGCCAAACCCAGACCACATCAGCAGCAGGAGGCTCTGAAGGTGGGCTGCTGCCCAGATGTAGCTCTCTGGATTCTCCTCTGCTATTTCTGGAGAACGTCTACTCCCCACACGGCGTTGTATCTTCAACCGCTTTAACATGCTTAACTCCAGTAAGAATTCACAGAAAATGACAGGAAACTATTCATAATCCAGTTTACTGAGGATGGAGTCCAACTGTGATTCATTATGTGAGGAAAACTTTAACTCCACATGGGTTTGCAGCTACTATACCATCACTTGTCCCACTTCTCAGACAAGGCCAATATAAATCATTAATGTCTGACAGTGCGACTTGTTACACAGAAAGGGACGTTTCTAGAAAAGTAGGACAGGCAGATTCAGTGTGTTCTAAAATTTCCATGACCTTCCAAAAAGACAGAGCACCTAGCAGAAGTGGGCCAATCCTCTAGTACAGATCGACATTCCAGACAGTTTTATTTGAGAAGAATCCAGGAAAAAGGGCAATCAGTTTGAGGAAAAGTGACAATATTTGTAAATCTGTATTACTGTCTGTGCAAGTTACACGTAAGAAGGAGAAATAAAGAATGCTATGTGGGATGTCAGGTGAGATCCATGTTCAGGTTCGCATTCATTCACACTTACAGATGCACAGTTGGTTTAGTCATGCTGACAAACTCCACAAAGAGTAGCCTAAGGCTGGTTTCAAACCTCATTCTGGATTCAAACCCTTGCTGAGAGGCTGCAGAATCTCTCTACTTTCCATTGGATTTGTGATGAAGAAGAAAAAAAACGGAAGAAAATGTTACTTGTTGGTATCAAAGAAGCCTATGTCCAAGGGGTAACACTGCTAGAACACTCTTTCTGTCAAACATGTTTTGAGTTGTCGCTCTACCCCAGGTCTCTGACACATCTCTTGCGCTAGAAATTGACATCTGCTTTTCTACATACATAAAGGGACAACAAAACAATTGCGTTCTAGTTTCTTCCTAACAATGTATTTTTGCTATATTTCAGCGCCTCACACTCTTCACGGAGATATTGCATTTTTGTTATCAGGAAGGACAATGTCTTCCCGCACAGTTGTGCCTCCCTGAACAACGCTCGGAATCTGAAATATGAGAGTCAAATAGAGGTGAAAGGTCAGAGGGAGGCATGCGCAGGGTTTGGCACGTGTGGGCTGAGCGTCAACATGCCAGCCTCCTGCCCTCACTTGTCCACGGAGACACAAGCATCCATGTACTCGCATCCAAAGACACACACGCTCAAATTTCATCTCCTCGGGCCACAAACAAAGAGAGTCCTCATTCAGTGAGTGGAATTATTGTCATTTAAACTACTTAGCTTTGTGTCTGCGAGACAGTGAAGCGAATGGCACGCTTGTCAAAAAAGACATTATGCAGATTTAGGGGATTTGAAAGATCCTTCAGCTCTTGTGTATTAATTTTCATTCAACAAAGACATTATTTGCGAAGCGAACAACTGAAGACTGTGGCTTTAGGTAGAACAACTCACTGAAGATGGTTTTGTTTTCCCTGCCTCAGCTGGAAACCATTTGACCTTGACATTTAGCGAGAGTAACTAAAACGCTGCTGCCGTTCTCTAATTATTCATTCAGGAAGAGTGTGTCACGTAACTGCTGTGAAACATTGATTCTCCCTGCCGCTGGAAAACCATTTTGACTTCTCAGGCTGAGCTGATGTGGAGGCACGTACATCGGGTGCACTGTGTATTGTGATGGGGCTCCTCCATCTCTCACCTATCATGATGGGGTGCACCAGCTCCATGTTTCATAAAAAGTTGGGGACTATCTATCAGTTGATCCTTCAGTCAAATAAATAGTGAGTATAAATAACACCACCACAAAGATATTCAGCCATCACCGCATACCATGGCTTATAAAAAGGTAACTCTGCAGCTACAGGAGACAACATTAGTCCAGTCACTATAGCATGTTTTATATGCTGTTATCTTGATGAAACAACTACATTATAACCGAGGAAAATGATCATTTAGTAGCGTTAACTAACTTATGATAGCAAGATATATTGTGCGCACCCGCTACTATTGACAAAGGTTCGTAAAATAAAAATAAATGTGAGGCTACAATGAGGTAAACAATCCATAAAATATCTCCAGAGACAAAGACAATACTGTGCTTTTGCTGAAAATATGCAATGCATTCTGGGTAACTATTGATCCTAAGTGTGCTGTTGGAGAATCTCAGTATTACAGTACACTTCTCAAACTTGGCCCTCAACGTCCTGAGACTTGCTCTTCGCTGGAGATTTGGGGTTAAGACAGGAATGGAATTCACCCTCAGACAACGTCCTGTTCATGTGGTCTACCTTTTACTGGAAGGTTTGTCCAACTGCATGTAAGCTATGCGCAGGTGTTGAGGGGGGAAAGCCGGAGCGCAGCATGATTATGAAACAGCTGAAACATTTTTCACAAACATCACAGGCTTTTAAGAAGTGCGCCCCTCAAAACTTCCTCAAGCGTTCTATGCTGGAGGTCGTGGAATTGCTGGAGAGGGGAAAACTGCCGGAGGAAGTTTCAAGGAAGGTGTGAGAGTGTAGGTAGGGCTGGGAGATTGTACCAAGTTAAAAAGAAAAAACAGTGATTTTAAGCACCGTCACACCACAGCGGGGGGTATTTTGCTATTTTTATGTTTGAAGTCGGGACCAAACTTCTCAATATATATTTCAAACACAAACTCTGCTGTCAAAACCTAAATTTCATTCATTCAGTTTCCCATTTCTCTGGATGGTCACTGGTTTCAATGGGATAGATAGTATTTATCAATGTTGTTTTGTTTTGTTTTGTCCATATAAGCCATTAATCTCTTAAGTCTCTAAAGTCTGCTGGCGTCACTATCTATTGAACAGAATACAGTGCTTCACATGAAACCTAAGATTATGAAGAGCTTTGTAACCGATCATCTTGAAACATGAAAGGTTCCCATTTAAACGCCTAGAATGCGTTTCTCAAAGCAACTCCTCAAAGTTAGCAAAGGAGATGGATCGTGCGCAGCAATCGGCCAGTGGCACTGACATTGGATATTCTTTAGCGCTTTGCTCAGATTCTTTGGATTAAGTTTCCATTCCAGCAGACACAGCCTGGAAAATAACACTTTATTAAAGCTCTTAATCATGTGAAAAATAGTCCAATAACAGAGAATAGCTGCAAAGTGAAGATGTTCCCATTCAACCGTGACTCCAGTCTGAGAGGACGTGCTGAACAATTAACGACCACATTAATTCTCTTATTCTTGCACAAAATTGAAAATATCGTTCTGCTGGGAATAGCAGCAAACTGCTGTGTGTGCGCGACGTGATTAAGTGACTTTACGACTCATCTCTTTACCAAAGTTCCTGCACTGTAAAAAAAAAAAAAAAAAAAAAACTCCCATAAGAAACCTGATGCAACAGATTCAAATGAAGTGTTCTCAACTTTCTGTTAAAGTACAAGTAAAGTTCTGCCAACTTCTTTAAAACCCATTCCTGTGAGGCTCACCTTGAAAATCCTCCTTCAATAGTGTGATTTTTCCACCCTCAAACTTACAACATTGGAAGTGGATTTCTCATTTTGGAGGTGATAAGTTCATTGCAGTTCCTATTCCTGACATTCTGGAAGACATGCACTTCTGCTTTTTTTTTTTGTTGGACATTTTATTGAAGTCAACGTGGTCAGACAAAACGGGAATTTACATTTAATCTGCTCAAATTGGAAATTGTACAATGCGTGTCATATAAAACGTGACTAAGATGCATGTAAGCTTTAGAGAATGTTGAACATTTAACCACAAAAAAAACAATAAGAAAGGCGATGATTTTAGCCTTTTGTTCCAACTTGTTCCAAAAGAAAGTAGCACACATCTTAGAAATCCACTGGCTACTCAGAGTAGAGCCCTTGGTTTTCTATGACCTTCTTTAACTGGGCTTCTAGGAGCGAATATTGTCGATCCACTCTGAAGTCATTGCCCTCATTGAAACACATTTTCTTTCCAATATTCTTCCATGCCATTTTCAAAAAAGTCATTTGTCCAAGCTTGCACACTCTTTACAAGACACAGAAGAGCATTACATTAGAGAACCAACAGAATATCCAGTTGTGCTCAGACATAATGTCGAAGCGAATGGTTTCCTACAGATTTATTTGTCCAGATGTGAAACCAGCATCTCAAGAGGTTGCGGTTTCATTGACTGGAAGGGGCTATTTTGTGTGGGTGACAGGTCAGAACTTGAGGAGACAGGCTCTCAGTCAGGTGTGATGCTTATCCTTGCACAAAGCCAACAGTGGTTCTGAAAATTTTCTTTACTTCAGCTACAGAAAAACATACCATTTAACTCTTTCCCACCCAAAACACGACAAAGTAGAGCAAAGTAAACTACAAATCTATAGACTGCGATTATAAAAATAAAGGCTCTTGGCACAGAATAGTCAGAGGCTTGTCCTCCTCAATGTCACCACATTTTATCAGCATGCGAATCAAATAAATCCGTAAAGCTCAGTAAACCACAGGGGTGTTTTTAAGTTCATATTGTTACATCAAAGCATTTTATACAGGCGCCCCAAATAGGGTTTTATTAACTACACAGAGACTGTCCTTGACTGGACAGGACAATGACAAGCATTACTATCCTGATATGTCGATTGTAAGAATTCATTTTCAAATATCAAAAAAGACCAGAGCTACTGACAAAGGTTTCGCACCACAATTGAAATTCCCATGCAACCAATGAATTCCTTTGTTTTGAAAGTAGTATCCCCTTCATGCCCAGTACCAATACTACTTATTTACAACAGACGCAGGGGGAAGAAGAGCTGGAGTGTCTCCCAATTATTCAGTGGTTAAGTTACTCCATGTTCAACCCAAACACAATATCCTCGTTTTCACCCTCCTGTGCTCAATTTGGGATCAAATAAAACGTTCATCAAACTTCATCCATGATAAATTTCATCATCGCTGACTCCCCCAGCTTACAATGGGTGCTTTATTTTCCGATGGACTTACTTCCAGGTCTGTGTGGGGCAGGGAAGCAACAGTTCTTTCAAGCTTTTTCAGCACAATTACAATGACTCACCATTCTCTGATCAACCGTTTGTTTCCTCCGGTGTCACCAAATTCAGTTTTTGAAAACGGTTATGACAGACCTTTGTTTTTTAACAATATACTTGGTTTCATTTCGGAGCTCTGGCAGTTTTGTAACCATTTTGTCTGGTGCTTTTGATGACTATGATTATAGAGTTGCCTCAACTTTGAGGTGACACCACATTGTTGCATAACCTATTGACAATGTCCATTAGGTGCATGGGTTGATGGCCAGTGGCCTCTGGCTCTTTTGATGCTGTTATCAAAGCGTGCTAACACAGAACTGATTTAATTTTGGTGGTGACCTGTAGGGTCATTTGGATTCTTGATGTCAAATAGACAAATGTATCTGCACTGTGTATTTGGTCTTGTTTCTGTGATCAAGTTTAAGTTGTCTACTGGTACTGGTACGTAAAAGCAGTGGAAACAAAAACTTAAAATACTGTGGTGCATTCGCCTCCGTGCTGGTCATGACTTTAATATGACTAACTGTAATGGGATTGACTTGGGTTTTACAAAATTTCATGAACAGCACTTGCTTTCTGACCCAGCAACAAGCAATAGTTGAAAATGAATGTGACTTGCAAAATAAATGACAGCTTTTTCCGAATAAATGTAAATGAAAGTAGAAGATGAAATACATTACAAAAAAAAAAATAGAAAATGAATGAATAAACAAAACCTTGAATGATCATGATATCATTGTATCTTCCATTAGAGCACAAATGTTTTAGAAGCATGTGACCTGAAAGCTAACCTCGTCTGACGTCCAAAGTCCTGCGTGCAGGACAGGGATAAATGCACTCCAGATGTACATGGCAAACAAAAACTGCATAAACTGAAGAGGACGGAGATGATTCTTGGCGCTCCAAATCTTCTGATCAGGTTTGGGTCTGGTTCTCAGGTTAGGTGGTTTCACCTGGAACGCAAGTCACTGGTTAAATTATTGTTCACTTGCATCAAGAGATGCTTCAAACAAGAGGAACAACCATGAGCTTCTACTGTTTGCAGTGCATCAAGGGGCATGTGGTGTCATGTCCCAGCCCGTCCATAGGTAGACAGTGTCACATATATCCACTTGTGTCTTTTGAAACTAGATACCAGAGTTAGTGAGCAAGACGCAAAAACTTTGACTCCAAACGTTTAATTTTGCTATCAATGTTCGTATTATACAGTCTTAGATAATCGGACCTGTTTTTAACATGACGTGAGCAAAATGAAATCAGAATAAAATAAAATCTGTGAATTGAAGCCCGTTTACAAATAATATTTGGCAAGAAACATTTTATCCTACAGCGTTTCCCTGCGTCATCCCCTCATTTATCAAATCTGACATCCCGCTTTCTTCGCCCACAGTTAATCTGTTGAGTCAATAAAATTTAATGGCGTCCTCTACTTTCTCCTCACCATTGTGTTTGACGGCCGCATGAATATTTTATGCAGACGCAGCTGTGGAAGAGTTTTACTGTGGCAGTGACTGTGACTCACTCGGTCGACGCTAAAGACCAGAATTTGATCATTCATGGAAGACGTCGAGCCGAACAGCCATTAGTGACTCTTCAGCAAGCAGGTACAGATAAATGGCTCAGGAAGAGAGACACGCTGCCAAGGTCCACAGGGGAGGAGAAAAACACCTCGTGGTCTCCTGCTGAGCTCGAGTCTTAGTGGCCAGTGATGTTGAAAACAACGATTATGAAAGGCTCGTGGATCAATTGTTTAATGAGCACTGGACTGACTGACCTGTTGCTCCGATCTGTCACGCTGAATTGACTTCAGGGAAAAACTATCTGTTGGCCCGCTCTTTCGCTTACTCAGCTTTTTGTGGGGCCAACAGCAAACCAGGCTGGTGCGTCCTTTTTTGATGACTTCAAGAGGCCAATCCGATTCCAACTATTTGATCGTTTTCTCTGTAAAATAGTTTTCCGCAATGAACGTATCACCTCCAAACAGAGAAATCCACTTTCCTGGCATTATTGAACTTTTTTTTTTAACTTAGGTGCTTATTCTGTGACGGACACAGGGAAGGCTGAATATAATTTACATTTCAAATTTCTTACAACCAGCATTCTGGCATCCACTGTTTTGATCTTCTTGGTCCAAGCATCCTACATTTTCGAGCACTCGTCGTCGTTCAGCTAGGTGTGGGAGGCAAGAAAGGGATGAGCAGACCACTCAATGTGAATGAGAAAATGCTTTTAGAATTTTGCTTTTCAGGAGGCTAATCTTTTGTTGTTTTCCTCCCTGTCAAAACCCTCCAGCCGGCTGTTTTGCTGAGGAGATAATTAGACTTGCTGTGTCATTCCAACGTTTCCAGGAATGACTTCACCAGTTAACAACAATATAAAAATGGACGTAAACTTTCCACTTCTGTTTGGTGTTTCTGTCTACTGGGCTGGGCCAGGCCATCGCGCGCTTCCTCGGCTAAACATTACAATGTCTGTGGTTGGGTTTGTCTGGCCGAAAACGTGCCGCCGTGGGGATTTCCAGGGTGGAAAGTGTGATTCTGAAGCGAGAGAAATAACATCCACTGTCATGGTTTCAATCACTGAATGTACGTCCAGTGAAATCAATCCCACGTTCATAAAGTTTGTACCACAGGCTCCATTGAAGTCATGTTTTCGCTGCATCATCAGAAGAAAAGTTCTTATTGAAGTTTGGCAGATTCTTCTGCAGGCCACTACATCAAAAAACCTGTCCTCTGTCCTATTGTGCTCTCCGCCTGCTTTTATAAGCAGATCCTGTAACTCACCAAACCCGGGCCTCTAAGGTAGAGTTTCCACTTCCTGATTGTCACAGTTACGGATCATTAACCAGCGCACTCTGGCAGCAGGACGGAAGCCGACTTCACTTCAGATCCTGCTCACACGTGTGGCTCTTTAATGGTGACGTGGTCACCAGGGAACATCTTGTCTTCATTAGCATTAACCCCGGCAGAGGTCAGCGCCACGACACGTATCCACCGGCGCTGCAGTGCCACTTTTTAATCAAGTGAAACATCAGTGTCTCGCTGCGTAGAGCCAACGTGCAGCCGGCTTAATGTTTGACTTGAATTGCTCATAATTCTTCTTGCGGCCACCCTGTGGAGGGGAAAACTATTTGTTGCTAAGAGAAAATTATCAAGCTGCACGTTAATTACACAACAGGTCAGTTAACTGCTAAGCAACGCTAACTTGATTAAGACGTGTGTGTGTGTTTTCATGAGGCTGAACACAGCGTGTTGGTCCTTTTTAAAAGGTATTTCACACAGTTGCAACAAGAGACTGGATCCACCTGCTCAGATGTTTTTGCTGAAACTGTATGAAAAATGTAAAATGTAAAATGTAAAAACTACGTTCCTTCTTTACAGGGAACCATCTTATTACAAGGAAACAAAGTCACAGAGCATCCGACCAGCGGCGATGAGGGAGGAAAATACCTTTTTGAGGTCATTCCAGGTAAGAAGTGAGACATTATTAAGTTCCATAAATGCTGTAGTTCTGCCCCTAATGAGTGTGAGTGTTCCATATTTGCCATTAATGTTGATGTTAGGACTCATTTTGAAAAATCCATTTTTGTGCGTGTTGGTGATATACTGATGCCAAGAAACCCATTTGGAATAAAAACGGTGTGAAATCTACTTGCCAGGTTTTGAATTGGATTTTTTCAGTCTAAAGCCACATTGAGTGTTGTGGTTCTCACAATGCATTAGCTGGGTGGAGGATGTCTCCCCAGTATTAGGGCAAGGAGCTCAGTCATCTGAGATCTGGAGTAGAGCCATCCTTCGCGATGTGATTTCATAAAGGTGTCATCTTTCATCTTCATGGAAATGTTTTTTTTTTACAATGTAAGTCCGACTATTGAGCACATGATTAATCTCTCACTTTAAAGAGAAGGTTATGTTTTTACTGGTGCAGTTTTGCTTGCTTGTTTCTTGACCTCAAAAAGTGGATTTTCAACTGAAAGGCAATTTGTTGTGCAGTTCCATTAGATATCGGCTACTAGTCCCACAGTGCGGAAATTCAACATGTGGATTCAGGAAAGTTTTTAAGGGGCCCTCATTTGCTTGTGTCGTTTTCGATTCATAAGGTTCTGAAATGATTCAATGCAATGCCATTCAATTCTATCTTAAATAATGAAAGTGGCAAAATGCAAATGTGCTTTTTCTCTTCGCCATAAACTTGTAAATTGTACCGTTAAAACTTCAACAGGGAGCAAAATTCTCGAAGCTCAAAAGTGCAATCTTGATACTGAAATTTTAATTATACAAATTTCATTTTATACCACAGATGCCGTGTGGTTTGAGCCGCTATTAGAGCCCTCATATCCCATGAGTGCATGAATAGTGGTAAAGTCTTTGCAAACAAAAGGTACAACGGCTTCTGTTTCACCCAAATCAGATGCGTCACTGCTCCGTGACAAAATCTCATGCCCTGTGAAGTGATACTGCATCATTTAAGCTGCATCCACTCGGTTCCTGAATGAAGGTGATTCTGCCGTCCACACAGATTAACTGACAGTGAATCAAAATTATATAGTGTTTTTCTAGCTCACCACGCCTTTGAAATTTGGTAATTGAATGGATTCTGCTAGTTTGTACTGTAAAAACAGACAAGAATGAAGTTTAAGGATTATTTTTTAACTCCAAACCTCAATGCATGTGTGGCAGGATTAGTTGGGAATTCAGTACAACTGCAACTGCCAGGACAAAAACGATTACAGTGTCAAACAATTCCACCGTGAACATGAAAGTGAAAACCTGGGAACTGACTCAACAGGGTGTCTTTTAATCGTGGTCTGTTGTTCCGAGTGTTTGGTGACAAAAAACGTCCAGCAGAACCAGCAGGAACATGTTACCCAAACCAGAAGCACAGCTGGAATATACATCACACAGTTCTGGCCCAGTGCCCAGATGGCATTTCATTCACTTTGGACAAAACCTGTTGTTCATTCTACAGTATCAGCTGAGATAAATTGGTATGAGGTGCAAAGTGTGTGCCTCAGAATTGTTACCCACTGCGTGAAATGACTTGCAGAGGTGCCCTCACCTGTACATCCAGCAACAATCTTTAACTAGAAAATTCACAATCACAATTACATGAAAACTAGAGCACTCAGAGAGCGCAAACCTCCGCCAAGCATGTTCAGTTGATCCCAACACAATCTCCAGATGACAAAGCGTCCTTCAAAAACAAATCCTGGATCCAAATGGCAATGTGGCACAAATGCTGAAAATCCCAATGTTAAAAATCCCCAAATTTGAATCTGAATTTCTTCCATTCTACAGATTTCCGCCAAAAATGTCTGTAACTTTTCAAATTACTTTCAGCAGAAACTGAAAATATAACCTCCTTGGCGGAACTGGAAATAAATAAATAAATTCCCCAAAGTTGACAAAAATTCCCTTGATGTCACTATTACAGTAGAAATGTCTCTGCAGTATCATTTCTGCCACTCCTATTTGTATTATGTGTCTGACACTTAATGCCCTACTAAAATATTAATCACATGCCTCACTGACTTGTGCAACTTTCAGTCTCACTTCCCTTTTCCCAGGTGGGGCACTCCACACAGCTGCTTCTCACGAAATATCACATCGCTTCTGTGCAAGAAAAATATGAGGCTATTTTTGTGAGCAAATGCACATATTCGGGGCTAAAAAAAACAAAAAAACAAAAACAAAACAGGCACCATTGTATCATTGTTAGGAGCTTCAGATAAGATCCAGAACATCTTTTCAATAAAATAACTAAGCTGGTTTTGCATTGTTTGCAAATAAAGGCCAGCACACCATTGCAGGGCATCGAAAATATTTGGATATTTCTTCAACAAAATTCTTCCTAGGATTCATTTTCAGTGCTGGGACAGGTTGTTCGCAAATATATCAACCATAGAAGGTAGCCGTTTATAGTTCAGGCCCCCAAAACACATTCTCCTTTAATATGACCGCTGTGATTCCTATACAGTACAGCAGTGGACACAAACTTCCCTCCTGCATCAAAGTGCCTTCTTTTCCCCACCAAAGGTCTCAGCACAGTATAAAATGTGATTCATGTATTATACTCATGTGCTCCTCTGATGAAGTGGCTCCCTCGTCGTCATGCTGCTGGAAAATAGGCAGCCTGACTTGGTGGCAAATAAAGGACCTTCAGAACAGAGTGGGCTCATGACGGGAAAACACAACACATATATTCCACTGGTCTAAGTTTGGCTGAGAACATAGCAGAAAGTCTGTGGCTAACAGAAAAGAGGGATGAGAGCATGTGTGAGTGTGTGTGCGTGAGGGAGGGAGGGAGGGAGGGGGATTAGGGGGCTAGGACTTGTACAGAGATGCCTGTTGTCTCGTAGGGGCTGTTATGAAGTATGAGCACGAGCTGGGAATCCGGTGGCTGCACCAGGGACTTGTTTTTCAGCCCGGGGACATCTGTGTGGGAAGGGGGATCAGATTAACACTTGGAGTGGAACAAAACGCTCTTAACCTGAAGTTCCCTGCCCATCTCATGTAAAGCTTTCCACAGGTACAGCGGTCACGATATTCAAGGTTATCAAGCAAAGACGCTGGTCTTTGAAACCGCTCAGTCAACATGCTGCAGCATGTGCGAGCACAGTCTGGCCGCCAGCTGCATGAAAGTTTAGGTTTCTGGTTAATAACAGCTTTACATACCATATGCTTGTGAAGCATGACTGAAGACATGTACTGTAGGGTTTTTTTCATACTTTTTATTTTTGGTCTGGTGCTTCCACTTCATGCAGCCACAACAGTCTCTGTGCCAAGTCCAGGAGCTGCCGACATTTTGGTTGCTAAACAACAACTTCAAATGCTGAGCTATGAGGCCGATAAATTGTCAAGGTTAATGTGTTTTTCATGTGTTGATCAGGAAATGTTGGCGCTATTGTTTTTAAAGTATCCACTTCAGGGACCATCACCAGGCGATAAAGTCTCTGCAAGATCTGATTCTGTTCTGATAACACAGTGTAAAAAAACACACCTCGCAGAGAGGCCACACAAAGACCCATCTCAGTCCATCTTTTTCTATCCACATTCACATCACATATTGTGTTTCTCAGTGGCTTTAAATTTAAAACATAGCCATCACACCAATTCATAGTGCTGAAGTTTAATTGTATTGAATTTGATCTTATCTATTCCACCAGCAAATGCACTATTGTTTTGAGTTGGACAGGGTGGCTGTTTACACTGCATCTGCATCATCTCATCTTGAACATAACTTATTGAAATTTGGAGCGAGCGTTGACATGTATGTTCATTTTATTGTGGTGAGTGACTATGTATCTAGATAGTTTGAGTTTGAAAATCTTACTCAACAGTACAGTCAAGACGCTTAGATGAGGCATCAGGAAAGTACATTGCAGGGTTGAGGAAACAATGTCCATATTTCTAGATGCCACTATTATTTAGAAATAATGCGCATTTCCATTGAAATAGTTGTTCAAAGCCAAATACTATACAGCAGACAGTGCCATCTAGTGGACTCTGAAAATTAGGGCACTGTTTCATGAAACCCCATCTACTCATCACTACTTGACGTTTTCTTAAAACAAGTAGATTCTGGTGCACGAATATGGCCTGGAAATGAGTTTGTAAGTCCAGTATTCTCAAGTAATAGAACCTGAGCCCCTGAATAGAGTTCATGGGCTGGAAATAAACAGTATGGTAAATTTGGCTTCTGTGATTTTTAAATAAGCAAATAACTGAGTGGTAGATGGCAAATCAAAAAGTCATCTTAACAATCAGATTTAAATTTTAATCACCAGGATGGAGCTGTATTGAATAAAAGTTGCATTAAATGGCTCATTGTTCAGAGCCTGCTGTAGCGACTTGGAGGCACGGTAGAAGCCGACCATATGAAATGATGATGATGTAGCTCTGAAAAATTCTGATATTCTCAATTCATTGGCTCGCATTGTCATCTTCCATACCTCAAGCATGCAAAGCTGTGTTTGACTGCACATTCTGATGTATGGAAATCACATACAAACACTCAAGGTCAACTTCATTCAAATGTGTTGATAGAAACCAGACATTGTATCTAGTAGTTCAGTAAGAGTAAGCTTTCTTAAGTTTTTCAGCAAAAGCAAATGTCACAACCTGATGTGTAAGTGTAATAACCGCTCCATCACATCAAACTAGAATCACACAGGAAGCCTTCCCTGCAGTGACTGTGATGGAGAAACCATCCTGTGCCTCTCCATCCTCTCAGTCTAATAAAGCTGACCCAGGCCACAGTGGGAGTTCAGTATGTCATGCTGATGTTCTTGGACACAGTCTCCCTCCTGAGTGAAAGCTGCTGCTGCTGCTGCCCTGGCCACAGAGAAGTGCTTCTACTGAATTATGGGAATATTTTTTTCCACCCTCATCCCCAGAGGCCAACCATCTCCTCATTCACGCAAAGTCTTTGGGATTGTTTTTCTGTGAGTAGGTGGATTGGCCTCGAGCCGGAGCTTTGTTTACAGTGGAAAGTCAGAGTCCTCTTCTTCTGCACTTTCATTTTCATGTTTGACTGCTTTCAAGAGAGTCCAGTGCATAAGAATTTGGACAAACAGAGGTTAAACAAGATGAAAGAGCAGGTCTGCTTCAATTAAGGCGGGCACTGCCATCGCGTGGCCATCGATGTCATTACAACCTCAAAATACACTATATATAGTCATTTGTAGCTGGTTTTGTCTTCATCAGTAACGTTGGCTGTTTCAGACATAAATATTTATTTAAAAAAAAAATCACCAAATCTGTATTAAATAAAATTGTAGTTATGATTATTTATAAGCCAGGCTTTTATTAATTTCATTCAAAAAGTGAAAGTTGCTTTACATCCTCATATATTCCCAAAGTATTTTCCCCCCTACCATTTTGCAATTTGCATGACTGAATCATCTAGTTCTTTGTAACTTTGTCACATGAGCTGTGACGCTTTGATTTAGTAATATATGAACTGGTCAGTGCCTGCATGCGTTCCATCATCTCTGTTCCATATTCTGCCTTGCTTCTATGGATCTACATTCATCTTCTCTCCAGCCCTCCTCCACCTCCAAATCACAATATCCTCAGCAAACATCATCAACCATGGAGACTGTGCGTTTGCACTTACAGCACACCTCACCACTGCCTCACCATCCTCATTCATGCGCTGCACTACCCTCACACACCTCTATGATGCTGCTGGCCTCATCGTTTAATTCACAATTCCCATCTCCAAGTAAGCAACAATAGGTAAAAAAAAACATCTAGTTTTCATTCGGTTAAATTCGTACAACTAAAACAACATGTCATGACACTTGAAAGTGAAGTACCAGCGCTGACTTGGACCAAAGCAAAATCTCAAAACATTATGTTTCACAAGCAAGTGATACGTTCAGGTTTGGACCATATTCCATGGTAAGAATAGCAAATTGGGGAGTGCACTGTGCTTTATCTCCACTCCAGAAATTGTAAACGTAGTGTACATAATTTCCATATGACATGAACCCGGTGGAATGCTTTCATGTTTGTTATCTTGTTGAGTACAGTGTAATTATTGGTTATCAGCTGAGATTTCATTGAAGAGCAATGACAGACGTGTGATTCCTGCAGCAGACACCTCTCCAGTGTCTGGCACGTGCAGCACTAAGGCGGCCTATAGCATGAAATTAAAGTTGATGATGGAATGAGGAGAAGGTTCGACCACCGACACAGCTGGGCTCGTCTTCATTATCGTCAACGCTTAGGTTCCTTCTCCGTCATCATTTTTCAGTCACGGATTGTTGCTCTCATGACTGTGTGAGGGTGTCGAAGTCCCCCGTGGAGTAATAGAGAAACCTGTGGATCTGGGCTGCTGACATTTCAGTCATGATGATGGAGGCGGTTTGAAAGTGACCTCGCCACTTACATTTGTCACGAAGACCTCCAGCGCTGATAGAACTTTGACTGAAGAACGCCAGATTTTAAACACCATACATGAACACACCATTAACCGTTCATGTCAACAAGAACATTTAAAAGGGTTAACATAGCATGTCATGTTCATGCTATGTTAACTCCTTAAAAAAAGATGTATTTTTTAAATAAATAAACAGTTTGCTCTCCAGGCAACAGGGAACCTTTGTAAGTGCAGGAGTTCCTGGTCCACTGATCACACTGATGCACAAGACACGTGGCAGCTGGGATGATAACAACAACAACCAACATGGAGGAATCCCTGAACAAAAGCAAACAAAAGCATCTGTTTGCTTTTGTTTTTCACTGCACAATGCCAGAGTTTCCACTACCCTGAATGTACTTGAAATTCTTATGCAAATATTTTTAAGACATTAAAAGAGCTTTAGTTTAAATAAGGTGATAAAAAACTTGAACCACAAAATAAACAATATTTTGTGGTTTAAATGTATTCAGTAATATACCAAATTCATTGAAATCGAAAAATGTGGCTTTTTGTAGCAAATATTCTTATACTATTGATTAATTGAGATTAACCACAAATTCACAAATTATTTTTTAAATCGAATCCCACCCCTATTTATAACAATATTTTGTCCAAAAAAAAATCACCAATATTCTGCCATATAAAGCTGCAAGAAACATTTTACAGTGAAGGCAGAAACGGTTGCCACTCATTCTATTATCTCGTACTGATTCTCGGAGGATAATCTCGTCTGAGGAGCAAGCAACAGTGAAGTGCATGGATTCTTCAGTCCACATTTTGCTAGTACGAATACTCAACACATCATTACGGCTAGTGGAAGATGTGGTGATACTTGTGACCAGCACTCACACCTCACTAAGAGCCTTTCAATCAATACACATGTTGATTCAATCACCACACAAGCACATTGTATTTCAACGATCGAACGAGTGCTTAAACATTCAGAGGTGCATAAACACTCTTGAATAATGAGTCAAGTGAGATGGAATCATAGAATGTGACCAAATCGCCAAAGACGATTCGTGTTTATTGTCTCATCCATCTTCATTTGTTTGCGTCTGTGGCTTGTCAGTATTCGTTTTCGCTCAAGAATTTGCTTTGAGATGACCTTTTCAGAAAGGTCAGCATGTGGACTCTGCTCTGCCCTCCTCGGCGCTTCAAATTTTGCTTGCCTCAAGTCAACAACCCGCTGTGTGTGACACAGAAGTTTGTGGGGAGCAGATTATCTCCTGCTGTTTACACATCACATATTGAGCATCAAAGATTCACATGCTGCCCTGCCCGTGTCTCGGTATGTGAATTTATGACCCAGAGTGCTCATTGGGAGGAGTGGGGGGGGGCAACTCAGACAGTCAAGAATATCGCCACCGTGGCTGGGCTCTAAAATACCACAGAGAGCATCTGAGTGTCTGTTTAAAATTACAGCGGAGAAGAAAACAGTTTCACGGAGCAAGCTTTATTGTAATTGACAATAAATGGTTTTTAAATTCAACTGTAATCATTATTGGGCAAATGTGCTTTCCGGACATTTCTAGCTGGTTTATTTCCTCTCAGGAGGAAATGCTGTGTTTGTTTTTAAGCTACCGATCAAATTTCATGACATAGTTTCTTTGCTCGCAACGTTTACCCTGTAGCCTTTATTGCTTTTTTTTAATTTCCTTTATCTCATTGGGCTCCACAGCTCCTCTCAACTAGCACATGACTGAACTACCATACTATTGATCTGGCTGAAGCAGTAAAGATAAGTTTTCTCAAAAGTCTGGACTTTTGGTCGCCTGGATTATCAAGTGCACTTTACTGAGATGACCCAACAACCCTTGAGGCCTCACAAACATCTGGTCATGGTTTTGTGGGGACATGGGTCCTTCGCTGGGCTACAGTAGAATGGAAAAAGTTTATTGTTGGATTTGCATGCAGAGGTCAAGTTCAGGAAATTGCAGGTGAAGCCACACATCCATTATTCATTCTACAATATTAGCCGACGTAAAGATAAGAAAAAATGAATTCTATAACCTCACAGTTTGTCTGCAACTGCAAATGTGTAGCAGGAAATGGAGAAGAAGGGATTAATAGTCTTTGACTTCACTTTATGACTGAGTGTCTTGGTCTTGGCTTAAAGTGAAGATTTAAACACAATGTGGATTTACATATAAAAGAGAAAAGCTCTGGAGGCCGGTGGACAATGATTGAGTGAGGAAAGGTGAGGATCTTTAGAGAAAACAGACACCACAGAAGTGATTCATATGAGGGCAAAGGACACATGGCTTTGTTCATCATTGGTAGGTGGTGGAAGGTGACTGTGAAATTGATGTCAGTATAAGAAGTGCAGAAGAATCGTTATATTTCACCCTGATCATTGATCTTGTGGCTTTGTAGATTAGTAAAAAAAAATGCTGACTGTTGTCCCTGAGGTGTTTCTCAAAGGAAGATCAACTCAGAGACAGAAAACTCCTCCTCTCTCTGTGTGAGACTTTCAGAGCGCAGGTCTGGACAGTGTTCACTTTTCAAACAGAAGGGATGGCTTGTAGAAAAGGTCTCGCTGATGACCATTTTCAGTCTGCTAAAGAAAACCTCAGACACCGAGCGTTTAGGAAAAACCTCCACCACTGAAGACAGGACTTTCTTGGAGGTTGCATTATGAATGAATAAGAACTTGCTCAAGTGATTCCAGAGATCTACCAATGCAACAAGAGCACTGTTCTATCACCATATACTTGATTCCCATTTAGAAACTATGGTCTCTCCTCTGACACATTGTTTATTGTATTCAATAGTACGCAACATATACTCGGCAAAATGAAATGGAGCGAAGAACACAAAAATGTGCCTCACAATATTTTTTATATAAGTCAGAGAAATACCGTAAGGAAAGTAAGTAAAACAAGCAGTGACATAATAAAAAAGAGTGGAGTTCATGGACTTGTTGATTTCAACCCAAGTTTACAGCCATGTGTTTGTGTTGCACAGCCAAACTTGTCTCAAATATATAAGTTGGCAACAACTCCACGAAGAGTTGATGGAGTGACCTGCTTTTGTTCTAGAGATTTGCATTTCATTTTGAAAGTTTTCATGCTTTCATTTTGCAACTTAGTGACTCTACCCTACTCTGCTGGTGCTGAGCTGAATTTATGCATTGTTATGCTCAAACTGTGGCAGAAATAGACGCCTCATAGACACAGTTGGTGGAAATGGTGCGTGTTGCATCGCCATAAGACAACACAGAACACAGAAAGATAAAATGAAAGAGACTTAAAACAGTGTCATGTTTATTCTTTGCACTGATGGATGCAAGTGCAGTGTGAAAAAGGGCACATGTTTTGGGATGCATAAACAAAAATGTGTTCTCTTTTGGAATTTGTTTTTTATTGATGTGCGGTCACACACGTATTTGAGATTGGTTTTTGGCCAGGCATTCAGTTTGACTACGTTGTTGAGATGTTTCTCTGTTTTTGTTCACTGTGTTTAATCGATTTACAGCCAGTGGAAAGGAACAAGATGTTGATCTGAATGTTAAGCAGTGGCAGGAAGGTAAAAACGAAATATATTGATATGTTTTTGCTATCAGTCTAAAACATTATTTGTGTGGGATTGATGCATGGGAGTCTAGGGAATCCACGGAAAAGGTAATCCGTCATTTGGGGTTGTGGGATTGAACGAAACACAGGGCACCAAATAATTCAATATTTGACAAGAAACTGCTTGCTCTAGAGCACATGCTGCAGAAACAAAATCATTTCTGTGTGATATAAACAGCCGTCTTTGTAGTGGTCAATACTCCAGACCTCCTTCCTTTCTCAGTTAGGACATCACATTAATGGTGTGCACTCAGATGCTGCATCATCCGGAAGAAGTGCACACACCAAACAGCCAAAGTCTCAAGCCCAAGTGGAACAACACAGGAAGCTCACATGCTTACATAACAACCTTATTGAGTGGATCGGTATTTGACATGTCACATACCAGTCTTCTCTATCAGCCCTTAACTGTAACCCTCATCCAAAAACCCTGCCCCCACAAGTATCAGGTTGACTGGGTCTCAGTCAGGCCACATATTCTTGCTCTGCTGGAGTTCTGTCTTTGTCTAACAGGCACACTTGAAAGTTCAGACTGATGGTATGCAAACAGATTATCACTAGATAAATATTTCCACGTCCCATCGCCAGGCTTTTGTTACTTTTCACCCGACAGGTAATCCATAAATTGAATCGCCCCGGAGGACAGGTTTAAGGGGCAGCGATTAATATGAGCCAGCGATGTGTGGTTTGCCCGTAAAGTCAGGGGGAGATTGAAAAACGATAAAGCGGTTATTAAAGGCCTTCCTCCGTGATTGTGTAGGCCACCATTTCTCAAGGCTTCTTGGACACCAGTAGCAGTCTTGCCGACCCTGCACGGCTGTATTTATAGAGCACGGTGGATGAGTCATTTGGCCAAGCGCCCACTCTCCGTTCACCAGATTTGCAGGTCCCCACTAAGGGGAGGGCTGCTTGATTTACGATACACCTCCCTCCTTCCACCGGTTTGTACCCCACCCCTCCAACTTCCTTCAGAGACGTGCAACACACCATCTTGCTCTTGTCTTGGCTTTTAGATGCCTTGCACTTTCAATGCGTCCCAGCTTTGCTCTTCCAGCTCTCTGCTTAGTTAATGAAACACTGTCTAGAAGTCAGCCTTAGTGTATCCTTGTCTCCGTGCCACCGCTTGGTGAGTCACTTTGATTTGAAAGAACAGGTTTTGGAGATGAGTCATTTTTCAGCTAAAGAATGTTATGAGTTTGAGGAAATTTAGTAGCAAGAGAAGGAGGGGGAGAGAAGGAAGTGTGACGGAAAGAGCTGCGGTTGGGCCTTTAAGAGTTGGAGATAAATCTATCTGCGGCTTTGAACACGGACTGATGAAGAACTGGCATCGGTGGGCCGGAGGTCAGCAACAACAGCGTGGCTTTTGCCCCTGCAAACTTCAGCAGAGAAGGGGTCACCGCTTCACCCCATGGATCTTAACTCAAACCCAGGTTGGTCACGTTGGAAACATGCATGTTAACAAGTCCCCAAAGTGCTGAGGTTGTTGCTCTTTATGGTAGCAGTGAAAAGTCAGGTCCCTTAAAGCCATTTTCAGGGATTTATGTAGCTGATGTCTCCCTGATGTGTTTGTGTGTTTATTCATCCTGAGCTGACTTCCATTTCTCGCATCTGGAGAATGATGCCTTACATCTCTCTGTATTTATTGGTGCTGTGATTTTAGATGAGCAGTTTACGACGCGTGCATTCCTCATGTCACTGCTGCCATCCTGCTATCACTGTTTATACAGAACAGATTGTTCCCAAAGTAGAATGCAAAAACAGTAATGTTTATCATTTTGGTGCTTACAGAGATTCCTGCTTATGATGAATTTGACACACAACCCAGAGGTCATGTACGTTCGGACTCCTGTGATCTTCCAGTTTGGAAGACAGATTTGAGGCGACAGAATCATAGATATCAAAACGTATTTTGGAAGGATTTCCGCATTAAATTTTGCTCAATGAAATGCTCAACTGGAAACCTTTACAAGCATCGCTGTCTGTGACCCAATGAAATAAATCATGATCGAGGCAGCAACTGATGAGTCATGTAGCAAGAGTCCATTCCCAGACACGGTTGTTAGTCCCTTCATTGATTGTTAGTACTTGCTGTGACAAATGTACGAACAAGCTCACTGTGTTAGTTTTTTTTTTTTCTTTCTGTGTATACCATCACACCACAAACTGAAATGATATATGGAAGTTACACACATTTTCCTATCCTCCGGAACACGCAGTTCCGGTCTGTAATTTTAGTTCCTCAACAGCATAAACTTAAGATCGGGAAAAGAGAAACTCAAACCTTGTTGACCACATGGTTTTTACTGTGTCCCTCTGTAATAGTTGGTGAGCTTAGTCCTTGTGACTGATACATGCTATGCCTTATGTAGAAGATGCATCATCTAGATTGGCTTTCTTCTTAAATATTTATTCTTAAAATATTTATTACCTTCAGAAAATATTCTTTAAGAAAGTAATAAGAAAAATAAAAAGTCTTTTTTTCTACTATTCCACTTGTATTAGACATTCATTTGATGGGTCTCGCAAGTGGTGGTCAATAGATGTGAATTTATGTGCATATTGCTCCCCATTTAGTGAACCGGTGAGCCATCGGGACAACAGCGACCAGGTATCTGGATGTTTTGTTTTTATATTTATATTTGATTCCCATTCAAATTGTGAAAGAAATCATGTCCCATATACTGTCCACTATATATTTTGACTTGAACTTTGAATACCTTTAGTGGCCCGAAGGATGTATGGTTATTGAGGATCTGAAACCAACAGAAAATCTGTTATAGTGACAAAAGGAATGTATAAACAGCAGCCGCCTGCCTTTGCTGAGTCAATATTCACAGAATGGAGTGGACACATTTGTGCACTCATCTGTCCGCAAATAGCAGCTGTCCAGTCGACCAACACAAGTGGAAGTCAAGTAGGCATTCCTGGAGCTTCCATTGCCGGATGTGGACTTGGATTCTCTGGAAATAATTATCGGAGCTATATTTACTTGGTGATAATTGTAATATTAAGCGTTTTCCTACTGGCTCAGATCGCATCTTAAAGTAATTTCACAGCACTTCACTGTGTTGGTGATGAGGGGATATTAAATATCATGTTCATATTTGGAAGAAAGTGAAGTTTGAATTAGTTGTTTCACGGACTAAAATGTAAAACAGAGTAAAATGACAAAAACTTCCTACAACTATAGCAGACTTGGGCAAAGTGAAGCCCGTTGCTGGTATTTTCGTGGCCCTCATGAGGTTAGACTAAAACTAAACAACTGCTAAGTCGTAACTTTATCTGACTTCTTCTGACTTTCCATGTGTTATTTTTTAGTTATCGCTTTTTTTTATTCATTTGCCATTATTGTGTGTACTAGTACCTCAAAATACATTGAAAGAAAATTGAAAATATATTTAGAAATAAATTGTCTTTTTGTCATGCTTAAACCTATGGTCCATAGTTTTTATTTAGATTTATTTAAATATAAAAATGCACATAAAATGATATATTTTGCAGCTTCCATGTCATATTTACACTTTTTAATATCATATACTTTTTATATCATATTTAATATCATACATTTCATATTTTCAGGTCCATTTTGTCCTTGTTACTGAAGTATATATTTAGGATTTATTTCCCCCCCGTCATGTTTTGTAGTCCTCTGCTTCTTGTCTTTTGGCATCATGTCCTCTCACAACAGTCACAGTATTATTGTTGTTTACCCACCTCTGTCCTATAGTAGGCAACCAGCAGCACCTGAGCCACATGCTGCTCTTTTGCTTATGTTTGACGCCATGACATGACATTCATGTATAGATTATTAGTTTACCCTCTTAGGTAGGAGGAAGCTCTTTTAATTGTGTAAGAGCAATCCTCAACACAGCCTTGAGGCACAACTCTTATCTTCATGTTAGTACAACTCCAATCTCAACTTCTCCACCTGTCTTTAACTCTGACCCCCCCTGACCTTTGTCTTTGCTATTATATTGTCTTTTCTTTTTTTTTTAATGACAAAAGCTGTGGCTACACGGATCGTACGGAGTCAAAGGGGAGGTATAAGTCAAGAAAAACATACTTTTTAAATTGAATTTAATGAGCAAGCAGATTCTCGGTTTGGCACCAAAACATCCTCTTTTGCGCAGCCTACTCTCATCCCTCACTGAGGAGGGAAATGAAGTGGTGTGGGTGGCTTGAAAAGGGGGATGATTAATGGTCATCAGATTTATCTCTCCTTCTATCACAATAATGTCTCCCTCTGACAGACCCTCCGCTGCCCCCCTGCGGCAATTTCACAAATGAAAACGTTGATTTATGACACATTAGCGGATTTCACTGAGAACGTCAGCGTGATGGATCACAATCCTCCGCTGGTTCTCACCAAGAGAAAGACCACATTGCTGTGCATCAATTAGTCACAATAAACCTTTGGCCGGGCTTCAATGACCCTGTCTGGCAGGTTCAAAAGGGCTTTGAGAAGCTCAGGATCATCCGAAAGTAGTCATTTCAGCTGAGGGGAGTGCAGGTGTGCATCTGCCCCGGAGCCCTCATGGTTGCTGAAAGCTGATATTAGAGGGTATTAGTGAGCAGAGCAAGAGGTACTTTGTCAGGCCCGCTCCTGGCTACATCCTATGGTGTGGATAAAGGGAGGTTCCCTTGCTTGTCTGACAGGCCAGACGTTACTGCTTTAGGCTCCATTATTTATTTACATGTGAAAAAGCTTGTATCATCACGAAAAGTCGACTTTTGTAGACTTTTACAAGCACCAATATTGACATCTTTATCAGCAGTCATGGAATGGCTAAATGTTTAACTTTGAAACTTTTTTTTACACAGAATTTTCAGAAAAAAAAACATATCTGTATATCAATTACACTTCACTTGGACTGAAAACTGTGTCCAGATGAAACCTTTCAGAGAAACTATATGAGTGGGTGTCACAGTATGTGGACGTTCATAATAACCCTGGGTTGTCTTCATATTTACGTAGTCGCAGTCGCACTTCTTCCCAGAATGACCGACCACGGCAGCAATGATGCGAGGTGACCTCTTGATATAGCGGGTCACCTCTTTCTAGCTCGCTCACCGCTCCTTCTCAAAATCTGTCAGTACAGATGTCATGTCAAGGCTTCCTGGCATTGCGTGCCAGCGTTCAAGTGACAACAGCTGCCAGCACTCACCAAAACTCAGCGCTGCTTCCAATTTAATGGGATGTTAAAACCCCACTCAGTAGTCACTTCCCTCATAAGACTTTAGGAATTTTAACAAACCACAAAGAGCTGTCAGACATCGTTTGAAGATGTTGGGCTTTAGTCAGGAGTTGAAAGCAAACTCTTGAAGTCAAAATGAGGGATCATGTTGTCTGTGCCCACATCATTTGTTGGGAAAAGCATTGATTTCGGGGCCTTGCCGGGTCAATTCACATGAAAATATTCTACCTCGTGTTGGTTATAGATTTTTCGTTTTAGTTGTATATTTTGTAGCAGCAGGACATTATTCATTTTGAGGGACAGAGCCTGAGAAACCTCATGCTGGAAAAACTAGTGGAAGTGTGCATAAAAAGCAAAATCCAATAAACAGCGTATAAAAACCCTGAAATGAAAGAAACGCACATGAAAAATGTAGGGTGGCCATGCTTAGCTACTATTGCATCATATGCCAAAATGATGCATAACGTCCTTTTCTCAGTGTCTCTCCTAAATCCTTTTTGAGAATGACATTGTTGAGAACGGCACACACTTTGTACAAGAGATTGAACTTGTAAAACGAGTCCAGCACCTCGACTCAGGGCTTTATTTTCCCGTAGTTGAAATCGATTCCACTTGCATAATACTATATTTACAGCAGGGCTGGCATTGCGCACGGACATCTCTCTTCATTTGGCTGGCAGCATGTTAGAGCAGAGACACTTGGCTTTTTGACAACCACGTGGCCTCCCTGGACAGGATGACCCACTGCTTACCTCTCTGTCCTCATGACAACTTTCAAAAGCTCACTCAAACCCATCAACCTTTGCCTTCAATTCCATTTAAAGTGGGAAACAGGATTCTTGGGAACTACAGCAGAAGAGGTATCAGTAGATCTTGCATTGTTTGGATATCTTGTTTTGCAGTGAGTCAATATCAACAATTTAGAGCTATTAGGGAAATGGCCAACCATTTTCTCTACTGTTGCACAGCAAAGGCGCCTTGTCCTGTTTGACCTCCCTGTTTACTATGTTACTCATTCAGCTTCAGATGGTAATGGATAGCCATAGTAACTCAGAGGAGTCTGTGTTCTCTGCGAGACAATGTCTTTGGGGACCCAGGTGGGGGCTAATGCTGTCTGCCTTCAGATTATGTCTATTGATAGAAGAAGACCACCATGACACCGGGAGGAAAAATTGTCATCAATACTGGGGGTCAGGTGAAACAGGAGAACCAGAGATGTTTGTGAAGATAATCCTGCAGCGAGAGTCAACAGACACCACAGCAATATATTTATATATCATCTTAACTGTGAGGAAGCATCGTTCAATACTGACACTACTTAAAATACATTGTCCGTGAGTGAAGACACTACTTTGGAGGGGTTGCGGTGGTATGGGAGAAGGTTGTTGGAATAAGATAGAAAACAGGGAAATAAAGAGAAGGATCTAGGAACAGTTGCCTTGTTGTATTGTTTCTCCTTATCGCTTTCAAGAAAGTGCTCCACAAACACAGGTCAAGATTTGTGTCCTCACAAAATAACAGAAAACCGTGTACTACACATGCCAGGCCAGTATGAGGTATTATAAAGTTAAGTGGGGAGGGTGTGGCACATGCACAGAAGTGCAGGTGGTACAAAACCACAAAAGAACAACACAAACATGGCAAGCAAAAGGAACATTACATTCAGAGATTCAGAAGATTTTGTGCTTATATTTCCAACAAATGCCAGAAGAGACAACTTTCAGGGTGAAAGACGGCGTTTGAGAGGCGGGGCAATGACATCACTGTTGCAGTTTGTTCATAGGGACAAAGACGTTTTCAAGGTGCTTTCAAATCCGTCCACGCTGGGCCTTAGCTTCAAAGATGAAGCTCGTGAAGTTCTAATATCAGCTTAACCAGGAATCCGCTAACTTGCTAGCTGAGTGGATGGCACATCTACAGTTGAAAGAACTTCCGCTCGCACATGAAATTTGTACATTGTGCTGTAATTCTACATTTCTAAACCTTCTTCAATCTGTAGTTATTGTTTTTTACATTTCAATTTTGTTTAGTTTTTAGGATTTGTCAATACCAGTAATTTTGAGGACTTTGCTTTGCTCTACATATTTTACAGAAACCAAAACTTCCTGCTGAACATTAAGATAAATATTGAATCAGTGTTACTATGTTTATCTAATATATCTCTATGTATATTTAGATGTGACTTAAAACCCTATTTAATTCAACTGGTAAAAAGAGGTTAATATTATGAGATCATTAGGACCAATGAGTGTGTGAGTGTCAACAAAGCATTGTGGTGTGAAAGAAACATTGTGTTTGCTTATGGGGTCATGCCCTGTGCCAAATCAGAGGCCCTTTTTAAGCCCAGCCTTCGGAGAGATCTGCCCATTGTTCCCATTACAGTGCTTGGGAGACGTAGAATGTGTGTGTGTGTGTGCTGCCCCAACCCCCTCTTCAAACTTCCCCTCCTTCCCCTTTCTCTTTCACACCCTCTCAGCTGTGCTCACTCACTCATTCTGAGTCAGGCCAAAAACCAGCAGAGTAGCTCCTCACTCTCGTCATCAACGGTCAGTTAACCCAGGCACTCAGGACCTTGCAGTCCAGTCAGGAAGCTGCTCTTCTGGACGTTGGGGAGTAGAAGGGCCATGGAGGTGGTCCATCAGGGAATTCATAGTCTACCTCAGTTTGGATTATCAAGTGCAACATCACACTCAGGTAAAGCCTGTCTATCTTCGGTCTATTGGATTTGTGTTCAACAATATACCTTTTGACTTCAGTTCAAACACTAAAATCGCACACTTTCTGCATGAATGAACACACATTTTGTCGCACTGTTGTTGCTCGTTGAGTGACTTCCTGTTGGGTTGGAAGTATTTATGATGTGAGGAATTCTGAGAGAACTGTCATTAGATACAATATTCAATCTGGACTTGTCCCTGCTTGCACTCAAGCGAGAGAACATCTTGCAGACAAGAGACACTAGTAGACGGAACAGCGACACACATGTCAGCCTGTGAAATGTAGTTACAATGCCCATATCGCTTCCTATCTGCAGCTGTTTCCTCCACTTGGCAGAAACAGAGCGCACATCTGGAAACTGAGAGAAAAGTTTTCAAAACATTCAAGTTAAGTAGCAAATTAGTTGCCATTCACATCTGTCAGTAACATTGTATACATATATAAATATATATTAGAGGTGGGATTAGATTAAAAAATAATCTCATTAATGAGATAATTTGTGATGAATTAATCTCAATTAATCGCAGTTTAATCGTATAAAAATATTTGCCACAAGAAGCCACATTTTTCTATTTTAATGAATTTGGTATATTACTGAAACTAATGATGGACTCATACATACATTTAAACAACAAAATATTGTTTATTTTGCATCAGTTTGACAATAGCACAATAAATCACGATGGTGGCTATATTCAAGTTTTTATATCACCTTATTTAAACTAAAGCTCTTTTAATGTCTTGAATATATTTGTATAAGAATTTCAATTTTATAAGAATTTCAAATACATTCAGAGTAGTGGAAATCCTGGCAATTGTGTGTTGAAAAACATCCAAAAACATGGAGGAATCATCCCTGAACAAAGGCAAGCAAAAGCATCTGTTTGCATATATATATATATATATATATATATATATATATATATATATATATATATATATATATATATATACGGAGACAGAGGGGATCTATTTAAAATTTAAATATGAAGCAGAGCTTCCCCGGAGCTACAAAAGACTAAGACCTGACCATAGTTAATGGGTTCAGGTGCAATTGCAGAACAGTGGAATCTTTTGTTGTGAGCCACCTGTCTCGCACCATTAGGTAAACACCATCCTACAGCCATTTATTAAGAGCAGAACTCACAACTGGAATGAGCAGCTGTTCGCTCTCAGACCACTCTACACCCGTAATTATGACACTCAGACGCGTCCTCCTTATCCTTTCATACTGGGATGATAACTCACTGTGTGCTGGGCTCCAGCCTTGTCCTTGTTTAATGTATTGATTTCCCACTCTGAGATTGTCTGTGGTTATCTCCTCTGTGTCTCGTTCCTTAATCTGCTGTGTCTTGACTTGATCATCCGGAGTGACCCAGTAACCTGACTGTCATTGGTCTCTCTTTCGCACTAATTCAGTTCCACCTAATACCAGTAGGTTCCTGTTGGCTTTGTGTTTCTTCTGATGTCCGTGAGAGCGTTGTGACATTGGAACCGACATTTCTATTTGTCCTCGTAGTATCAGAGTCAATGCATTTTTGTTTCCCATCTAAAATTAAAGGGAACGTTGGGAAAGCATTACTGCTTAACTAAAACTACAGTGTAATTTTGTTCAGAATAAATTAAACTTTGCAAACTAGCTTGTGATGTTTCTTGGGGAATTCAGTCATTCATTGCTGTAAAACCTGTTTTAACAAGAGACACCACAGTTGAGACTTTGGAGGTTTTATACAGAGTTTTATCACGTCTGTTTCTGAGTCATCATGAGGTCATGTCTTACTTAGCACTGCCCAAATCTTCATCCCCTGAGTGTCCTGTGATGAGATGCACCCGATCATTAGCTGCTCTTTGAACTATCTGATTCAAGCATTGTCTCTCATTAGCTGTGTCATGTAATTGACCTTAATCACTGAAGCTACTTTGACTCTTTGCCCTGCTCTCTGTTGAACTCTTCACTGACTTCTAAATAGCATCACTCTTGGGCTCGCACAAACACAGCAAACAAAATGGAAAACATGAATTCTGTCTTCATGAATTCTACTAACTTTCCTGGAGGGGCATATTCAGTACTGTCACTGCAAAACACAAGGAAGTAGAAGCCGTCAAGGCCATTATTATTATTATTATCATTATTATCATTATTATTCATCATATTATTATTATTATTATTATTATTAGTAGTAGTAGTAGTAGTAGTTGTAGTAGTAGTAGTAGTATATTATTATTACTATTATTATGCACTTAGAAAAGAGTTGAAAGTTTATCTTCTCTTCACCAAGTAAAATGTGGCTCTCACAATGACAACCATCGAGGTTGTTTCTAACACACTGCTTGTGTTTGCACATGGACTCAGGCGATTTAGCTCAAACATGAGCTGGAAACAATGTTAACAGAGCAGCACCAAGGCAAATGTGTGATCAGATTGAATGAAACATTTCCACCTAAATGATACTGTCCAGGATTCTGTTTCTTTTCCCTATTTAGCCTGTGTCTAAATAAGAAATCTATAGCGTGCAAGTGTGGCTCCCTCCAAGGAACAGGGCTGCGTGTCTCCACACCTGACAGTTCCTTGCTGCTGACTTAATAAAAGTTTGGGCCGGTGAGCTGAGGCATGGTGAATCAGGGGGGATTGTGACGGCTGCCATGGTTGTCGCGTCAGGTACACTTGTGATAGAAGTGGAGCTGCTCAATTGTGTCAGGCAGAGAGCTCCTGCTGGGGTTGGTCTCATGTAAAATAGGTATTTTTTGGGGAGGCGAGCTGTGTCAGACGCTAAAAAAATGCTAAAGTTTGGAATTGTGTGGAATTATTCTGAACTAGGTGAACTTGTGTTACTGTTTTTTTCCACCCGAAGGAGACTCCTTCAAAGCTTATCAAAATGTGTTGCCCACTTTTTGTTAACATGGTGTTAATATGACACTGGCAAGTAAGTCTGTTGCTGATGTTTGTGTATTTCATAGGGAAGTTTGTCAGAGGCTAACAAAATGTCTGTTCATTGCAGCCAGTGTGTCAGAGGAAACAACTGGAGTGCGCCGTAATAGCCGTGGTATGCTGTTTAATCCTGTTGCGCATTTGTTTAACAGCATCCCGACGGCCACGTCCAAAGAGGAAACAGCATTGTTTTCAAACCAGCAACTGAAACACAATTGATTTAAGGGCAGACAAAACAGCCAGAGGAGCCGGAAATGTCTGTGGTTCCAGAGTTCACGTCTGCATTTTGGATGTGGGTATGTTCAGTCCTGGATTGCGGATCGTAACCATTCAGATGCATTAAATGGACAATGATGCCATTTTGTGCATGTTTTGTGGGATTGAAATAATAATTCATTCATCTTTTTGCTGTTCAAGAGGAACAGCTAAAGTTTTGTGATGTTTATTATCTGCCTCAGAGACACCACAAAAAGGCAAAGAGAGAAGTGTTACGCCATCCTGTTTCAATGCTTACCAGCAGTGCGACTACTACTCAATGTAATGTAATCTGAATTGTAATTCAGAGTGACTCAACAGCTCAACCTCATCATCATTCCACACCAGCATCTTTATCTCTCAACACGTCCTCACTCAAAAGGCGTCATATATTGACATTGGTAAAGTTGCCTTTTGTATGCTATACTGACAAAAAAGGCAGCCTCCCGTGTTGCATGTTGATGCAATGGCAGAGCCTGTGTTTAGGGTATGGGATGGTGCTCCATTCATTCTACGTTTAACTACATTGTCAATTGTGGATGTTGGGCAGAAGTAAAAGGGCATATATGAGTACTGTACTGTACTGTACTGTTAAGTGCCTCACAGTCATGCAATGGCCTGACAGACCAGTAGGTGTGTGTAGGTACTGATTCACCCATGCCATCACACTTTGAGGATTTACATACGGAAGAGTGTTCCTTCTTAAATCCATGGATCAAACAAGGTTAATTACTCTGTCAGGTATATGGTAGGGGGCAAGGGGGAGGAGATGGTGGGTAAGTCAATGTTTGTTGTCCACTAGTGACAGGAATTTGTTTTTCCAAGACAATTAAGAATCTGATGTGAATGAAAACACTTAAAGAGGATAAGAGCCATTTCATGAGACAATTGAATACATACTTCCGATCTCTCGCTCAAACCAGACGATGATCCTGGGGACTGTAGTGGAGATCCGGTAATGGGTCTGCATCTGGTGCAGATCTAAGGATGGTGGACAAATCATAAAATCAGAAGCGGACAGAACAAATTTAATATGAAGAGAAGAAATGCACATTTTTCCGTAACCAAGACCACACAGTAGAAGAACTTTGTCGCCTCAGGCAGAGTTTCTGACCCTTTAAAACGAGTAGGCCAGGGTTCCTCTTGACTGACATCAAAATGGAAAGTGTGTGTTATTGACCATCTTGAGGTGTAAAACAAGTATTTTGAAAAGAGAAACAAAAATGTGTTCACTAAAAAAGTTTGCAGTCTTGTGTCCTCATGGGGCAGCATGGCTTGGACGGTTCCCCTGCAGCGGGAATGTTAAATGAATAAATAGCCAGTTTATTGCCAATAAGAGCACACCTGTAAAAGACTACATAAAAAGAGAAGGCGTGCCAGATTTGGCCCCCGAGCTTTAAGTTTGACACAGCTGACATGCACTGAGCTGATGGTGTTGTTTGTTGTGTGGTGTTACACTGAAAAACTCCACACACCATACACCATGTGAATAAACTACAATTAGTCTTGCGTTTGCTTGATAGTTAGGATGAGAAACAGCAAGGTAAACTGTGCAAAAGCTACATCAAGACATATAAGATTTCCTTTTCTTGTTAGCATACCGTTTTAGCTTAGTGTAGCTAGCAGTTACAAACACAGGGAAGTTCACTTGAAACATGGTTAAATGTATATTTTTTTAATGTAATGTGAACGGATTACTCCTCAGAACTGAGTTGATATATCTTAGCCCTTTGCTGTACGCTGACCTCAAGCGGTTAAACCTCATTCTGCAGGTTTCTGCTTGGCTCTAACCAGACCGGTCGATACTCTCCTCCTCTCTTCGGCTGCATCAGCGAATCCAGCCGCTGCGTGGAGTCCATTCCTCCGACTGGCTCTATGCTCTGTAAAGGTTCTGTTGGGGAAAGTGTTGACTGGCCGCTGACTCGACAGCATGCGTTAGAATCAAACCGCTGAACATTTACTGGTGAGTTCCCGTGTCTTTTTAGTGACTCGCGTTGCGAACACGCGCTCTGGACTCGGCTGTCGGCGACACGCGTCTTTGTTGACAGTGATCGTGAACGCACCACGGAGCGAGTCAAGTTGTTGTGTTCCGTGTATCAACAAGTCAGGGACCACATTTAAGAACTGTAGCGTGTCAGTGACTCACTCAACGACGATATTTAATGTGCTGTGCCATTTAACTACCAATCTACATTTGATTCAATAGCGTGTCACATTCTTTTTATATACGTTTCCGTCGTTTGTATTTCATTTTTTGATCACCATTTTATATATTTAGTTAGGTTCAAGTAATGGGTTTTGGCTTTGTGTCACCTTTGTATCACTACTAGTTATGTTTTATTATTAAGTAGGAGCGAGTATTTTTTTTTTTTTGACAAAAACAAAACTAAGGCGCTTGATTATTAGATATAACACATTTTCTTCTTTAAGTCAAATAAGGGCGGCTCTTGCTTGTGTATCTTCCAAGGAATCCATTGTGTGATTTAACGTATAGATTTTCTCTCTCACAATGTTTGCTGCTTAATCCACATTTCATCTCAGACAAGACAACCTTAAGGCACCTAGAAGAGAAATAAACCCCCCGCGATTGTTCATCCTCATGTGCAGTGTTGAGACACACGAAAACACCGAGCATTTCAACCCGCTGATACCTGAGATCCTGCCCGGGGCGGGAAACACGTCGGACGGGACACGTGGGTCGCAACATAAAGAAAGAGAGAGATTTTGTATTGGACTTGCAACTTGACGCGTGAACTCCAGCGCACGTCGCATTGTGAAACAAATCCCTTGGCTCTCAAAGGGCCGTGTCGGTAGTGGTTTTGGTGAGGCTAGTTGATGGTCTAACACTGACATCTGCTGACTGCTAATAAGTCGCCGTCTGTCCTGACAGAAACCATCAATCTCTGTCAAACTTTGACTCTAAATTTAGCTGCCACTGCTTTTCCTCGAGTTCTCAGCCGCACTGACTGACTGAGACTGACTGAGAAAAGTGTCAGCCCCATGTGGCAAACATTGTTATTCTGATCAGCGTGTCCTGGCTTTTACTTCTCAGCTTTAACTTTGCGCCTTCACATTCCGGATTTTGAGATAAAACTCCAGGGGCCGAATTCAGGTTGAACTGCACCAAACTTCTGGTTGACTCTTTGAGTTCAGGAACCTAATCCTAACAAGACTAGGGCTGTCAATACATAAAAAATAAACATCTATCTATCTATCTGAATGCTGGAAGCTTAAGGGAAGTGCCCAATAACGTTTACAATGTTATGTCCTTGGCATGTTTTGAGTCTTTTCAGTGCCTTTGAGGTTAGTCTAGAGCAGGGGTGGCCAACCAGTCAGAGGCTAAGAGCCACTTTGTTTACTGTGTAGGTGAAAAGAGCCACATGCTACAAACATGTCGGGCTGTAAGGCTTCACCTGAGCAGCTGGTCATGTGACTTAGCGGCAGTATAGCGGTTAAAGCACATCCCTGTGTGTCACAAGGTGGCTGGTTCATGCCTGGCGTATGTCTCTTGAGCATGTATTTTTAAAATTCATCCATTTTACCATGATCCTCCTGGAAATATCAAGCGGCGTAGATAGAAATGTGGGTGCCATTGATTTGACTTCTCTATTTTTGGACATGGCTCATGCCACCAATAACATGGCCCCGGTCTGTGTGTGTGTGAGCAACGCTACTGACTGGAGCGTCTCATCTTCACTCCACTCAATTCAATGGACTTTACCACCATCAACAATGAATCACAGGTGAAACACATGCCAGACCTTTAGGGAAGGACAAAGTCAAACGTGGAACTAAGTCATGTCAGTCATGTTGATCGTGGGTCTGATGTCACACAAGTCTGAGGTCCTCCACTCACATCGGCACTGAATGTGCGGCGAGGTTTATTGTTTACATTTCAAAGTTAAACACAAGTCTTTGAACAATATTTTGACATTTCGCAGGAATAGCTCTTACTTTTTTGTCTTATTTCCTGTCTGAACCATCATCTCAACAGCAACTTGACCCAAACCACAGCCAATTCTGCAGCTCATTTGGTGAAGAGCAGCATGAAACTGGTGAAAGAGCTGCATGCGGCTCAGGAGCCGCGTGTTGGCCAGGCCTGGTCTAGAGTTTGTTCTCGACAGTAGCTGTTGTGTTGGGTTGTTGTAGTAACTGTTTGTATGACGAAAGTCTAATCTCATGTTGATGGTTAAGTTACATAGAGAACGGATACAAGATGTGTGATACATTAGCCATTAACTCAGGTTAACTCAGTGTTATTGCGATGAATTGAGTTTGTTTCTCTATTGACAGCCCTAAAAGAGAGTGAGCTGCTTGCTCATCGTCACATTTTCACATGAGTCTCCTCTTGTGTTCTTCCTTGCCTCACCAACAACATGAGGGTGTTCAGCAAGATGAATCTGAATGGCTACAGTAGAGAATAGACTTCAAAGCAGCAACATACAACATAACGTATTGGAGATGACACAAACACAAGTGGAAACACCAACTCATCTATGTAGCAGTATATTGCACATAGCAACAAATAACAGCTGTTTAGAAAATGCAGAAAATAGGGGCAGAAATTATATTAAGAGCTACTCTTGACTTTTCAATCTCACTAAAATATGACATGATGCTTGTAATAAATGTAATGTAACAGCAGCAATACAGGATAAAATAAATGTCTTCCATTTATTTGGTCATAACAGTTAACTGGACTTAACTGGAATAGAATATAAACACTGGTATAGATTGAGGAAACATTTATCATCCTCAGCTTCCTGTCTTCCTCACTCTCACTGTTGACAGAATGCAGCTCTCAACACGCCTTACAAGTGTTAAGTCATGTGTTGTATAAATCTGTTCAATCATCCCTGCATCTTCTTGAAGACAAAAACAGAGTGAATTTGGCATATTTCTTGCTGGTAAGTTCGATCTGCTGGCCAGGCTGTCGTGCTGTCTTTACAGATAGGTTTAATATGCAACAAGTCGATCTCATCCTGGGAGGTGATCGATGACGAGTCCTTTGGTGGAGATAGATTGGTAAATAATTGATCAGCCGTGGGCCGGACTGCATTTCCTTTCATAGCTCATCTCTCATGATGGTTGGTTTTCTTCAAGCTGGTAAAAGGATATCATAGCGGTGTGTTCCAGGATGTCTCAAGTGGCCTTCACTTCTTCAATCCAGAGAGCGTCATGCATACAAATGTGCTCCCATTGTAAACAGTGTTTTAACATAACTGGTCCATTTATCGGATATAAGAAATGAGCTGCCACACAAGTCCTGACTACTTCATTTCCCTTCTGAGGTCACCACAGACAACATCCTCCTTCACCTAAACCTGTCACAATCACACTGCCTAGACACACCGGTCCTCTTCACAACCTCCCTTACTACATCCGAACCTCACTTGTACCCCTTCCTCTGTTTATTTTACCTCAATCCCAACATTCTTTCATTCATTTTCATTAATTTCAATCGACAAATGTGAATGTTTTTCTCAGCAGTTCATCTAACCATTGGTATTTTTGCTTGCCTGTCTAGGGGGCGACAGAGAGCGGATGACAACCAACCATGAGACTTACCTTCTTATGGCCAGCACCCAGAATGACATGGAGGATTGGGTGAAGACCATCCGCAGGGTTATATGGGCCCCTTTCGGTGGAGGTCAGTCATGCAAAAGCACTTACTGTCCTTGGAGAGACGTCTTGTTTACGTGTTGCTGCAGATGTAGCCAGAAGGAAAATGGATGAATAAGAGCATTTATCACACTGTAAACTCAATAACAATATCATGTGCGATGATGAACCGCTGCTGACAAAAGCTTTGAGTATGTCTATGGGAGATGAGACTGCATGCAAATAGAGTCACAATGTACATAATGTACACAGTGGAGACATAATTTCACTCGTATAAAATGCTTCCCCTGCTCAGACAATACGGCCCATAACGCGCCACAACAGTGGACGTATTGTTAGTCAGGAGTTGAAATGAGTTTCAATTGTGTTTGGAAGCTGAAATAGAGAGTGTGTTTAGCCTTGACCACCTTAGTGAATAAGCTTGTCACCGTTTCTTCAGAAATTGGCCGCAGGAAGGTATATAGGAATAGTTACAAATGCGCTTTACTTTGCCTCACTGTCCAAGAGCATTGTCTTCGGATGTTGGGAGATGGCTGCTGAAAGTGTTTATCCTCCGCCTTACCCCCAAAGAAAAGAGAGATTGAAAAATGTACCATTTTTGTGATGCTATGATCGTAAACATGGAGCCAAAATCAATGTTATGCTTTTGATCTTAAACACAAAAGATACATATATATATATATATATATATATATATATATATATATATATATATACTCACCATACAAAATATCAACAGCATTGAGAAAGAGCTTCTGAGCTGCGCATATATATAGTAGTAAACATTTGTATTATTGTGGTTGTGGAGCTGCTGTTGACTTTGGTGTGTCCGTATGCTGATCCCAGCGTCTCTGGCTTGCTATTGAACACTGGCAGCCTACATTGTGGATTGCAACCAGATGGACAGTCGAGGCGGCTCTCAGTGACACTGCAGTGAATACACCCGGCTCCACTGGACCCTGTGTTTTCAGTGGCAGCGAGTTTGACATCAATTGCAGTTGACTGCTCTTCAAAAGGACGAGCCATTTGTCAAAGATGCCATAAGAACGCCGGCTCCACGTTGGAGCGGAGCCGGGCTTTGTCTGTCCCCCCGGCTTGCCAACACACACACATGCTCACAGAGGCTCACAGTTAAAGCCCCATTCCTCAACTTTTGGTGAGTTTGAAGTGGCAAAGACAACAGTTGACCCAGAAGCCCCCACACTGTAATAGTTGACCTACTGAGGAGTGGAGCTGTCAGCGTTGGTCAGTATGAAGGAAAGGACAGTCTGAGATCCTCAACAAATGTGCTGCTGTGGCCTCACGCTCTGGATCTTTGGAGATCTATTTCATGGTAATTACAAAATTTTATACTAAGTTTAACAGCCTTTGAAACTACATATTCCAAAATGTTAGTTTTAAATCCAAACAAAAATTGCACACTAATGATCTACAATGAAACCTGTGGTTGATTCCAGTTAGTTTTAAAGGTCTTTTTTAACATTGAAATTCGGTGTAGTTGTCTGTCTCAGAGGTATCAAACTCAGTCACACGAGGGGTCAAAATTGTTAAACACAGGTCCAAATCATGGTTCAAAGAAAATATATATTTATTGATTCGTCTCTAACCGGCTCTCCTTTAACAGGAAATGGTCTCAGATGTTTCAATATCAGTCTCCCTTTTAATGATTGGAAGCTAAATCTAGCAGAGAGCATTTCCGTGGTTCACCGCTGACTGCACCTCATAAAAAAAGGACAAACAAGGACAAACATACACCCGCTTTCCCATTTTATTTTGAATTCTGTTACGTATTAAAGCTCTTGCGAGTCATATGCACTGATGCTCCTAGAGTTGACAGTTGTCGTTCAAGTGTCTAGATTGTATAGTACTATAAGCTGTACTGGTGATGTGCACAGTGTAAACATCAGAAAACACCAAAGGGTTCAACTCTGTCCTCTCAAATGTGCCAGGCATTGCACACATAAAAATACAAAGACCAAACATGGTGTTTCAGCGTCATGTGCCGAAGACTTTGTGGTACGACCCAATTTTGAGGGAGTACATGTGAGCACGTGGCTGCACACTTCATAAGCTGGTTCACACACTCTCACACACGCATGTGACCTGGGAAAACATTCCTCATGACTACGACGTCTGGTAGGTGACCTCCTTTTTGCTTTTTCAGACGTTTTTATGCTCCTCTTCGCTGCTGGACTTAAATGTTCCACACAGGTCTGTGTAAACATTGAAATACGGGCATGATGTTTTGGATATTCCTGGAGGAGTTGCGCAGTTCACATGTCTGTAAAGTTGAAGCCCCCTGAAGGCAGGAGCAACAGAAGAGGCAGATAAACAACAACTTTGCTCTTAACAGCTCTACAGCTCGTTTTCCGAGGACAGCTGACTCAGCTGGATCATTGATGGGAAGGAGCAACACTGAGGCTACAGCTATCAAAGCATCTCCAATTCATGCTGGGATTTTTTTTTTTTCCAACCCTCCTAATATCGGAATATGTTTGGACACAGGCGCCTGAAAGTTAGCACTTCGAGTGTTCTAAACTATCATAAGTTAATTTACCGACGGTTGTTGAGGAAACTCACTGATTGTGTCTCTCTCAAAAGAGGTGAGTGGTCTGATCCGCAGTCAGCATTTTAATACTAGCTAGTGAAAAAAATAGATCGTAATAAATATATTAAGATCTGGTCATTTTGATCATAATCAACAATTATTTTCATTATTGGTTTATCATTTGATCAAGTGGAAAAAAATAGGTTTAGAAAATGCATAGAAGTATAAAAGATATATTATACCTTAGATGATACGTTGAAAAAACTAGGGTGATGATACATTTTTGTATCAAATTTGTCATTGTCATGTTCTGGTGGGAGCAACGCAGCTTTTCACAGAACCAGGGATCAGAGTAGATTTTCATGAAAATTGATTTATTCCTCAGAAACCACAGCTCACACTACTGCATGTGATTAAATATTCATCAAGGTTGTGTATAACTATAAATAGTCAACTATAAAAATACACATTTGGTTAACAACCTCAAAGGTGGAAGGTTGGACTTCTAATGACAGTGGTTGTATCTATTTGTTCCTTTGGAATGAACAGACACACAGCTGATCCCTTGTTGCTGATGCTGTTTTCATGATAGTGTGACTCAGCTTTTGTACTCATATCATATGATCACATAGCTCAGCAGGGCGTCCTAGGACGTTTGGTCATCAGCTCGCATGAGCATCTAAGTGCACCATGTGATGGAGCTCTTGTTTTTTTTTTCTTTTCAGGGATCTTTGGCCAGAAGCTGGAGGAGACGGTGCGGTATGAGAGGCGGTTCGGGAACAAGCTTGCACCAATGCTGGTGGAGCAGTGTGTGGACTTCATCCGTCAGTGGGGCCTCCGAGAGGAGGGTCTCTTCCGGCTGCCGGGTCAGGCCAACCTGGTCAAAGAGCTCCAGGATGCCTTTGATTGTGGGGAAAAGCCCTCTTTTGACTGGTGAGGGAACTATTTGGTGCCCACACATTGTAATGTGCAGCAGAAATTAAATATTCCATTCGTTGTTATTTTATAAAAGCTACAATGTGGTTTGTTCGTTCTTGCTAACACTGCAGACAACTGAATTTCACAAACTGGATAGAAAAGCAAAGTTGCTTCTGTCTTTCAGCATTTCCCATCATCCATTGTTGGATTCATTAACCTGGATTCTTGTGCTTCATTGTAGTAACACAGATGTCCACACGGTGGCGTCACTGTTGAAGCTGTACCTCAGAGAGCTGCCTGAGCCGGTCATCCCCTTCCATAAGTATGAGGAGTTCCTGGCCTGCACCAAACTGCTGGGAAAGGACGATGAAGCGGTACGAAAACAGTTTTGCACAGCTATGACTGGTTTAGATCAAGGTCCTGTCTAAGTGGAGTTTATCATGACTTCATGGTCGTATCTGTCCAGGGCATAAAGGAGCTGAAGATGCTGGTTGCGAGTCTACCTCCAGTTAACTACAACCTTCTCAAGTACATATGCAGGTAATGGTCAATTCACACTTCGTAATGGGAGCTAGTCTTAGGTAACATTTCCGTGTTCACAGATTTCTTGATGAAGTGCAGTCGTATTCAGGAGTGAACAAAATGAGCGTCCAGAACTTGGCCACAGTGTTTGGGCCAAACATCCTGAGGTCAAAGATTGAGGATCCGGTTGCGATCATGGAAGGTTTGTTACATCAGTTGTGAGATTTATTCCTGTGTATTTCATGTGAGAAAAACACAATATCCTGCTTCGTGGTTGGTTTGTGTGCTCAACGCATGGTGTTCTCGCGGTTCCAGGTACTGTTCTGGTGCAGCAGCTCATGGCTGTGTTGATCGGTCAACATGATGTCCTCTTCCCTCGAGATGAGGTGAACTGTACGGCCCTGGAGCTCGTAAACAATAACATCGAGTCACCGCGGCGACAGGCCACGACGACTACCTCAGCCGTCACCACTGCATCACAGAATGTGGAGAACAACAACACTCACATGGTGCGGCAGTGTGTGTGGGAAACCCCTGATTCTCCATCACACCGGCAAAAAGACGACAACAGTGGCTCGCCACGATCAGCCAGCCCTCGGAATAGCGTGATCGGTCGCTTCGACATGACGCGGAGTCCGCCGCTGACTGTCAAGAAGAACCCTGCGTTCACTAAAGGAAGTGGGATTGTCACCAATGGCTCCTTTAGCTCCTCGTCTCCTTGCTCGGACACCAACCAAGACAAAATGCAAACTCTGACTGGAGGTGGCAGCCTACCAGTGCGTCGAAGCGGGGCACTCAAAGGCACCGGGACAAAAATGGGTACGAGTGGCGTGACGGGGGGAAGCAGCACTTTAGGGAACGGGGGTGTGCGAATGGGAATTTCAGGCACTGATGCAGTCACTGGGAGTCTGAACGGACGCAACAGCCTTTGGGTACCCAACGGACCTGTCACATTACGGGAGAACAATAAAGCCCGTGCCTGTTCTAACGCGGATCAACCCTTGAATCAGAATCGTCTGTCCACCTACGACAATGTCCACCTGAACCACCAGAACCTGCACAACCACAACCACATCAGCAGCACATGTCTGAACAACAGCTGTGAAGACAAGCAGAGCGTGGACAGCGCCACGTGGTCCACTTCCTCCTGTGAGATCTCCCTTCCCGACAACTCCACTTCCTGTCGTTCCTCCACGACCACCTGCCCAGAGCAGGACTTTTACGCGGGTCACTATGATGACTTGGACGATCAAACTCCAGATCATGAGTCTGTTCAGACTGGGGCAGTAGAGCGTGAAGTAGGGAGCGGCAGCAGGGACACAGGTGGAGACGCAGCAGGGAGGAGTAGTCGGGACGACACCAGCAGCAGCGACAACCACACCGGGTTCAGTGCTGTGAACGGCTCCAGCAGCCACAGCGCCCTGCACAGTCTGGTGGCCAGTCTAAAGCAGGAGATGCACAAACAGAAGTCAGAGTACGAGTCCAGGATCAAAAGGTAGAGTTTTAAATTTGTTTAAGCTGTTTTTTGTGAATACAGTTTTAAGTCTCCTGTAAGTTTTACTGTCTTAGATTCTAATGAACTCAATGTCACCCTTGCAGCTTGGAGCAGCGCAACCTGGATCTGGAGTCGGAGATGGTGAGTCTCCACGAGGAGCTGGACCAGGAGAGGAAGAAGTACACCATGGCAGAGATCAAACTACGCAACGCTGAAAGAGCCAAAGACGACGCAGAGCGCCGCAACCAGATGCTGCAGAAAGAGATGGAACAGTTCTTCTCCACGTTCAGTGACCTTACGGCGACAGGCACCGCAGCCGACCCCAGACGGCCTGATCGCAACAATGCCATCTGGATCCAGTGAAGAAAATGATTCTATAAATATTGTTAAGGCTCCCAACAGGATTTGGCAGCTGGTTGTACAAAGAAAGATAAGAAAGGTTAATGTTTTAATCTAATAATAGGTTGTTGCTGAAGCTCACCGCCTGTTTATTTTAAGGCATCAACTGGAGTGATGTCACAGTCACGTGATCTGTAAATATGCTACTATTTAAACTGCTCAGCAAAGGGACGTCGTTCACTGTAACCAGCCCCCTAAAAGAATACCCTTCCTGATGTCCTATGTAGCTTGGTTCACGCTTAGCAATGCTGTGTCAAATGTATGTGAAGAGAATTGACGTTAAATGTTTATCATATATTTAAGCAATGTCGTGTGAGATTTTATATTTCCTTGCACTTAATGTATGTGTTCCTCTGAGCAAGGTGGTACTGAATGTTGTGTTTGTCGCCGTTTGTGGCAAGTGTATTTATATTGTTGTCTCTATGTGCCTGTTCTTCTGTTGCATATACACGATGACCAAAAAAAAGAGCCTGTACTGTAAATACTTGTAGATACTGGAGACACAAGTAAGAGGTCTGCGCTGTGATTTGAGGTGGACGAATATGGCATGAATGGATTGAAACAAAATCCGTTTTTTCAGCCTGTGAAGATAATTTGCACGATGTTTCATTGGCATTAAACCCACTTGTAAACTAGCAAGTCTTGAATCCCAGGCAGACTATTACACTCGGTACTGCCATTGTAGAAGATACAGTTTTAAGCCTCACCTGAGCACACGGAACACTGTTGTAGGGTGTATGTCTATTAAAGCAACACTGTTATATTCTGATTTCTGTTTCATTGCTCTTGAGTGTGACCTGCAGTAACAGAGTGATAAATATTTAAATTGACGACTGAGAGAAATATTTTGGCCCATGATAAAACTAAGTATGTGTCATTGGTATGAAAGTTTGAAGGTCAACACATAACCCATGTACTGAAACTACTTGCTGACAAACTGTCAGAGAACATATCACCCCAACTTCATCTGTCTTGATCATTCTCCCCAGTCACACCAATCTTCTCCATGCCTTCATTTATCACATCTATGGACCTCATTGATGGTCCTCCTCTTCTTTTCTACTGGTGCATCCACCTCCAGCATACGTACCTGCTTGCTCGTCTTCACCTCCCTTCTCCTCTGTCCTTTACCATGGATGACTGATGTCTTATTCTTGATTTCCCTGCAACGTCACTGGTCTGCCTGTTTCCCCCGCAATGATTTGACATCATTCCTCTCCTCTACTTCATCTTTATCCTCAGAAGTCAGTACATAATCGGCCAACATAAATAGTCCTCCATGGAGATTCCTCTATATACTGGGCCCTGGAAGTGACATGCATGTATTCATTTTTTTGGATGTGAGATGCATGACTTTTTTTTTTTTTTTAATCACAATATAACCGTTATCTTGAGATAACTGTCATATCGTGATAATTTGTATCTGGAGATAACTTTTATCTTGGGATAAAAAAAATAAAGTCATGCATGCCATGTTCAGGGATGTGTAATACATATGGCTTAGCCACATATGGTATTATTTTGAGTAGAAGGCATTTGATCAGAGTGTTAAAAGTGCACTGACTTGCAGACAGTGACTGACAACACTGGCGAACTGTTACGAAGCCATAGGAGACATAGTGGTTACAGGAGGATGTATGCAAAATGCCAGAGAGGCAGTTACGCATGCGTTGACATTTACGATTGTATCTTGAGACAAAAAAACATCTTGAGATAACTCTCAGCATCAAAGGTCTCTTTCAGTCCTTGAGTCTTTGAAGAGCAGACATGCCATGAAAGATGATGCAGTGATGAAAAATGATGCAAATTTTCTTGAATTCTCTTTCGCTCTCTTCTCTTCAATGTGTTGGTGGAGCTTCTCTTTAGCAAACAACTCTGGAAGAAAAACAGGAAAATGGTTATTGATCAGACCAATGAAGTGTTCTTGTCAAATGAGGACAGACGTGATCCATGATGTTTCCATAAATAAGGAATGTTTGATGAAAACTATTCTTCCTCCATATTACTTATATAACAGATGAAGTCATTACATATGACCATATGACATTCACAGCATTTTTTAACCATATTATTTAACTTAGCAATATCATAATTCCATCAGACTGAAACATTAACTGTGCAAAAGTAATAATGATTTGAGCAAACACAGTGAATATATATATATATATATATATATATATATATATATATATATATATATATATATATATATATATATATATATATATATATATATATATATATATATATATATGTTGATACAATAACGTGCAGTTATAAAAAGTTACCACAGTATGGTGCCATAAAGACAGTCTATGTTACGTTACTACGTTGGTTGCATTTTTTAAATAATCATTTTAATAATCATTTTACAGATGAAAATGGCTCTCCTCGAATATACAATTAGTGGCGATGAGTGAAGACTTTTTTTTGTCTTGTGTCGTCTTCCCCCTCCTGATGTTTCATGCCGGTCAGTAGGGGGCAGAACGCTGGAGCTCAACGTCCGTTCTCCAGACTGCAGCCCGGGTATTTTTTCAAGAACGCATCTAGTCTTTGCACAAACAGTTTTTCTATTATTTTGGAGAATTGAGGTGACAGTGATACTCGTCTCTAATCACTCAAGTTTTGCTCGTCACCTTCTTTGTGCGGGGGAATGACCTTAGCAACCTTCATTCTTCCAGAAACGTTACTACTGCAGTAGCCATTCCTCAATATACGTGTATGAACCCCAAAATAATGTCGTTGTTTTTTTTGTGTGTGTGAAAAATGGACAAAATCTGCATTACTGGTTTCATTTCTTATTATGTGGTGGTCGAATCCTGGAATAATATAAGTTTGAAGGTCCAGCTCTGGGTAAGGTGCCGCGTCATTCCAGTGCGGTGAAACAACGCCATCTATTGATCACCCACTACAACTTCAGGATCACTCAGAATATTCATTTAACACTCTTCAATGGTTAAATTGGGCCGTTTTAAAGATGAATTACAGAGAAAAAAAAGATCTGCCAGCGGCAGGAATCGTATTGTTAGTTCACTAACTCTGCACAAATTTCAAAATGTTAATGCTAGTTCTGAGTTGTTTATTTCTGAAAACAGGCAGACGGTACAGGTCACACAAAACCAGGACAAATAGACTCAGAGGTAGTTTCTTCCCGAAAGCTATCTCAGTATTGAACAAAAACAAGAAAACCAGATAAAACAGTCTACAAAATTCATTATTACTGACCACATCGTTCACAGTGCAATAAAGAAATAACTATGTGCAATAACAAATCACTGAAGTTTACATCCGGATAAGTGCCACTTTCTGTCATTACGCTCTTTTACTGCTGCTACTTGTGTATATACTTTTTTTTTTTTTTTTAGTACCTACTGGTTGTTCTCTGCATGCTTGATTGTTTTTTTATATATTCTTTTGTACATTGTTTGCACCAAGGGAGTAGCGCTCAAATTTCGTTGTACACTGTACAAGGACAATAAAGGCTATTCTATTCTATTCTATTCTATTGTTAGCGCTACTTGTGAGACATTCAGTCTGCGATCAAAAAGCACTACTCGGTGAGGCAACGGCGGCTGGTGGCAGTAGTTCTGGATTGGATGTCTGTCCAATATCCATTATCCAACCAATTCACCGCAGTCATCATCCCAACTATTAGAATCAGAATCAGAATCAGAATCAAATTTATTGCCATGGTCAGTGGGGATCTCACCAACAAGGAAAGTATTTTGGAATAAAGTGTTGACATAAAATAAATAAAATAAAATAAACATCAAAGGCTGATCACAAATTCAACAGTCTGACGGCCGAGGGGAAGAAGCTGTTCCTGTGACGGGAGCTTCTGGTGTGGATGGACCGTAGCCTCCTGCCAGAGGGAAGAGGAACAAACAGTCCATGACCAGGGTGAGAAGGGTCGGCTCTGATCCGACCTGCACGTCTCTGGGTCCTGGAGACATACAGGTCCTGAAGAGGTGGCAGGCTGCAACCCATCACTTTCTCAGCAGAACGCACGATGCGCTGCAGTCTGCTCTTGTCCCTGGAGGTGGCGCTATTGTACCAGACGGTGATAGAGGAGGTGAGGATGGACTGGATTATGGCCGTGTAGAACTCCACCAGCAACTTCGTTGGCAGTCGTAGTTTTCGTAGCTGCCTCAAGAAGAACATTCTCTGCTGGGCCTCCCTCGTGTGGCTGATCTGATCTGATCGGCTCGATTTAAAAACTACAAAGAACGACCAGCCCACTTACATGAAGCACGTAGTGTGCTTGCTCAATTGAAAAGAGAAGACGTGCTGCCGAGGAGAGGGGAGTTGTAGGAAGGGTGGAGCCTACCTGGGCGGAGTGCCAATTGACTCAATTCTCAGGTGTGAGGCAGTGTCTTGCAGTGGTTAACCAATAGCAAATTCCATTAGAGGGCGAAACACGTATGAACATAGAACTTGGTGAGAGGTTGAGACGATCAGAGGAAGATTCTCTGATCAAAGAAGAATGAAATGAGTGTGATCAGAGACACATCAGCATTAAAGACTATGAGCTCTGATTCAAGAGCCACATGTGCGTCCTCCCCATTGACATGGCTATGTGTCACATCCAAGTGAAGCAACACACACTGTGATGGGGAAAAGGGATGGGTGAAAGTGGCATCACTAGATGGCGCTTCTAGTTCAGAAAATATGTGAAGTTTCATTGAATTTGTTGTTCGAGTCCAAACATTTTACAGTATACAGCACCACCTGGTGAACTATGGAAATCAGAACACTGTGTCATGAAACCTCATGAACCCATCACTACCCAGCAGCTGTGCTTCAACAACGCTGCGTATGCACATTCCCAGAAGTGTCTCTGCTCAGCGTCACATTCCATACAACACTGTATGGATGAGCAGCAAGAGATAATAGTCTGAAGTGACATGGATCTGCTCTCATCCTTCGCACTCTTTCTTCCTCCAGGCTGTGGACCACGGTGGTTATAGTATAATCCTCAGCACTATCCCACTTCCTCTCTGAAGCCTTCAGTTGTGTCGATGAGTTTAACACTAATATGTATATACTCTTTGATGTGGACACTTGAGGAGCCTTGGACACGTGGACTTTGTTTGTCAATCATACGTCATTCGCTGAAATGATTTTCCTCTGAATGCATACCAACAGATGCTGAACATGCTAATGACTCAGTAGGAAAAGTGCTGTTTGACTCATCATGTGATCTTCTTCACCCCAAGGTAGTTACAAACATAAGACCATGTACCTGAGCAACCAAGGCCTCCTGATATGGTGTTGGAAGATCAACCTGGTATTTTGATGTCTCCAGTTCTTTCAACAAGCTCTTTAACTGGTAACTTTGCCCTGTTTTTGACTCCACTCATCCACAGTAAAAGAACCTGTTTTGGGTTTTTTTTAACAACCGATCATGGATGTGTGGCATGTTTGTCTGCAGCAGAAGCCCATCTACCAAAACTGGGTGGAGATCAAGCTGAAGCCCAGAGAAAATCCAGTAGAGCTTTTCAAACCTCTCCAGTAGCTGCCCTGCTGGTAGAGAAGGGGGAACCTCCTTTAAAGTTCAGAAGAATTCAGCTTATGTTAAGCTCCTGGGTAAACCTTCTGACCTGGGATGAATGTAACCCAAAGGAACATGACTGAAGAATGCTGGGAGCATGAAAACATCCAATTCCAGTAGCATCGGGTGGATTGGCCGTGACGAAGCCTAGAGCATTGGGATTGATGATGTTCACTTCAGCCAAGCAGATAAGCATGTAACAGTCGCACCGATATTGGCCGATAACCTGCATATTTTCCTATCCAAACACTTTCAATGCTGATTTTGAAGTGCTTTTGAAGATTTTGAAAAGTGCTCCGTAAGAAGGAAATCTGTCGTATTCTCGGATTGTCTGAAATTATCTAAAACGATGGCGTAAATATTGCATTGTACATCTCGTGCAAATAAAGCTTGTGCGCCTATTTCTAGTGATGAATAATATAAACCAGAAGATGTCGCCAGAGAGCGGCTGCGGATGTTTTTAGCTACTTTGTGCTCACCTGCTTCCATATATTCCAATATTCCACTCGTGTTGTCGGCGGCACATCTGCATCATAATGATCGTCTGCTGCTCAGTACAATAACAGAGCCGTTGAAGATTTCGTGTTGATATCAACAATAACCTGAACAGTTGTTGCTGAGCATATACCACTCTATTGTTTGGTGGCATGGGTGTGATCAGGCGACTTTCAGGGAGACGTCGGTTTTCAAAAGTATCTGGACCCAGTGTCCACACGGAGAAGAGTTTCTGTATCTGTGTGGGATCCAGTTTGAAAAAGTCCTAGCTGACACAGAACTTGTGTGGATATGACTGATATGATCTCCGTGTGGACCGGGCCTGAAACTCCCCTGATCTTGAGCTGACTGGACTAAGTGGAACAGATCTGAGGCGGCTAAAATGAAACCAAGTTGTGCCTAGTTCAAAAATCCATGTCAGACAGTCCATTTGACAACTGTCAATAGACACATCAAAATTTCAATATTTACTGGGAAGTGATGCCCATTTATTTATGTAAACTTACAGTAGTGAGTGAAACATGTCAAGCCTTACATCCATCCATCGTCAGTGGACCAGTGCTTAGTCCTGGTCAGGGTTGCGGGCAGTGCTAGAGTCTATCCCAGTGGTCACTGGGCGAGATGCGGGAACACCCCCTGGAAAGGTCGCCTGTCCATAGCAGGGCACACACACCATTCACACACACCTTGGGGCCATTTTAGAGTGTCCGATTCACCTAGTGAGCATGTCTTTGGACTGTGGGAGGAAAGCGGAGTACCCATGCACACTCCCAGAGTGAGTGTGGGTTTATTATAAAAATATCCAAACGTAAAACCCATTGTCCATTTACACATAGCATTGGCAGACGCATGCACCACTCGCCATGGCAACAGTGAAAGTTGACCTTGGTAGAAACTCTCTGATTGGACCTAAAGTTTACACATCCAGAGTACAAACACATTTGAATTCCCATAGAAACGGCGCAAGAATTTGCTAACAACACAGAGTTGGTCAAACAGTTAAATTATGGTTCTTGTTCAATTCGTGAGAAATCTTTAAAACAAGCTTCACACAGAGACAGGGGTCACATCAGTGAAAAGAAACCTCTCCCAGGTTGAAATGTCACGTGGCGTTGGTGTCACAATGAAGGCCAGAAACTAACTGTAGACAAATGAAACATGAGTCTTTATTGTCTCCTCTATCATGACTGAGAACAAGTATGACTAATGCAGATTCAAAACAAAGTGCATGTGAGATGAGGCTGGCTGTCATTGTTCACAGCCAGCATTAGTTGTGTTAAATGAAGCGTCCAGTCTGGAAAAATACCATCAATGCGTTGTTCCCCCGGGAAAAAAAAAAGTAAAAATAAATAATTAAAATGCGATTAAAAACAATTACTGGTGTTGTTGAAATGTTTGGTAAAACCAACAGAAATAGATGTTTCAGTCAAATATGTCATGCCACTTTTGAAATTCGGTATTTATCGTAGATGTTACGGGGGCCGCTGGTGGAGGTACACAAGCCAAGTGCTGTTCTGACTTAATAGACATCAAAGTGTCCTGTCACTTTTTGTTAATTCAATCTTACTTAAGTCTTAAGCTGATTCCTTCAGAATACTGAAAAAGATATTGACCAGCTTGTGTCTTAAAAAAAAAAAAAAAAGGTAGAGTTCAATTCTGGGAGCAGTACTTCCAAAAACACACTGCGAAGAAGAAAGGAAATAAATGACATTTCATGTATCTCAATTATTGCACATTTGAAATGAGTCATGACGTGTCTCACCTCTCTTATTGTGCCTCTTGGCTTGGGACTTGGCTCGTGAGTTTTGGACGGTAATACTCGGACCGACATCCACATTTGGTCTAGACACAGCGCTGTTCACTTTTACAGAAGATGCAGTGGTCAGTGGGGGTCCAATATCAAGGAGAGAATGCTGAAACATTTTAGATTATAAATACAATAATTATAATAAATTCAACTGCATCAAACAGGCGACAACAAGCTGAATGTTTATTTAATGTATTTCCGATAGTAATTGTACTTTCAGAACAATTGGTGATTCCATCAATACACAGAAAGATGGCTTACCAGTTTACTCCTGCGTCCCAAATTTCTACCACCTGCAGGACAGAAAAATAAAATAAGTCGTACACTGATACTAAACTGTTCAGTCCTGAGGCCGACTTAGGGGCTTTTCACACTGCAGACTGTGTCTGGAGACAAAGTAGGTTCAGCTCAAAAGTCCCACATGTGAACACATGCGAGTCCGGATTTGGCTGTGGACCTGATCCCCACTGGGGAGCTGGACCTGGGTCCGGGAAGCTCTCTGTGGCGGGGTGAGGCTGATAAATATGTGATTTTATTGACAGACAGATTCAGTGTCTGCATGAGGAGAACACTGGTTTCTCTCAAGTTAATCACCAGACTATTCATTGGTCATTTCTGACGTCTGGATCTGGACTTCACTGATCAAAATCTTCTTGACCGTCGGTAATCTCTCTGACTTTGTTCAAGGTGTTGTAAGAGCAGCGCGGACCAATCAAGATGCTCCGTTCCAGCAGTGGTGGAGCTCCATCATCAGTTCATATCTGAGGTGACGCCGACTTGTAGTGTTAAGAAGCGACAGAGAAATAAGGAGGTCAAGCCGATGCTGGTGAATAGGTCAGGGGTCGCGACCCGAGTGTCGCCCCGGCTGATGACTACTTCCTTGAGACCTGCTTCGCCGTGGGTCACAAACTGGCTGTTTTGCTCAGAGCGCCCCCTGCTGGGGTGAAAAAAAAGAACATGGCCTGAGGTGCGAGGCTGCACAGCAGACTCAGGCCACCCGAGTGTGAACAGCTCCTTAAGCCAAAAGGCCAACATACCTTTTGGCAAGATGGGCATTTGTGAACTTATTGTGCTGTTGAACATCCTCTGCATCTCCCCTAAGACGGTGACCATTTTCAGCATCTGGGCCCTCTGATCCTTGTTCGGTTTTCCATGGATCCTTGGAAACCCGATTTTACTCGTTCGGTCAGCTGGTGTAGTCTCTAAGTTCCACTGCTTCTGGGGATGGCTTGAGGATTTTCCAGGTTGAGCTGAAACAAGATTGTGGGATTTGAGAGATCTAGCTGTCACTCATTACATAAAGAAATATAGAGATTTTATTAGCACTAGAGTGGCCATTTGTTTATTAGAACACGACATAACAGGTAACATCATTCTTTAGAATAATGCTCAAAAACTTGTAAAAGTATGTGGTTGTACACAACACATGCTCCGTGTCAGTGCTTTTATTTTGTTATTCCCTGCTTGTTGTTTTTCTGTTTCCTGTCTTGTGTTTGTCACCCCTCCCTCAGTGTTTCAGACACACAGCTGGGACCAATTCCCCAAATCAACCTTCCCTTCTTCTACTCTATGGTTCCAGTCTACTGTGCCAGATCGTTGCTTCGCTTCTTCCCGTAAAATTCCTCCTCTGGTGTCGATCTCGTATTTGTCGATATTGTTGGATTGTGCATGCGTGTTAGTTGTATTATATTTATTTAGTTTATTCTTCGCTTGGAGTTTTTCCTTTGGTGTTTTGCTGTGTCCCTCGGGTGAGTGTTTGTTTACTCACATTTTGCGCTCTCCGGTTTTTCTCCCTTGTGTGTGTGTGTGTATTTCCACCACAAGCGCTTTCTGGTCTTTGGGCCTTGTGAGTTTACCTGAGTGTGTTTTTGTTCTTCCTGTTCTCAGGCTTGACTTTGCTTCACCTATATTCTGTTTTCAGGTGTTTCCCCCGTCCCTGCGTGTTTGTACTCCCGCTCCACGATTTGGTAGTGACGTCCGTTGTTTCCATGATTTTTGTTCATGTTTTGTGTTTGTGATATATTAAAGTATTGTACTTCTTACTCTTGTTGGTCTGAGTCTTCTACGAATCTACCACTTGGGTCTGGTCCCCTGAGCCACCATGACTCACATACCCTGCAGACCAGCACGATGAGACTGGAGCGATGCAGAACGCACTCAGAATGTTCATCTTTCTTATATGAACTGTTTTCACTTAACAGTGTATCACCACAGGAGCTTAGTTTGGTAGGGTTTTTTTTTTTTTCGCCCTCAATCGACGATTGCTGCTCCTGTCCTCCCGTGTTGTCTTTGTCTCTCAGACAGGAGTATACAATGTTGGTCTTATGGTGCAATGACGACAAAGGCTGTTCCGTTCCAATTCGAACGTGGCATATAAAGTTAAATTCAACACAAAATTATTCGTTATTAAACTAACACACACAGGATCAATGGATTGGCTTCATTTAGACTTTTTTCAAGCAGACCATCGTCCTCTACTGCATTAATGGGGCTGCTACATGAGCCTGCTGCTGGTGGAGTAAGGCAAGTGGACATGCTCCGCTAGTACCTCAGTATGTGTTTCAGAAATGATGCAAACATTTTCCACCAGACAGTGCCATCTGGTGGCCTCTGAAAATCAGGACACTGTGTCATGAAACTTCATCTACTGTGCCCACTGTCCCATTCAGAAGACTTTTACTTGCCTCCATCTGTGCTCACTTGTCACACTGACTTCCATACCAGCTCATCCTCACTACCTTCGTGTAATATATTGACGTGGAAAGGGCTCTTTTGTGTCCTATGCCGCAGGCAGCCTTTCATTCAGCTGCTTCCATTCATTCATCGGTGTCTGCACTACTGCTCAACGCATCATGAGAAGAACGTGATTCCTAGTTCAGAAATGGAAGTCGCCACACCGGATGCTTGTAAGGTATAAACCCTTGGAGTGGTGAGTCAGTGGCCTGAGCAGCAGGGGGCACTCTGTAGGCCACGACCATTACTAGTGCCCTGCTCACTCCCAACGACCTGCTGACACATATTTTCTCTCAAGTCAATCTCTCAAGGACTCAAGTCTAGACCCAGTCTTTTGTCCCAAATGAACAGTGAGTGCACTGTCAGTTACGGCTTGGGTGAACTTTTGGAATGTAACTCCAAACTGAAAACAAAACATAGTGTATCTACATTATGTCCACTGTATATAATGTAGCTTTCTGTTATGTCTTACATGTCACACGTCATAGTAAAACCCACGAAATTGGATCTGATTTTTCATTTTTGTTTTTTTTTTTTTGGTACTCATCTGTCACTGTTGTTGTGTGGAGTGACACACACCTGCTTATGTTGTGGTTCTGACAATTGATCTTGATCTTCAGCTGCGACACACTGCTCACATCTGTTTCAATAGTTGTTCACACATCCATTCACCCTTTGGACATAAAATATAATGAAGTATTCTTACCTCTGTCTGCAGTTGCTCCTTGGGCTCTGGGTGTCAGGGTCATCATCGTGATGACCACCTTTATCAGGAACATCCCTCTGAGGAACCTCATGTCCCCTGCAAAGTCTTTCTGTTTACACAACAGCAAGTCTAAGTCAATTCCTCTCCTCATAGAGTCTTTTAAGACCAAGTCGCTTTGGTCAGTGTTCAAAACTCTCGTCTTCTTTGATACCAGATGCTGGTATTCGTTGAGTAAATAGGAGTGAAGGTTAAACTATCCCTCCAGTTCACTCCAGCTCATGATCCATGGATGCGCCTCTGGACGAGGGCTTGTCAGGCCAGCGACGAACAGCCTTCCTCACTCTTTATAAGCCTCCGTCCTGACGCGCATTGTTGGCGGACGGATTGGCGTCAACCAGTGGCTCCGCCTCGTCCTCCTTCTGGTCACATTTGTGAAGCTTGTGGTGCTCGTTGTTTGTTTTGAGTCAAAGCAATCATTTTTATGAATGTTGTGTCACTTGAGTCTTGAATTTTATGTGTGTGGCCTGGGCTGTGTACGTAGTGATAGGGTGCTTCTAAATATATTTGTTCGGGGGCCTCTGACGTACGACTGCCTGGAGACACGCTGGCTGCGCACACACACCCACTGCAATTTCAAAGTTACAACAAAAAAGAAAAGGAACAAACAATCATAGACTGTAGAGGGCAAGCTGCTAGGAAAATACTGAAATACAATATAGTGCGTCTCAGTTGCTTGGCGAGGAAAATTGAGCTTGTTAACATTCAGCTATTTCTTCGCGCTCTCAAAGTGCAGGGCACTGAAGCTGTCAGTCGCTGTCTCTCTCCCTCGCTCTCTCTGTCTGGTTCTCTGTCTAGGTTTGTGCTGGGAGTGAGTGTCGCAAGCAAGTGGATATTCAGTTCTCTAATGCAGCAGCGTTTTCCCGTCATTTTTTCACGTGTTGTAGTTACGGATCATTTTACGAGTCCATTCTAGCTTCTCAGCCACTTCAGCGAGAAAAGAAGATGCAAGGCTTGTGCATAGATAAATTACCGTAATTCCTGGACTATAGAGCGCACGGAAATATTAGCCCCACCCACTAAATTTTTGGAAAGAAAACAGATCTTGTTCATCCATAAGCCACAGTGGTCTATAAGCCGAGGGTGCAGTGGTGCTGTCTGCGCTGTAGAAAATGCAGGAGGGTCACTTCTAAACTACTTTTGAAAACGGGCTCCAGCATGGAGACTGACTCACGAAACAAACTGGGCCCTGTCCCAAGTTCAGACACCACAGTCGGTCTCAGCTGATGCTTCTCGTCTTCGTCCCTCCAGGGGATCGGCTCTGCGGGTGAAGCAAAAACAACCTCCGAGTTCATCTGATTTCATCCTGTAAAAATCCATATATTAGCCTGCCAATGTATTCCGTTCAGACTGCGAGAAAAAAGCCGCTTATAGTCCAGAAAGTATGGTATGTTCAAATTTCAAAAACAAATCCAGGGTACAGTAATGTCTCCATCATTATGTACCACTTATTGATAACAGCGTTGTTAAGAACAATAATTGTCCACAAACAAGGTCATTACTCTTTGCAAAAACGTCTTTCCTCACAAGACAAGGTTAAGTTGCAGCCAGTGGTGGGTAGACAAGCTTTATAACACAATGAAGGGTAGATGAGGCTTCATGAAACATGTCCTGATTCTTACAGGCCACCAGATGGCGCTGTCTACTTTGAAATATTTGTACTCAATCAAACCTCAAATTATTTCTAAACCAAGAGCGCCATCTAGCGGCCTCTAAAAATTAGGACACTGTTTCATGAAGCCTCATCCGCCCATCGCTATGTGCTCTGCAATCTACTTCATGTGTTATTCCAAGAGCCACTTTTCTATTGTAGTAACATTGTTCTTATAGTACTTTGGGAGGTGTTCCTCCGCACTTCAATTCTGCGCAGTGATGTGTAGCTCAAAGAGTCATTACTTTATTTGAACTACTCTTTAAAATGAACTTGGATCAACGAGGCATCTCAGGGAGTGATTTACGCAGATGGTTTCTTCCGGAGTTGCGAGGAAGAAATGAAAGCTGTTTTTGTCATGAGAGTCTTCCATATATATATATATATATATATATATATATATATATATATATATATATATATATATATATATATATATATATATATATATATATATATAATAACTAACAATTGGATAACAACAAACATTAAGGCAGCAGAACTTTATGTCTCTGCATTTTACTTCTTTATTCTGGCAATGAATAACACATTGTAATATCTAGTCCAGAAAAATTGCAACTGAGTGTTGATTCAATAACATGCTGTATATGACAAATCTATTAACACGTCCTTAGAGTCATTCACATTGGCGTTTGTTTATATCCGGCTGCAAATAAGACTTCCCTCGAAATGTAATCTGTCGCCATCATGTGGTGGACAATGAAGATCTGCACATGAACTAAAACGGTTCATTTTCCCCCATCACTAGTTCTGTGGGGCAAATGATGTCAATGTTTTGATTCTGCTGTTTAATATGTTTCTATATCAGCCGCTCGAATGAAAACACTGAAAAGTCAGTGCCTCCCCTTTTTATCTGATGTTGTCAATTGCTTTTACACAAAAAATACATTATTTCTACTTATTAAATTTCGATATTAATATATTCACCTATGTTGATTGACGTAGAGGATTGAATATTAATATAGAGGATTGAAATCAACATCCATACAATGAACTAGTTGTCAAAGGGGAACATATTGGACTGGGCACGTTCTCGATCATTTCATGAATTCTGAGGTTTTTCTATGGCCTTTAACTCGGTATTAATGCTCGCTTCACATAAACCTTGCAATAATTGATAATTGGGAGTCCAGACCCGCATTGTTAAGATTACTATGATGATCATTATTATTATTATTTCATCCAAGAAACGCATTCTGGTCACACAAACCGTCATAGCACAAGCCGGGCAGCAGGTGTCGCCATGCTATTTATAAACGTCACTGGGACGACTGAGCTAGCAAATAGGCCGATGGCTGATGACTGGATTAGAATGGAATGGAGCTGTGTGACACCTTTTCGGCCTCAGATTGTGCGTGTGTCCATGACAGATTATGTTGGACCCATACATACATTTAAACAACAAAATATTGTTTATTTTGCATCAGTTTGACAATAGCACAATAAATCACGATGGTGGCTATATTCAAGTTTTTATATCACCTTATTTAAACTAAAGCTCTTTTAATGTCTTGAAAATATTTGTAGAAGAATTTCATTTTCATAAGAATTTCAAATACATTCAGAGTAGTGGAAACCCTGGCCATTGTGTAGTGAAAAACATCCCTGAACAAAAGCAAACAGAAGCTTTTGTTTGCTTTTGTTCAGGGATTCCTCCATGTTTGTTGTTGTTGTTATCATCCTAGCTGCCACGTGTCTTGTGCATCAGTGTGATCAGTGGACCAGGAACTCCTGCACTTACAACGGTTCCCTGTTGTCAGGAGAGCAAACTATTAAATTAAACTAAATTAAATTATCTTGGTTCTGCAAATCACATTCAGTTGTGATGGGTACATGCTGTTTCATGACAGTATTGAAGGGTAGATGAGGTTTCAGCGTGTCCTGATTTTCAGAGGCCACCAGATGGTGCTGTCTGCTATAAAATGTTTGGATTCAACGAAGCCTCACATCCGAGTGCCATCTAATGGTCTATGAAAATTAGAACACTGTTTCATCAACCTTGCAACACTTTCATTACACCTTCACTACTTAGTGTACATGTCACATTTATGAGTGCTTGAAAAAAAAATTTAATGCACAAGAAATAGTAATTGTCACAATATTTATTCATATATATATTTTTTGTTTGTTTTTCAACTTCAACCTTATTTTTTTGCTGAAGTTTTATCATATTCCTGCATATGTTTCTGGACGAAGGATGTTTGTTTAAGGAGGTTTTGTGGCTTAAATTTGTCATCCAATCTTTCACTTATCTGGTTGGTTCCGCTGACTGTCGCCAAGAGCTTGTGGTTTGTCTTCTGCAGACAACGCTGTTACCCCTTATCTCTGTGAAAAAAGGGAGAAAAAGCAAATATTATAAGTATTAGTTTTTGCATATGTTGACAAGAATTCATGACATATTTTCGATCTGCCCTACACAGAATACACTGGATCACGGTGTCCATGATCAGCGTTGGAGCAGTTCAGTCGAGCCCCAGTGGTAAAGAGACGTGCAGGTGGGATCAGAGCCTTCGACCTTTCTCACCCAGGTCATGGACTGTTTGTTCCTCTCCCTTTTGGCAGGAGAACCTCCCGTCACAGGAACAGTTTTTCCCCTCGCCCTTGTTGTTTGTGGTTTATTTATTAGTTACATCTATTATAATTGTTTATTTTATTTTATTTTATTTTATTTTATTTCACGATGTACCAAAGCACTTTCCTCGTTGGTGGGATCCTCATTGACATTGGCAATAAAGCTGATTCTGATTCTGACAATGAGGTGGCAACAAAACATGCATGAAGTGAGCGAAGGAAAAGGATAAAAGGTCTGCGTGACTGAGAGGAAAGGAAGATCTCCCAGGGGAGCAGGAATGTAGCAGGGAAAGGAGGAAGGTCAGAAATGAATATTTTAGAGAAGTTAATGTGTGTATCCAAAGAGTGGTTGAAAATGATTGTGTGTCTTTTTTTTCTATTCTTTGTGTGTGTGTGTGTGTAGGTGTGTGTGTTCACGCGTGTGTGAATGACGATGAATGAGGTAGGGAGTTATCTGTTTTCAGTGAAAGGTGAGGCCACTTAGTCGCAGTGTGGAGCTATAGCGGAATCTATTACTGTGTGTCAAGGAAACACGAGAAGGGCATGACCTGCGTTTGCGTCTGGGTGTGTGTATGTGTGTGTTTGATTGACAGATTGAGACAACAAATGCCCAAGTGTGGTCCTGTTGCCCTGTGTTGGATATGACATCGGTGGAAGTGTGTGTTCGTGTGTGTGTATTGCTGCTCATGGTTTCAATAAATGGCTTCATCACTGCGCCCACAGACTTCAGGGACTTCTTCATTGTAGGTGTATATATTTTCCTGAGAGATGAGGTGGAGTGTGCTGGGCAGCGATGGAGGGCCACATGTGTTGGCATGTCCTTAAGACCCCGCTATGAAACACACAGTGGATTAAATGTGTTTGTCACCCTGCAGCCAGGATGCACTCACTTATTGAAATGCAGCAACGTGCAGACGTCTTGTCAGTCAGTAGCATGCAGTTAGTAGTTATTATTTAATTTTCCCACAATTTTTTTAAATTAGATTTTCTTCAACATATAATAATATTAGAACAATATACAAAAACACACAAGCTGAAAACAACAACAGCAATAATAATGGAAAAGAAGGACTGTTACCATAGTCAAAACGCAAGTTGTTCACAAAAAGCAACCAAACAAAAAGAGACAGATAGAAAAACTAAACCATAGACTACCAAAAATATACCAGTTCCTTTTCCTTTTACAGCAGAGGACAGAGAAGGTGAGTTCCTCTTTGAGTGAGTTCCTCCTTACACAAAGCCTCCTATGGCTTCCTCCATGTGTCCTGAAGTATGGCATATATATATATATATTTGCGCTCATGCTTTTGGTGTGTGTGCCCTGCAACGGCCTGGCGACCTGTCCAGGGTGTACTGGAATATATATATATGCAGTACTTATGAGTACATGGAACTACACCAATATTGCTGTCTGGGGTCACGTTTCGGATGCAGAGGACTCTGAATTAAAAAAAAAAAAGTATATATATATATATATATATATATTCACCCACCCCTCGAGTGATTGGTCGCTGGCCTGGATGACTTGCAGTGAATAGGTGAAATCACAATATCACAACTTCCTGGAGGTATGTTATAAGGTGCTTCATATACCAAGTGAAGTTTCATTTAAAGTAGTGAGGAGAGGAATGTTATGACGGGGAAGGATGACTTTTATTTCTGTTGTGTGTTCAATGAATTACAGGCATTTGATTGATGCTCAACGGACGCCCAGCTACCAGTCGTTTTTTTTTTTTTTGTTTTTTTTTTGGTTTGCTTTTCTTTCTTTTTTTAACAGTGTAGACAGACTTTCTTTTGGTGACGTTAAAGAGCCCATTAAAATATTATAGTGAGTGTGAGAAAATGCATCAGCATTTGGTTTGTCCCCGAAGGAGAAAAAAAAACAGCAAGGAGTAGAGGAAAGAGGGGATGGCGAGATGGATGTGAAAACAAGTGATCAGACTGACAGCCAGGAGAGCCATCGATCCTCCTCTCTTCCCCCTGACGTTCATCCTGCTCTCCATCGGCAGAAGACAGATAGTGTTGAGGTGGTCTGTATTGGATTCATGAGTTAATGGTCGTGCCCGGACCAGACAGATGGTATAAGGAAGAAGCGACGAAGGACAGTGTGATAGCAAGGAAGCCGGGGAGATGATCTGTTAGGAAGTAAAGCTCAGACCAGTTGGGTGATGAGGGAGTTTGTTCTTTTTTTTTTCTTTCTTACCATGAATCATTTGAAAAACAAAACAACGCTGAATTACAATTTTTAAATGGTATTAAATTATGCTTCATTTTGCGAACGCTGAAGTCACAAAAGAGTTCACCATGTCATGGATCAGTGTGACATTTCTGAAATGTGTACGAAAAGCTCGGTTTTCTTCCAACCATCGTGTGCACACTTTGATTCTGGTTTTCTTGTGTTTACAGTCTCTACTTGTAAGGCGTGAAGATAGAAGAGAATTTGCTGAACACTGAATCAGTTTATGAATCACAAACTGTAATAAATTAAATAAATCTGTTGTTGTGTTGTGTTGTGTTTTGTTGTTGTTGTGTTGAGTTTTTGACAGGCAGCTGCGAATAATGGGATGATGAACTTCTCCCTTCTTCTCCGTCCAGGTTCCAGTCTGCCAGTGTGGAGCAGTTTGATGCAGAGGAAGCCAATAAGAAGGGACAAGTCAATGATCAATGGGCCACTTGTGACAACTGAACTCCGCTGCCAATTTATCATTTACATTCAACAGTGTGGGTATTTTATTCAGAGTAGAAGCGATCACTCTCACTGACTTGGCACTTTCTGAAGTGCATGCAAGTTCAGTACTCATCCCATCCTCACCAGCAGTAAAAATGATGAAGACTCTAGTTACACCTCCTCCATAAAAGAGGTCTGGCAAATTCAGAAGAGATACCAGGTATTTTTCCACGTTCATAAAGAGTCAGAGAAACACAACAGTTTCAATAACAGGTCACATTATTTTGACCTGGGGGTCACCCTCAGCTGCAAAACATTAAAAAATGGACACCCTCCTGTATCCACAGCAGGATTTGGAGTGTCATCACAATGGTTTCCATGACAACTGTGTTTCCGTTCGGTAACTTCACCAGATATTACCAAAATTTGCAAATTCAAAACCCTTTTGCCGCCGTAGCTTGGCCGCCATATTTGTTTGTTTAATCTCGTAGTTATCCACAACTGGCGAGTCGTCTCACACTCGTGGCATGAAAGTGTTGTGATTGGTGGGATGTCTGATGCTGGTGACAGGAGGAAACCACTGATAAGTTCCAACATTTAAACAATCGTTTACAAAACTAACTCAGAGGTTTTTAATCGGAGGAGTATAGAGGGTTTTCACTGCGCGTCATCAAACCCGGAAGCCGCCATGTTGAAGATACTCACTGCTCAACACAGGATGGTACTGAAGGCGATTCTGCAGCATTTCCTGGAAAAATTGTGACTTACTGTCGTGTTTTGGCCTGTACGAATCGTTACGATCGTGAAAAACATTTGGAGTTTTATCGACTTCCAAAAGTTATGACAAATCAAGGAGAACAATGCCAGAAGTTGTCGGAAGAAAGGAGGCGCTTGTGATTAGTGAAGCTGAACCAGGACCTTTGTGGCAAAACTGTGGACAACATCCGAATATTTTGCTCATTAAAAAAAGAATAGCCTAAAGGACTGTCAATTTGCATTATATTGCTATGGAATACACAAATCTTTTATCAGAACATGTTCATTGATGTCAACCGATACAGTTTTCAGAACATTTCCTTAAAGCACGATCTCTCTCTCATACACTCAAAATATTTAAATACGTCACATTCTCGTATAAGGTGCAAATGTCGTCGATGACTTTGACCCATTTGCACACCATCTGGTTATACACCTCCAAACTCCAGTAACATTTCAGGTCCTCTGCGGTGTATGGACTCGCTGAAAAAAGAACAGGTAATTGACGATATCAGGATACGTCACCGACGGCAGAGTGTCCAGATCGTTGTTCACCCATGACGACGGAGCCAACTCGTACGGGTCTGCACCACCAAGAAAGCTCAACTCTTCCAAGTGTCGCGCATTTTCGTGTTCAATAAGGCACTCCCAACTTGTTTCGACGAGCCTTTCTGTTTTTTTGGGGGTTTTTTTTGCGTTTTTTTCGCACTCCATTCACAGTCTATGGGGGTGTTTACAAAGAGTATCTCCAACATGGCAGCTTCCGGGTTGGATGACGCAGTGTTGACATGCCATGAAAACCCTCTATTTTGGAGTTTTTCTTTTTTAGCTGCTCCCTCTGCTCCTTGCGCCCCCCAGTGCCATCTGCAACGCTCCCACACAGCACTTGGATGAAGCCTCCTCAACTTCACCAACGACCCAAATATCATATTTTTTAGAAAGTTCCATAAAACCCTTCATTTCAGTTTTCTCTGGCTCATTAAAACATTGAAAAAAATCGTATCTGCCAGATGTAACGTCATCGTTCGGTGGCAGGGAGGACACACTTGGTAAGAGGACAGGTTTGGTAACTACACCGTTACAACAAAATCATTATACAACACACGCCTGTTGTCTTCTGACTTGCGTGACCATAAAAACATTTCATTTCGCGGAATGAAGTGGTGTGGCCTCTCAGTCAGTTTTGATTTTCGAACCCATGCATCCGTTCTACTAGAAGTAGTGATGGGCTGGTGAGGCCTCATGAAACAGGGTCCTAATCTTCAGAGGCCACCAGATGGCGATCTTGGCTTAAAAATGAAGCAAGGTTTCATTGAAACGGTTGTTTAAAGAGCTCTGAATAATCTGGGGGAAAGATTAATGGAGGCAGAGATAAATAAGGACAGTCCTTGTAACGTAGGCCGTAATGTTGCTCACGGTCTCTGTCAACTATCGATGGAAGGTGATGAGACTGAAAAGACTCACCGGGTTCAGCACCGAAGGCTGCTATTGACCAGGAATTGCAACACGCAAATCCTTTTCCGTGTTGTATCAATTGTGAATTTACTGACCGCTGCGATGCGCTTAAGTGCCCCCTGAACACCACACCCTCTTACACACACTCATAACCAACTGGACACACACATCTTCATTAATATTGCCACATTTGTATTGATCTGCATTATCGCTGTGCCTCATATTACAGCTAAGAAATATGAATGTGGAACACTAGATGGGTTGCACAGAAAAAAAAGAGAAAAAAGCACACACATTAGCTAATACAGCACAAATGGCATGCTGTAGCTTGGTTAATGGTGTAAAGACTTGGTCAATACTAATTCACTCGATCCCCTTACACTCGCCACTGTGTGGAGATTCTCTCTTGTAGATGTGCAGATGTGACGCCTCTGTTTCCTTTTGATGGAATTGTAAGCAACACAATTGAAAATGCGTGGTAGAAGGCAAGTGTGTGTGTGCGCTTTGTTTATCCTACTTTGTGGGGATGAATTCCTGACAAATCACTGTCCTCGTAAGGACCGTATGGCATTGTGGGGACATTTAGCTGGTCCCCACAAGGTTAAGCCTCAATTTGAGGTTGACGACTTCAAAGTAACTGGGTCATTATAATAAGGTTTCAGGTTGGTTCAGAGTCCAGGTTCAGGTTAGCCATGTGTTTTGGGTGGTTAGGTTTAGGGGGGAAAGGGTTATGGCAGTGAGAAACCTCACAATGCACTCTCTCGTCCACATACTGTATGTTGACATTACATGTTTGCCTTTCAGCACCATGGCACTTTTGACTCTTTATGAAATCTCAACAGCAAAGTGTTGAGACATGTTAAGTGAAGCAGCGCAAAATAAACACATGCACAAGTCAGAAAAGTTAGAAAGGAAGACAAGGCTTCTTTAGGAGAAAGATCGTGGCATTTGTTTGGTGAGCAGTAGACAACAGAGAATTGTTGGCACAGGACAAAACATGGAGCATTTCAAGGTCTGTCTTGAGAGGATTATGCCGAAGGAATGCATAATGCACACAAGGCTACTGTATTTCTGCATGACAAATGCAATTCTGTGGACATCAACCGCTGCTGGATCTGTTTCAAAACCTCAAACTATGACATATGTCAACCACAATCACACACTGCATCAACCCTCCCACACACACAATCTGCCCACAGCAAAAATACCTCAACCCCCAACCCACCCCGCAAACCCCACAACACGTCAGCCACAGCCAAATCCAATCACGGATCAATACTCAGCATGATTGATCGGCTTCCAATCCAATTGAATTTCTCACTGATGGGGGACTGTGCTCCAATCTATTAAGAATTGGCCATGGCAAAAGGGTGCGGAGAGGGAGAGGCATAAAAATGGGGGACGCCCAGGAGATGGCAGAGGAGGAGGAGGAGTAATTGAGAATGATGATGACCCAGTGCGACGGATGCTCGCCGCCCCCTCCTCTTCGAAGACGGAGAACATATCAGAGCGTTCGCTCGCTTGTATTAATTGTCTTGTTGGAAATGGACTGTAAATGAAAATTGCAAAGCAGTGCTACGGAGAAGATGCAACCTGACCCGAGTGTCAGATTAGATTTCTGTGATCGAACCGATAAATCAATAACAATCTTTCAAAAAGAAAGAGGAGCCGTGGTGATGACTGTTTGACTGCAGCCACACGCAGCACTGCATGTCCGTACTTCACTGCCCACTATCAAGGGGTTTGGTGGAAGTTTCTCGAGAAGTACTTGCTGCAGCTGACAACCATGGTCAGCTCCTCAATAAGGTAAAGAAAATAGAAAAATATACCAGTGCCACTTTAAGGAACTTGCAATAGAAGTGTAGTATTCAACATCTCGTGGCCATTATACATTGATGGGAAGCAATGAAAAAGTATCTGGGGAGTCCTAGCATTTGTTGGATCTCTCTGTGACAATCGTCCTGTGAAAGGTTCTTCTGGACCAATGTTCTCTCTAATTTTTCAAAACACACAAACACACAAACTTTGGACCACTGTCCGCTGTGGTGACTGCTGTATCAGTTTATAAGCGTTTAAAATAGAGATGGGAACTGGATATCAAAAAACTTAACAAACTACAAATATTCATCCTTTCTCAAACTGATGGATGAGGCTCATGAATGCATCTGTTGTGAGGCTTCACTTTGTCCACTTGAGGCCACCGTATTCTGTGAGCGCCTGTCATGGAACAGGCTAAAATGAACAAGGCGCAGGCTCCTTTCACTGACTGCACTGTTACTTTCTTCACCTGTTAAACATCAGCCAGCTCCAATAGTTCACTTCAAATAGCGGCTCTTTTAATTGCTGTTGGTTCCATTGTGCATTTACCAATGTCACTCGGTGGACGGTGATCCGAAGCACTGCTGCACCAGAGGAATGGAGGAAACTGCCACCCAGGAAGGAAACACACGGTCGAACAGCGCAGTCAGTGCTTCATTTTATTGGTCTGATGTCACAACAATTTATGTCTGGATTATGTCAGGATTCATTTTTGTTGTGCAGCATAGATATTTTGCTGCTGAGATCCTATCAGCAGTGGGCAATAGTGCACACGCGCAGTTTAGTGGGAACGTTGGTCGTCATCAAACTGTCTGTCCAAGTAACTGAAAAAAACACAACAAGAACAGATCAGAACAACATCTCTGGTGGAGGAGAACACAAAAAGCAGTGGAAACACAACACACAGAATCTAATCAAAGTAAGCTTCAAGAGATACACAGGAGTGAAGAGAGAACTTTACTGAGGAACGTGAAGTAACCATCTGGCACGGCAGACTGGAACCAGGAAGTAGGAGTAGGGAGAAGTTGATTTGAGGATTGGTCCCAGCTGCCTGCCACCAACACTGGGGAGGAACGACAGACACAACACGGGAACAGCAAAACAAACAGTAAAAGCACCACAACAGCACATGACTGCCACGGAAGTAATGGCACTCAGACACCCGTTTGCAACCTGTTTTAAATATAATCTATTATTTATTTAATCTATCTATCTGTCAGTCTGTCTGTCTGTCTGTCTGTCTGTCTGTCTGTCTGTCTGTCTGTCTATCTATCTATCTGTCTGTCTGTCTGTCTGTCTGTCTGTCTGTCTATCTATCTATCTATCTATCTATGTCTGTCTGTCTGTCTGTCTGTCTGTCTGTCTGTCTGTCGGTCTGTCTGTCTGTGTCTGTTTGTGTCTATCTATCTATCTATCTATCTGTCTGTCTGTCTGTCTATCTGTCTGTCTGTCTGTCTGTCTATCTATCTATCTATCTGTCTGTCTGTCTATCTATCTGTCTGTCTGTCTATCTATCTGTCTGTCTGTCTGTCTGACTGTCTGTCTGTCTATCTATCTATCTATCTATCTGTCTGTCTATCTATCTATCTATCTATCTATCTATCATCTATCTACCCATCCATCCTTCTGTCTATCTAGCTGTAAGGTTTGTTCCACACCTGGATGCCGATCCAGCAACCCTGCTAAAGTAATGCGCAGGACGGCTAGTTGTGTGAGGAGCAGGGAAATCCTGCTGTGGCCACACGTCTTGTTTGAGTTCCACTGGCCGTACTATATTCCACTCCCTGGTAATTGCTCTCCATGTGACACAGTGCTCACAGAAAACACAAACACAGTGATCCACAAAAAATGGAGGCGATACAAAAACCACAGAGAATGTAAACAATGTACACACAATCCAAAGGGGCTGTTGGGTAATTGGGAAGAGGCTGGCAAGTTTGGCTTCTGAGAACTTAGACTGGTTACTAGAGAAATACCATCGGCTGCCATATAACTGTACTCCTGTTATCTTGGTTTAAATAATGCCACATTATTCAGCGAGTGGGTTGCGTTCTCTCTACCGAACATTCCTTTGCAAAGCGGCATCTATGTCTCAGCCTCACTCTTTTAGGACACAGTGAGTTGTGGTTTGAGATAATTGCAGCTGGTGCGAGGCAGCGAGGTAAACACCACGGAAGACACCTTCAAATGTGCCTCGTCTTAAAGATCCAACCCAGGATTAGTCAGTGGAAGATCAACTAAGATAAGAAGGCGAATGTGTTCAGGACATATCGAGCACATTGGTCTTTTGTTTCCATATTTAGTGAGTAAACTTTGGCAGAGAAGCTCATTCTAATTTAGCTGGTAAAGAAATGTGATGATCCCAATTGTGTTAAAATGGCCTCCATTTGCATTTTACCTGCTGGGCCACGGCTTATTGCTCAGCTCTGCCAAATACTTCCATAATAAGGAGGGTAGGTTTTAAGAGCACCATAATAATATCATATTATGAATAATAATATAAGCACTGCTTTTTTTCACGGTCTGAACCCTGTGGCTAATATATGGACTTTTACAGGCTCGAAATCGGAGGCGATGGAATCGATGAAGACTTTTTATTTAGCCTTAAAGTGCTGTTTTAGCCTGCGTGTGCGCAGCTCCCCCCACAGAGCCGATCTCCTGGAGGAGCGGAGACCAGAAGCAGCGGCTCAGAGCGGAACTTCGGACGCGAATACAGCGCATTTTGAGATCTGTCAATAAAAAATGAGGGGAGTTGATGATTCCAGCTCGGAACATTGCCCAGTTTGATTCATGAGTCAGTCTCTATGCTGTAGCCTGTTTCCAAAACTAGTTTTGAAATTAGAGGGAATGTTGGTGGCGATACTTTTTGTTCATCGTTGTTGTTGGTGTTTTGTGTTCTCTGTATAATAATAACTTGTTTAACTTACTCTTTCTGGTCCGAGTCTTCTGTGGTCCAGCAACAATTAGCTTTTGGATCTGGCCCCTTGAGCCACGAAGACAGTGGCGAAAGCAGCAACTCACAAATAAACAGAAAAAGATTGGTTCTAGTTAATGCCTGCTGAGTCACTTCTCAGAGATGACATTGCAACAGACTGTGTACTGAGGTTGCCCCACTTCACAATGGATGATTTGAAGAGGATATTCTGCGGAATTCAGCTCCACATTCAAGGTGAAAGTCAGAAGTGAGAAATGATCACTGTGTGGGCTTAGTAGCGTGAATGTCCATGGATTCATGGAGCCCCAAAAAAGGCACATAAAAATGGTAGTTCTTCATCTCGACCAGTCATGGGTCTGAATTATGTGGAGCATTTGAGGTTGTTACATAAAAGTTTGACTGAACCAGTTCAAAGTTCAAGGTTTGATCTTCCGAAACACCAGTGCGTGTTGCATGGTCCTGTTGTGTGGAGTTTAACAGCGATGTTGACAGCAACTCTGTTGTGCGATGATCACTTTGCATGTCATGTGTGAATGAACTCATGTTTGCTGCTGTTAAAATGGCAACCAAGAGCAACTCTAGCAAGCAGCTGCAGATGCCGAACAAGGTTCAATCGCTTAGTGTTAACTCTGTTTTTGATAAGATATTCCCCACTGAACTGGAGGTGTGGAGTTTGGACTCTACGTGTTGATGGTGAGATAGTGTTTTTGTTTATGATGACATTTCACAGCACAGGGACGCAGTATTTTACATTTCCTCTTACATTTTTTCACGCATAATTCTCAGATTTTACAACTCTTGCTGTTGTTACAGTGAATTATCATTGTTATTGTTTGGAAAATTGGCATGGCCGATATCATTTGCGTTGAGTTGGGGTTCCTTGTCGCCCTTCCTAGCGGGACAGAACCCGAAAATGACCGACCGAAGATGTTCCAACAAACAACAACCAGTTTATGCTCAACACTTTATTAGCTCAACAACCATTAACAACCATATAACATAGTCAGAATCAGGAGGATCATAAATAATATATATATATATATATATATATATATATGTGATGATTATTAGTATATATTGTTCGAGTACATATTGTTTGATGGATACTTCCATGAAGGCTTGCATGAACTCAAAAAGAAGCAGTGTACAATTTGATGTGTGATTGAGAACTCATTTTAAATTCAAATTGCGCCATATTCCTGTGGCTTTTATCTGTGGCTCTTTGCACTTCAGGTCGGAAACTGCGGTTCGATATTCCAGTCAGAAAGTTCTGTGACTGAAAGACTGTAGAGGTTTGTCTCGCTCCTACTCATCAGACCACTATTCTGTGGTAAATATGTGTGTCATGCATCTTTACTGAAGTGCAACACGCTGTGCGTGAGTCAGGTCACTGTCGTCTCTAAGCATTATTACTGTAAACTTTATTTATGACACATCATCACTACTTATCGCTACGTGCAGTATTCAGTGCACTTTGCTCCGCTTCTAATCTTCTCTCCTCTTCCTCATGACACCGTGTGAGGTGAGTCTTCAACTTCTGTTGGTGCCCTGCTGACCTTGGTGCGAGACAGGACGGCAGAATTGGAAGTGGTGCCGAGGGTGGGTGGAAAGAATCTGCTGTGGACTGTTTGGGTGGGGGGTTTGGAAACACGCTAGCTTTCTGCCTCTTCAGCAAGAGATGTGGGAGATTGTCTATTAGTCCGGGATTATTTAGAGAGCAAAAGAGAAAAAAGTTGACAATAACCAAGACACATTCGTACAAGTCAGTGGCAGAGAGCAAGCTCCACAGGGGGCGGATTTTTGCTCCAACCCAACTCGCACACACCGCTTTCACCAACCCAGTGTCTAGAGACTGTATCCAGTTGAACTGCCAGTCTGGTGCCGCTGACACCTGACCAGTTCAACTGTGTGAGCTTGATGGGGCGGAAAGAAAACCTGCTCCCACTTCGGCCCTTTCTGGAAGACTTAGGACACCCCTGCTCTGGGTGCTTCAATTAAAATGAGGTTGTTGTTCCATGTTCCAGCATGTACATAGCAGAGTGGGTGTCTGCAAAGTAACCTGCAGTAAAACTGCAATACTCATATCACAGTTGCATCCTGGACCATAAAGATTAGAAGGCATCCATCAAAGTCCACCTTTGCCTCTTAAGTCCAAAGGACTCAGACTCAGTCAGAAGCCTCGGTGTGCGCTTGTTCTCAAGGTGAGTCTCGTCTTTCTTCATTTTTTTTTTTTCTCGGATCACATTTGTCATATTTGTTGATTAAACAATCGCTCTTGTCAACAAGTGTGTGTCACTGTATGTAGTGTACCGTATGTTTCTTTTTTTGTTTTGCTTTGTTTTCCAACAATTACCAAAAGTCCATGTGCAGGAAATGGCACAGAGTCAGTTTCTGGACGAGTGTGTCCTACATGTTCTACATGTTTTCACATGTGCATCACCCTTCAGTCAGACACACGTTTAGTGTAGTAGACAAGACTACGACAAGACTGTGTCACCAAACCAGGTCTTGCTTTCGACTGGATTCAGTTTGGTCTCTGTGAGCTCTGGTCTCCACAGAGTCTTGACGACAACACAACTACATATAAAACTTTGTCACAAGCCAGTGTTGTTGATAGAGCTCTGCTTTGTGCGAAAAGGATTTAAGAGTTTGTTTTGTTTTTTTGTTTTGTGAGGACCTCTCATTGGCATCATCCTTTCCCCAGCCTCTCACCCTAAACCTAACCATCTGGAGCACGTCTTTAACCTGAACCAGGACTCTGAACCAAACTGAAAGCTATAGGTAACTACTTTTACTGAGGTTTTAACCCGCTAAACTTAAGAGGACATGCCTCACAAAACAAAAAGGTGCCAAGACTTTATACCCACAAGGATAGCCAACCAGCCTACACGCACACACATATAATATTAATACAATATTGTTATCATTAGTTTTTTGTTTTTTTTTTTCATTTTATTGTGATATGTTGTGTACAGAGCATGTTACGAACATAATTTCCCTTGGGATTAATACAGTTTTTCTGATTCTGATTCTGATATACTGTATGTCTGTAAAGACATATACAGATTTCAATGGTTTAAAAATGTTTTCCTTCTGGGGGCCAGTGCGTCATGCAGTATGAGGGGCAGTGGGAGGCGGGGGAGCGCAAGGGACGGGGAGACGTTCGGAAACTCACTTCAACGAATAGTATTGACCAGAAAGGAAAGGCAAGTATTGAATGTCATTTGCTATTTATAACCCCTTATGTGGCTCTTAGTGACGGTACTGAAAGTCACCGTGACTAGAACACAAAGGTTTCATGACACAGTATTGAAGGCATTCTAATGGACGCCATGACAGGATCTAACTTGTGTGACGTCACAAAGGCAGTTCTGGCTTAGTGCGACATTCAGTTGAATTTGATTCATTAAAAAATATTTTTAGACTTATCTAGAGTTGTAACGTAATGTAATAAACTACATTAACAAACAGAAGTCTAGAAGCTCTTCCTTTTGAGATCTCATTCTGTCTGTGAAAAGAAATTACATTGAAATACTACCAGTACGACTGCGAAACCTCATTTGGTTCTCAGTATAAAAGTCCACAGAAGTCGCACAAAAATACTGTTTATTTGGCATTCATACTATTTGGGTCTTTTCACACCATATTGTGTGCTTTTCAAGTATAAAGCTACAGTATTTGACAGTTGCCCTCATGAATAATACATTTGTGAACCCCATTAATTATTTACTTTAACTGCTTATTTAGGTTTCTCCTCTCTCCACTTAAACGGCCACTCAGGACACTGACAGAAATACCTATAGACACGTATGCAGAAACCACCACATGCGCAAGCGTTCTTCTACACACACACACACAGACGCACGGACGCACGCACACGGACGCACGCACACGCACGCGACTCACAGTCTTGCCTCACTACTTTTGTGAGGACCACTCATGGTCATCATCCTTTCCCAGGCCTCTCCACCTAAACTTAACCATCCAAAACACATAGCTAACCAGAACCAGGACTCTGAACCAAACTGGAATCCAGTTATAATAAACAACTTTTACTGAGGTTTAACCATCTAAACCTTGTGAGGACAGGACAAAATGCCCACACATGATGGAGGCTTGTCAAGACTTGGTCCTCACAAGTGGGGCAAAACATGCCTCCACCCCACGCACTCACACATATAAATGTTTGTATCGCTGTCCCTGTGGGTACATTGTGAGGTTTCTCAATGCCATCGCCCTTTTCCCAGCCTCTCACTCTAAACTTAACCCTCCAAAACACATGGCTAACCTTAACTAGTGCATGTGCTGCAGGATGCAAACTTTACATGACAGATTGAAAGAACCTCCCCAGCAGACATGCTGCTGCAGAGTGAGCAGCAGGGAGGGAGGAGCAGATGCATCACAACCAGCGGGGCTTCACAGTGATCAGTTGTTGTGTTCGGCAATGAGGTTGCATGTTTGCAGATATAATTACAACTTTCTTTCAACTGTTCTGGTACTAGTCAATGAATTCTTCTCTGCTAAAGAAATAACACAGTCTGAGTTAATAAAAAACATATGTGTTAAATTTACAGAAAGAGCAAAGACTAGTGATGTAAACTCAACATTTTTGAGGTTGTGCAACTTGTCCTAGGTTTTTCAGCAGGTCATCTGTGGTCAATGAGATTGTGACATGTCACCGTCAGTAACAAGGATTCATCCTGTTTTATATCATCTGACTGACAGGAAATCTCTGTTACTGGTAGAGACAGTCTCACCTGCACAAGCAGTCATGTTTTTTTGTGGGGACCTATCATTGACCTCTCCCCCTAAACTAACAGCCCAGGGCACGCGGCTGACAAAGTGAAACCCAATTATAATGACCCAGTTATTTTGAATTTTTTATCCACAAATATGAGGCTTAACCTAGAGGGGATGAGCAAAAGGTCCCCACAGTTAGGTGTTTTTCCTAGAACCTCACACAAAACACACTCTAAATATGTTTTATATGTTAGATTTGACATTGCTATGTTGACAGCAGAGCAAACTCCTGGCCTTCTCAATGACCTTCATTAGGAATCTAAAATATGATCACATTTTGACATTGCTTTATCTTTTTTTTCTACATAATACATCCTGATATATACAGTATATGAGGTGTGACAATTGACATGAGACTCGAGATTCACATTTGCTTTGATTCAGAATCGTTGACATTGCAGTTTGGACGCACCAAAAAAACAAAACAAGACAAAACAAAACAAATCAGCTCCGGTGTTGCTAGTCATTTTGGGTTTTACTGAGCTGGATGACACAAAAGGTACGGCAAGCATACAAAGATCAAGCTCTTCAACAACTCACCAGTACATTTTTCTAATTCAGTTTTGTAAATGTGTGGATTTGTGATGTATTGCTGTTTTAATAAAGAGAGATGTTGAAAGAAGAGGTCATGTTTTTTTTTGAGGGGGGGACATCAGCGAGGAAGGCTGGCTCTTGGAGTCATTTACTGTAGGACCGAACTGATCACGAATGTGGCTCTCTGAAGAATACAGCATGTTTCGGTCGCCATTATGGCTGCATGTTAACACGTGAGTGAGCGTCATCGTCTCTATCTTAACAAAGATGCGCAAATGATGGCGGTAGAGAAGGTGCGCCTGTTTGATGGCCACAATCTAGTATGTCCTTCCCACAAATTAGAACTTAATTCCCTTGAATTAGTACTTTGTTCCCTTGAAATAGTATGTAGTTCCCTTGAATAAGTATTTAGTTCCCTTGAATTAGTACTTTGTTCCTTTGAAATGGTACTTTGTTCCCTTGAAATTGTATGTAGTTCCCTTGAATTAGTATTTAGTTCCCTTGAATTAGTACTTTGTTCCTTTGAAATGGTACTTTGTTCCCTTGAAATTGTATGTAGTTCCCTTGAATTAGTATTTAGTTCCCTTGAATTAGTACTTTGTTCCTTTGAAATGGTACTTTGTTTCCTTGAATTACTATTTCGTTCCCTTGAATTAGTTTTTGTGGGCACGTTTTACTTATTTCCTGGACACAATTTATTTATTTTTTTGCCAGGTCAGGTCTGGGGCTCTGTAGGAAATGGATGAACATGGGTTTTTCACTCTCATACTATTCGTTAAAGTGACGTTTCATCCGGCTAAACCCTGCGTGACTGCACGTGGTCCCCGATAAACATATTCAGTTTTGGCTGTGCCGCTGGTAAAAGGGTGTAATTGAATTTGGAAATGCTCTACAGCAGAACGACAGGAAATCAATCGGCACAAATAATGTACATGATACTTCTGATAAATGTTTAGCAAAATACTGCGAACGGTATGTCCATTCGTCTTGTATGAGAACAGAAATGGCAAGAGGTCATGGATCATTCGAAGGGCCAAGAAGGGCCATTTTGAGTTTCAAACTGAGGGAGAAGAAAAGCAACTCAAAGGAAACCTGGACAACGTTCCACAAAGTCGCGGAGATAGAACACGAGAAGACAAGAAACGACCAAACGAGACCAAGCACTGTAGGCATTACCATTCCAATGTTCTCAATGAATAAATAAAACAATGCCTCTGTGAAATTTGAAATCTGTGTTTTTGTTTTTTTTTTTTTTTCAATATTCCAATCGCGGATGTGAAACTGCCTTTGAGCGGTCACAGAGAGTTTAGTCACACATTCAGCAGCGTCCCGATCATCGAGCACCTCCAGCTGTTCACCCAGAACACCAGAACAATATACAACAATGACAGTAACTATATACTGTACACCATCACCTATGGGCACAGTGAACAGTTTTGCGTTTATGTGGGTCCATGTTGTGACACACCACATCGTGATCCAGTTGATTCGCAAATTACTTGCATGTTTATGGAATTGAAACCTTTTAAATTTAAATTATCTTGTCTATGGAGTGATGCAGGCTTAATCCCAATGTGCGATACGACTGATAGCACCAACAGCTTCATTGAAGATGGGTGCTTCAGAAAGCTGAGCAAATTCATGACTCACAGATCTATGGACAGTGGATCTAGGAACATTAAAAAGCCGTGACACCACACGGTAGAACAAACCACGGGAAGGACATGGTCAGCATTTGGATGTAAACATTTGTCTGTGGTGAAGGTGTGTGGTCACGTTAGAGGGCATCAGGTTTAAAAACCGCTAGAAGTTGGGCATTTGACCGGATTCTTCTCTGTGAGTGCGAGGGAAGATCTGCGGATGAATCAGCACAGCAGCATAGATCTATAGCGTATAGAAAGAATATAAGCAAATCCATGTCATCTGCTCACGTTGGTAGAGCGTCTACAGCAGAGGTGGGCTGTTACATTTCCTAAAAGTGACTGTTGTGAGGGGCCATCATGCTAAAAGAAAGGCGACGATGACTACGAAACGTGAAAAAAAACTTAAGTAAGTGTTTAATGGAAGCAACAATATTAAGAAGTGTAAATATGGCATGAACCCCACTAAAAATCATATTACATGCATCTTATTTGAATAGAAATTATAATAAAATTATGGACAAAACATCAAAGATGAAAAGGCAATTTATTTATTTCAAATTATATTTTGAATTTTTTTTCAATGAATGTAAAATCTGAAAATGACAAACAAAAAGAAGAAACAAAAATTTAGTCATGAATGTGTTGTGTTTACGGTTTAACCAGTACTGAATAAAACGGAAACAAGATTTAACAAATGACAGAAAAATAACTACTTATCAGCAATACAGTTTTTTAGTCTGACTTCACGAGAGCTGCAAAAATACAGGGAAAGGAGCCCCATATGGCCATATGATTTAATGTCATCATATCGCCCACTTCCATCTCTTATTTTCCTTCTTTATTCCTCCCTCTTCCCTGTAGGTGAGTTTTCGAGCACCACACAACTTTCAGATTTTTTTTTTTTACTGCACCTTATTTATCACCATGGTCAAGTGTCTGACTGAGAGCGCCGACTGTCACATGCGATCAGTTGTTGTGATCGGCAATGACAGGTAGTGATCGGCATTCATCGATCACGCTGATATCGGCCAATCATGATCGGTGGCCAATCGATCGGAGTATCCCTAATTTAAAAAAAAAAAGTGTATATATATATATATATATATATATATATATATATATACACACACGTAAATATATTTTGCGAGAGCGAGAGAGCCAATGGTTTGGTTTCACCCGGCTAGTTTGTCGACAGGCCCTTTTGTTTGTGTGTGTTTACTTGCCTGCCACTCTGTGTTACCCTCCAGCAATAACTCAGGCCCAGGGGAACATTATTACCAACACAAATGCTTAACGCAACCTTGTTAAATTAAACACTGACTTACGTTATGCCCAATCACACACTCCTCAGAGTCCCAATAAGGCTTCTTATTAGCTCCCACTCAGATGTGTGCAGTGACACAATGGAGGAAAGGCGGCCCAGCGGAACAGAGAACGCACAAACAAATAATATCAACTGACACATAAAAGGAGAGGCTATAACACGGTAGTCTTTTTGTCTGAACAAAATCCTCCCTCATCAGTTCAGAAAGTTCTATAGTATTATTATTTTCACTTGAACAGGCTGAAAGAAAGGCCGAGATGCAGGCAACATTACAGCAAAGATATCGTCAGCCTATTCAGACACGGTCATTATAATCTGTCCGGATCAGCTGAATAAACCAGTTGCTACAAATAAAGCTTCTCTAGAATTGTTTGACATGTGGCCCTGAAGATATATGAGGATCCTTTCCATCGTTTAAAGATTTTTACTTGTGTTACGATCCAGCTGAAACCGATATGAACTGAAAGAAGCCCCTTCTCGCTTGCTCCCCACTCATACGTTCTTTGACCATAAATAAACATTGGTGGCAGTTCATTCACTCATGTCTCTCTCTCTGTCTCTCAGTGCATGCTGGAGTGAGGTGTGTGAGTCTGTGAGAAGTGGCTTTTTCTTCATGTGCGGGACACGTCAGCCAGTGTTTTTCAATGATTGTACGCTGTTGTAAAGAACAATAGAAATGTCAAATGATGTCATTTCTGGACCAAGGACTGGATCAGAATATAAACCACACAAACTGAAATTTAAAAACCGGAATGAATAAAATACAGAAAAATAATAAACAAAAAATGTATGTGCAACCTACAACAACACATTCAACACAGTGAAACAAAGACTAAACGGCATAACAAAAAAATAAAATGGACATGCACCCTGACAGCAGTGGGCCCGGAGGCAACGAAGGAATCCATTCCAGACGGTGGTTCCCAGCCGCCATGGCAGGAGCCTTTCCAGTGCAGCATTGCTTCCAGTGTTTGCGGAGCCAGCCATGGCTCCCTGAGTGGCAGCACCATGCTACACTGCTGATTTTCAGAGGCCACCAGGTGGCGCTGTCAGCTCTAAAATGCTTCCACTTTAGCAACTAATTCAATGAAACCTTACTTCATTTCTAAACCAGGAGCGCCATCTAGAGGCCTCTGAAAATTAGGCCACTGTTTCACCAACACTGCAATACTGTTTCATGATGCACTGCTCGCTCCTCACTCGGTGCACGTTTGCTTTTGTGTGCATGTGTGCGTCCGCATGTGTGTGATGTATTGCCCTGTCTATCTACAAACGCAGTCTCGTCTCAAGTGTCATGGCCATGAAATTCCTACGCACAGTGCCACTTATCCACGGTAAAATCCAGGTGTATTAAGACCGAAAAGTGTGTGGTGCAGGTGCGGATCACCGCGAGTAAAACCGTTTGATGGGCTTTAAATAGCAATCTGGCATGTTTCAAATATAGCATAAACGGCGCGCCATCCCAAGACTCACTCGAAGACCAACCTGCGTCTCTTTTTTCACGTGTCGTCCTGCAAATTCTTGAACACGTGACGCTGAAGGCTGCCTTTTTCGTCAGAATAGGACGCAAAAGGCCACTTTCCCAACTAGAATGTGTTGATAATATAGTACATAATAGTAGAGCAGTTTTGTCTTTATGAATGAATCTTTAAGATTATGTTGAGAGGGTCATTTGCAAAAGCTTTGTGTTCCTCATTAGTTCTTCAAGATTCATCATGTCAGGTTGTTATTTTACGTTGCACATTTTTGTTTTGCTTTTGTTTTCATTATGAGTGCAGCTGAAATCTAGTGTATAGTCGTTTCTATTTTATGGTATTTCTTGTCTGTCAAAATTAATCGGAATTGGAAAAACATTTTGAAAAGTATGAGACACTTTTTTTTAAGAAATAAGAAACAACAAGCAACATTTTTGCAGAGTTTTTATAGTGCAATTTCATAACTAGCCTGAGGGATGGGCGATAACTAACACAATATGCTATCGAAAAAAATTTCCGCTATGAGAATTCTGCATCTCACAGTAAATTTGATAAGCACACGGCACACTTGCTGTACTGGACTCGATGCCAGCATGAGTTTGGTTCACGATCGAACTCATTTTTAATACAGGAAACTTTTGATGGTGACACTGGTCGACTCTGAGTCTCTGGATCGTGTGTTTGTTTTATTAGATGGAGTGGTCCTAATAGGTTTTCTGCCTTGGTTCACATCAACACATGCAGGTCTCCCGCTGCGCTGGCGCCTCCGCGAAACACCGTGGTGAAAATAGTTGGATACTAGACTCCCTCAGGCAGCGCTAATGCACCAACCCAGGATCAGTTAGGGACCGTCAACAAATTCTAAAACGGTCAAAGTACCGTAATTTCCGGACTATAAGCCGCTACTTTTTTCTCGCGGTCTGAACCCTGCGGCTTATAAAACGATGCGGCTAATATATTGATTTTTACAGGGATATTCCAATCAATCGGCCACCGATTATGAAAGGCTGAACTCGTTGTGATCTGTGAATGCCGACCACTGCCTGTCATTGCCGGTCACAAAATCCGATCACATGTGACAGCAGCCGTTCTGATGAGGCACCGCCCGCGGTTTGTGATGCGTCTGCTCCTCCCTCCCGACTCGCCACTCGCTTGGCAACGGCGTGTCTAATGCGGAAGCATTTTTCAGTCTGTCATGTCAAGTTTGCATCCTGCAGCACATGCACGTTAAAGGGCGTCAACGCCACGAATTCAATACGATATTTAAAACACCAGCACTTGACGGAGCACAGAGAGTTTTCTGGTGCTCATGAAAGTGAAACTGCAGGAACCAGCGGTCACTCGCGACACTCGCCGGTCTGAGCGTGACGTTCAGAACGCGAAGCATATTGCCCGAGAAATAATCATTAATTTCACCGCGCCAGATGAGCAGCCTTTCTCAGGTGTCGTTTTAAGACGGAATCAACCGCGGCCGAATCCGCTGCAGTCTTGTGTGTGTCAGATGCAGCGTTCGCGGTGAATCTGAAACGTTTGCAACCGTCCAGAGTGAGAACTTTCATGAAAGAGGTTGAAGACAGCTGCTTCAGCTGAGTGCTCTCCCTGTCTCTCGGAGCATCCCGAGTTTTTACAGTCTAATGAGCATGCTCTTTGCTGGCAAAAATATTGAGCTTCGTCACATCAAACCGATGACATCACGGGCGTTTTATTTACCTTTAAAGCGCTCAAATTGCGCTGTTTTCGCCCGCGTGTCCGCAGCTCTGCTGACAGAGACGATCTACTGGAGGGTGAAAACAGCGCTTTCTGAACACTTTAAATGTAAATAAGATGTGAGGAGTTCATGACTGGAGTTCAGAACATTGGCAAGATTGTTTCATGAGTCAGTCTCGACACTGGACCCCGTTTTCAAAACTAGTACTAGAGGATCGCTAGAAGTGATCCTCATGCATTTTCTGTGGCGCAGACAGCAACGGTGCACCCGCGGCTTATAGAGCGGTGCGGCTTATGTATGAACAAAATCCATTTTCCTTCTTAGATTTGGTGGGTGCGGCTAATATTCCGGTGCGCTCTATAGTCCGGAAAATACGGTATTAGTTTCATCTTCAATAAGGCAATAAAAACAACCATTTTAGGATAGAGAATTTTGAGTTTTTCATCACACAAGACAAATGACTGGTAGTTTGTATAATGATTTGGAGAATAGAATGTGACTAAATGATCATTTATTCACATGATATCTAATATTTCTTCAATAGCACCGAGGAACTGTGTCCAGACTGGTCCATAGTTGAAGTCAACTGTTAAGAGACATCAATTTAACCCCTGAATAAAGCTGTCAGAGCAACAGAACAGTTTCAAGAGAGACTGTAGTGTGTTCAACACTTGGAATACAATGACAATGTATTTATCGTGATATATTTTTTTGTCCATATCGCCCATCCCTAAGTAGCCATAATATCATCACTTGATATGTTTTATCCGTTTGGGTTTCCCATCATGTCGACATTTTTTTCCCTTTCTTTGGGCTTGATGGCCCCGGAAGAGTCACAGAATATAGTGTGGCCCCTGGGGAGATTTAATTGCCCGGCCCTGCTCTAAACCATCGCTGGTCATATTTCTACTATTCTTGCTTTACTGCTTGGGATCTGGGAGGCTTCCCTTCAATACGTATTCCCAAATATGGCATCTGTCCTGGTCAAACTGCATCTTTTATTTTTGTAGGTGCTTGACACTGAATGAAAACCAGAATGTGTTTGTCTTAGGAAAAATCCTGTGGTTGGATATTTGTCTCAGAAATGGTGCCCAAAGATGATGATAGAATTTCTGAATTGAGCGCAGAGAAGCCATAAGGGTCTCATTCATTTCTTTCATCCAGGTGCAACAAGACCATGTAGTCATCTCTGTGGAGACTATACTTCCTGAGCGAGCAACTAAAATTAGCCCTATGGAGGAAGCTGAACCAGATCTATAAATCCACGTTTAAAGGTTGAACAGATGAGTAATGCTGAGTGGGAGTCTGGAGCCCGACCACATGTTTTGCACCAATATTTGTGAACGGACAAATTTGAGTTCAAAAGCGAGAGAAGGACGTGTAGTGGCCAATGCTCGCCAATCACAAGATAACTGCAGTAAACTGGAATTTAAATATTGCAGGGAGAATGACACATGATATCCAGAGATCGGGTGACATCAGAGCAAGAAGGGAAATTGTTCTGAAGTGGAGGAGGTGAGAAAGAGAGATGAGGAGGGAGGGAATGATGTCAGACTAGAGATGCCTGTGACAATGACGAAAAGTAGGACAAATTACAACGAAACAGGAGAAGAGAGAAAGCAATCGACAAGGACAGTTGGTTGCCAGGGATGATTTTACGAAGAAAAGAAACTTCCTGGTGAATTAGGTTCAGTGATACCAAGCTTCCAGCAGGACGAGGCAGACAGCAGTCTATGGAGAGCCGTTTGGTCATAAACTCCACATCAGCCTTGTTTTGCTCTACATGTACATCTACATTTTTGTGTACTAGTCCTCAATTTTGTTTGACTCGTGCAAAGCAATAAGTGTCACCTGTACTACCAGTACAGCTAAACAATGTTCACTAGTAGCATTAGTAGACATGCATTTACACCAGTGCTACTAGTCAACTCAAAAACTCACACTTGTGCCACTAGTAACCATTATATCCTTATGGGCAAGGACAAGTGAATCCTGAATTCCTAAAGCTTAAAAATGTACTAGTGATTGTTTTCGTAGCCTGCTAGTAGTACATGTAACTCAAAACTGTCAACTAGTAGACAATATTGCTTCACTTGTGTCACCTAGTCGCACATTAGCGCCCAAAAGTTCAGTAGTAAAACTATCTGTTTCCTAGTAGTACGGTGCAACAAAAAGTTCACTAGTAGCATGAGTCAACAGTTTTTGGTTTACCAGCACTACTAGTAAAACCGTCCCCTACACTAGTAGACCTAATGCAACTGGAGGGGCAAGGATGTTGCCAAATCCCACTCTCTGATAGTTTACAATATTCTCAATAGCCAATAGGAAGCCAGGATTCACTTTTCCTAGCCCATCTATTAGCATATAAGGGTCACCAGTTTTTTAGTTGACTAGTAGCACAAGTATAAATGTATGTCTACTAGCACTAGAGAACATTGTTTAGCTGTATTGGTTGTTCATGCCACACTTTACTAGTAAGGTATAATCGCACACTAGTCAAACTAAAGTGAGCACTAGTACACAAAAATGTAGTACATGAAGAGCAAAACAAGGTTGATGTGGAGTTTAAGACCAAACCACTCTCCATGGCTGTGTAAAATGTGCCTTGTCTTTTATATAAGGTCCAGTGAGAAGCCGTCAATACTCGGCGGTAAAAGACCCAGAAGTAGAGGGCCCATTTCCCAAACTTTCATAAGAGAGTTTCACACTAGCATTCAGTGTTCACCGTTGTCGTTCGTTCGTCCGGCTCTGATCTGCTCATCCTCACGCCACAGTCTGAGCCGTAAGTGGGCCACGTAAGTGCCACACAACTGAAATGGAAAGAATACCACAGAAGCCAGAGTAGGAACAACAGGGCAATGGAATAACTGTTAACTGTAATTGAGGACGATGAGTCTGTGCTTCCTTGTTTGTGTGTGTGTGTGGGTGCGTGTGTGTGTACGGCTTCTCTCACTAACCGATGAGTGTTGGCTGGGCAAAAATGAAGGTTTCTTGTGTTGCTTCACACATTGTTTGACATGTGAAATGTGCCTTGATTGAGACTCAGAGACAGAAGATCATGGATCACTGCCTGATGCAACCTCACCTAACATTTATGTGCTAATAACAAAGACAAATGAATATTTTAACCATGAATTACAGTTACAAAGAATCTGATTTTCAACTTTGTGACCAACATTTTATGATTCATCACATTATTTAATTCGACAACTGCATTTCAAATTGGAGACAAATATTTGAAGTGGGTCATTGGTACGTTTCCCCCTTGCAAATGAGTTGTTGAACCACATCCTTTCTTTTCAAGCAAACTCATTCCTAGACGTCTTACATTTGAAATGTTCTTCATACGCTACGAGCATCACAGTCAGTGTCACGCGCTGCTGGCCTCCCATCTGGCCTATGGCAAGTCTCCTGTCTGCTCTCTATCTTCTCTTTCAATCTCTCCTGTCCTCCTCCTCTCTCAGAGTATTTGTGTCCTTTGGCCACTGCGGTGGTCTCCTGTTTCCTTAATGGTTCCCAAGATGCACTGTGGCTTTGCGAGGACGCGAGGGACTCTGTGTGGTTGTGTGTATGTGTGTGTGTGTGTGTAAGAAGTTAGTGGCAATATGCCCATTCTGATACATGAGAAATGTTCCATCATCATCAAAAGGCTTAGAAGTCGCTCACATCTACACACACACACACACACACAGGCACACACAAACGCACACTTCGAAGAAGATCACTGGTAAGTGGTTGAGACTTTGAATCTCACAAGCCAGTTGATGGTAAGCCATCGGATTCTACAGCAAATACTCTCATCATTGTTGTTGTTTTATTTTTTTTCCCAATTTAAACAAGCATAAAAGAGAATGTATCCAACGTTATCAGTGCTTGAGAGTGAAAGCAGATGCTCACTGTGGTAGCTGGGGTTGACAGGTATTTCTGAGCTTTGTGTGTGTGTGTGTGTGCGTGTGTGTGCATTGCCTCTCTGACCACCACATTCCCTCAACTGTTGTTTTGGCGCTGCTCTTCTGTGGGCTTTGTTTTCAGACTCCTCTGACTCTGCATCAAGAAGGAGGACGTCTTCTGCTCCATCCTCTGTCTCTCTTGTCTCTCTGTCACAGTGTTTTTCAACCTTTTTCTAGCCACGGCACCCTTGATTCACTGAAAAAATCCCGGGGTACACCAACAAAGGAACCTCGGCCAAAGCACACTTGTGCTTGAAGTCCTATAGAAAATCCCTATTCGTGAACCACAATAAACCACAATACAAACTTTGACAGTCCATGAGTATCAATAGAGTTCTGAAGAGACGTTACATTAGCCATTACCTCTGTTAGCTCTGCGGTGCAGACAGTCTTTGGCGTCGTGGGTCCGACAAGGATCACTCCCTCCATGGTTCTGCGGTGAAGGTGTGTGGTCATGTTTGAGGTGCATCAGGTTTAAAAACAGCTGGAAGTCGCGCATGTGAGTGGCTTCTTGGCCATGAGTGTGTGGGAAGAGGAGCGCCACAGAAGCGTTGCTTTGACTGACGGACAGATCAGGACATGTTCTAAATGTCATGATTTAATGTCATCATATCTATCGCCGGACAAATGAGGTGAAACTGGAGCATTTTTCCACGGCACACTTGACACTCACTCACGGCACACTAGTGTGCCGCAGCTCCCTGGTTGAAAAGCGCTGCTCTGTCAGATGCTCCCTCTTTGGTCCTCAAGCTTGTGCTGTGACGCCCACATGATGGGAACTAACCTAAACTCAAAGACCAACACTGGAGAAGTGGCCTGCGAGGGACGCTGCAACCATAACCTGCCATGTCATTCATCTGTTGTGACGAGGGATGGATGCGAACCGGCACCTGAGTGAGTCACGGGGCGATGTGCTTTAACTAGACTACAGCGTTAGTAGTACATTCCCTCGAATTAGTACTTTGTTCCCTTAAATTAGTATTTCATTACCTTGAATTAGTATTTTGTTCCCTCGAATTACTACTTTGTGCCCTAGAATTTGTATTTTGTTCCCTCAAACTAGTATTTAGTTCCCTCGAATTAGTATTTCGTTCCCTCGAATTAGTACTTTGTGCCCACAAATTAATATTTTGTTACCTCAAACTAGTATTTAATTCCCTCAAACTATTTTTTCGTTCCCTCGAATTAGTATTTCGTTCCCTCGAATTGGTACTTTGTGCCCACAAATTAATATTTTGTTCCCTCAAACTAGTATTTAATTCCCTCAAACTATTTTTTCATTCCCTCGAATTAGTACTTTGTGCCCACAAATTAATATTTTGTTACCTCAAACTAGTATTTAATTCCCTCAAACTATTTTTTCGTTCCCTCGAATTAGTATTTCGTTCCCTCGAATTAGTATTTCGTTCCCTCGAATTGGTACTTTGTGCCCACAAATTAATATTTTGTTCCCTCAAACTAGTATTTAATTCCCTCAAACAATTTTTTCGTTCCTTCGAATTAGTACTTTGTGCCCACAAATTAATATTTTGTTCCCTCAAACTAGTATTTAATTCCCTCAAACTATTTTTTCATTCCCTCGAATTAGTACTTTGTGCCCACAAATTAATATTTTGTTCCCTCAAACTAGTATTTAATTTCCTCAAACTATTTTTTCGTTCCCTCGAATTAGTATTTCATTCCCTCGAATTAGTACTTTGTGCCCACAAATTAATATTTAGTTCCCTCCAATTAGTCTTTCGTGCGCACGTTTTACTTATTTTGTGGCCACGATTTATTTAATTTATTTTTTTGCCATGTCAGGTCTGGGGCTCTGTTAAATACAGCAAAGAAAAGAAAGAAAGAGAAACAAATAAAAGACGGGATGTGAAAACAGCAAAGGATCTGACCAAGGAGTCGAAGCAATGAGAGTTTGGAATGTGTGTCTGGAAAAGTGTTGAAAACAGTGGATGCTGTATGTATGGAATGGAGAGAGGAAGGACAAAAGTGTTGCATGTGATGTTGAACACAGAAGAAAAGGCAAAATGAAATATTAGTGCTTGTGGTCTCTGTTAGAGGTTGACTGTTCTCCGGGAGGCCTGCGAGAGCATGACTGACCCCACCCCATTTCATCTTCCTCCTCAGCCACACGCACCACCAAGACCTGCATCAACCACTGGTCGTCATCCAGCCGCCACAAGTGTAACCTGTTGCCACTTCACAACCACGGCTCTCCAAACATGAAAGGAAAAATCCACCCACACCACCAGCAGCAACTCCAATAGAGGACGTGGAAGGAGGAGATCACGTGATGGGCACCATGTCTAGACTGATAGGCTTGATGGCACAGGCTGCCACTATGACGCTGACACAGGTGAGAAAAGTAAACAGGGAATGGCCATCGCTTGATCGTGGAGGCACCGCTGCCTGGACTCGTAGTGTTAAGAAGCGACAGAGGTCAAGCCGATGCTGGTGAATAGGTCAGGTGTCGTGACCCTAGCGTCGCCCGGCTGATGACTACTTCCTTGAGAACTGCTTCATCGTAGGTCACAAACCAGCAATTTTGTGTCGAGTGCCCCCAGTTGGGGAGAAAACAGAGGTGCAAGGCTGCACAGCAGGGGGCCCATTGGACTCAGGCCACCCGAGACAGAATCCGCAGGGTGAAAAGCCCCTAAAAGTTTGGGAACCACAGATGCAGATGCAGGGAAATGATTCTCAGGAATCCACTGAATGTCCTAAAAAAAATGTGGTGGGAGACGAGACGAAGTGACCTCATCAGACATGACTTCAACATTCTGGTGCACAGAAGAGTCAAACAAAAGGGTGAAGGGACAAAGCATGACATTCCAAAGACAAAATATAGCAGTAAATTTATTAAATTTATTTATTAAATTCGATCATTAATGTGACTTTACGATCTTACTATAATGTTTGTGATGAATATAACATACATACAACATAGTGTTTTCCCATTCTTTTCTTTTTTTTACTTCTACTCTAAACTCATGCTCCGCTCTTCATCTTCCTTTGCACCCCACTGTGCTCCCACGATATTTCGCTCTATTATGTGAGCAAGGGCACATCTATGTGTAGTACATTCACGAGGGCGTTTTCAGCAGCTGCAACAATACACAGATGGTAGATATGATGGAAAACAAACTTCCTTTTAATGCCTAAGTAAACAAGCTCAGCAAGGAAACCCAGACACCACAGGCTCAGAAAACATATTTAGAACTGGTGTCCGACCCAGTTTTTAAATGTCTGTAAATACCCAAGTCTGAGGGAAATGAGAGGGTTCTTGAAAGGACAATATTCTTAGCAGTTACAGCATCAAACAACTTTCATTGGAAACCAAATCAAATAATTCAAATCCGAGGTCTGTCTTTCCTCTTCGCTGTTCTCCTCGTGCAGACGGCTGCAAGATCACAGCAGTGAAAACAGTTACTGTAGAGCGCCACCTTATTCACTGAAGCAAATCTGTCTGTCAATAAAATCAGGTAGTTTATCTGCCTAATAAAGGCGAAAACACGTGAGTTATCAAACACCCGCACACATCGCGAGTCCCGGACTGCTGCGCTCCTGTTCCCCAGCACCCGCAGCTCCCAGCTGCACACCTCAGTGTTCGGGAGTTTGAGAAGTTGTTTTTGAACCATGTTGTCCGCCCAGACAGTGATCAGACCCTTTACTGCCCGGCATCTATCATATTTGTGTGGAGTCGCGCTGAACACATAGTTTCTGGCATCTAGCGCTGAGTTGCATGAGGTAAGAAGTTCACCCCCTGTGGAGAGTTTCCCGAGACAAGTTGCAGCTCTCCAGCTGGACTCAAGTCTGCGGCCTAAACCCGACTCACCTGTGTTCACATGTCAACTAAGCGCATTTTGCTTAGTGTTCCAAATGTCACGCTGGGATGTTGCTAAGCGTTAGCTGCGCTAACAGCCTGCTGCTGAGGTTTCATGAGCCTTGAAAACTCTCTGTGCTCCACCAATGGCTAGTGCTTTAAATGGCATGTTTGATTTGAAAGTGCTTCCCGGCACAGTGTGCAAACTACATGACAGACTGAAAAAAACGCACTGTGGGCGGGGCTTCATCAGAGCGCCGGCTGTCACACAGCCATGAGAAAAAAGTAGCATCTTATAGTCTGGAAAATATGGTAATAGCAACAGTCAACAGAGGACACAGCTATTGCCAAAACCCGACTCAAGTGTTGTCGACATGTCGACTTTTGAGCCGAACGCTCATTGCCTTTAGACAGAGCGAGCAATGTGAAACCGCCCTAATGCGCTGAAGTTCTCATGTCATTAAAGAGTGGAGCACACTTCTGAGCAACAATCATACTGAACACTGAACTGAACTTGTTGCTTGCTGTTTCAGATACTTAGATAAATGAAATGGATGTGTCAACCACAGAGTGATAAGTCAAGTCAGCGCATTAAAAGTCTAATTCTTAATCAAAATAAAGGTCTTTAGTACTGTATTTTCCAGACTAGAGAGCCCACCAGAATATTAGCCGCACCCACTACATTTAGGAAGGAAAATAGATCTTTTTTGTGCTTAAGCCACACGGGTCTATTAGCCGCGGGTGCACTGGTGAGGCATGAGGATCACTTCTGAACTAGTTTTTAAAACGGGCTCCAGCATGGAGACTGACTCGTGACACAAACTGGACAATGTTCTGAACGCTGTACTCACATCTTTTATTGACTTTAAAGAGCTCAAAATGCGCCGTTTTCGCCCGTGTGTCCAAAGTTCCGACACTCCCTTAGGATTAATGAAGCTTTTCTGATTCTGATTTGCCATATTTGGCGTCCGCGGCACTGCAAAGTGTTAAGATGGCAAAATTCACTTTATGTTATGGAGCCGAGCAGAGCAGAACCCAAACGCCTTGATGGGCGACTCACAAGGAGACAGGTTGAGGAACAAGTACAATATTTAATTTGACAATGATACAAAAAAAATAAAATAATAATAATCGACGAGTCCAAACAGAAAGCATCACCAAACCGGGAGACCAACAAACAGAAATCTGAAAATATAAATACAAACACGATGGTCAGAAATAACAAAATCTCAAACGTGGTCATCAAAATGTACTTTCAAGACGTTCCATAAAGAGATAAAAGACTTTCAAGACGTTCCATAGAAAACTGGTCTGAGGTGCTACTTTTTAAATGCCATGAAAAAAAACAAAAAAATCTGTTGCTTCTGGAATGTTGCATCAATAAAAAGATAAAAATTATGCTCATTTTATTTAATATCAATAATGGAATGTGATCCAGGATGAAGCACTACGACGAAGGATTAGGGCCTAAATAAAATAAAAAAACAATAATAACATTGCATGATTAAAGTCGTAATATTACAAGATTAATCTTATATAAGTGATTAATGTCTGACGGTAAAAGAGTCTGACTCTGCACTGCCTTTGTCAGAATGAACAACGTAGAGCGCCTTGTTCAGCTGTACTTTGGTATAGAGCCACAAAAAGTGGTAATATTACGAGATTAATAGTAGTAGTAATATTACAAGGTTAATGTCGTAATAGTAGTATGTGCTTAAAGTAGTAATATTATGAGATTAATGTCATACTATCAGCATGTGATTAAAGTGGTAATATTACGAGATTAATCTTGAAATATTATAAAATTAATCTCGTAACAGTAGTATGTGATTAAAGTGGTCATATTACAAGATTAATGTTTTATTTTTCAAGAATAATCTCGTATCAGTAGTATATAATAAAAGTGGTAATATTATGAGATTACTGTCGTAGTAATAGTTTGTGATTTAAGTCCTAATATTACGAGATTCTTGTGATATTATGACTTAAGTCATGTCATGTTATTTTTAGTTTTGTGTGTGTGTGTGTGTTTGCCCCTAAGCCACAGTTTTACATTTGTGAATATAAAGAACGGTAGACAAACAGAGGTTTGTGAAAAGAGCCAACCCATTATGAAGCTCTCACTTCCTGTCTAACCCCAAACTTTTTTCAAAACTTGCAGCCTCAGCATTAGACTGCTGATATCCAGCGTGTGTGTGTGTGTGTGTGTGTGTGTACGTGTCTGTACGTATGTGTATTTTCCTCAGCAGCCTGTAAATGTAAATGTGTGATGCCGCTCGATATGTTTGCTCAAACTAATTAAAGGCCATATTGAGGGACTGGCGTCGATGGATGTGTTTTTAATGGCGTGAGTGGCGGCAAATATGCAGAAATGCATTAGTGAGCTGATTTTATAACATTTTGACGACCACATTGATTCCCCCAGCCCCCCTTTTTTTCTCAAGTGGCATCAATTATGAATAAATATTCTGACAATAGAGTGAGAGGCTTGGAAAGGCCGAAGTTTTGAGAGCAGTAGCCCAGTCTGGGGGTGACCAAAGACCCCCAAACTGGAACTTGGTTGTTCCAGCATCAAAATGTTTTCAGAACTTGTGTGAGCGCACCGGATATAAGCTCCACCTACTAAGTTTCACGAGATGTATACAGTGGTCCTCTTGCGAATTTACAAATATTGCAAGGGTAGAAGATCACCAGACTCTGCGCCTAATAACTTACATAATGGTAGTGATATGCTGATGGGGCTTCATGAAACAGTGTCCTTATTTCCCAAGGCCACCAGATGGTGCTGTTGTCAGAAAAATGTTGTGAGGTTTCATTAAACATTTAAACAACCATGTTAAAAGCCAAAGATTTTAGAGCAGACAAGCAGGCAATGTTAACAAGGACATAACATTATGCAGAGGTGTACTTTAATTTTATAGACAAATGATACTATATACAGAGGCGGCGGAGAGTTGGGGGACAGAAAATAACAGAAAATCATTGAGTAGCACTGACTGCAGTAAACAACAGCGCCTCTTCTCTTCAACCGCTGCACTCGGTGCGAGGTGACAGACTTGCACTCGCATGAAGTTGAAGCACTTTGCCACATATAGACCACAAACTGCTACAAAAGTATTACTCCGGGGTACAAAGTGTTTTCAGTGGGCGGGGCTTCTCCATTGTCAATATTTGGTACAGAATTTTCTGCAAACATAAACATTGCCAGATTTGTTCCTCTATTTCTTTATTTAAATTGCCTGTGGAAGTTCTCTGCAGGAGAGGAAGTTCCGGAGGGTGAAGTTGTCACATCGAGTTGTGATACGTAAGAAGGTGTTTTTTGTCAAGTACGTGGTATTGCTCACCAACAAATACTGTGCCCCTGGAAACAAGCAGCTGGGCAGGGTCCAGCCCTTCACACTGTTTACTTTCTACTACTTTGTGTATCTAAACAAAAAGACACACAGACCAAACAAACTTCCTCCAAACATACATACAAACAAACAAAAATCTATCACACGGGGAGAAATGAACTCTTGAGAACACATGGGACCAATTATCTTATTTGCTTCGTCCAATCCCGCTGACAAAGAGACAGAGATTTAGTAAAGGCGGAGCAGTCGTCACCTCATTAGCCAAGTCAGACATTTCATTTGTGCATGTGTGGAATGTGCACTGTGTACGTGCGTGTGTGTGTCAGGGGGATGTGTTGGTACTGACATGCTAAATTCTGAGTTGAATGAATCACCACTGATAACCGCTATGATTTAATAATGCGGCTTCTATATTACCACCTCAGTGATCAACCTCCCACAAGTACGAGTCCGATCATGGTTTCATTCGATTTGGGGGCAGCTAATATTACTTATTACTACTTATTAACTTTTCTCTATTAAAAGTGTGCTTTGTCAGAAGGATCCACAAAAATGTGTTCTTCTTCTTTATCTTTCGGCTTCTCCCTTCAGGGGTCTCCACAGCGGATCATCCTCCTCCATCTCACCTTGTCCTCTGCTTCCTCTTCTCTCAAACCTACAAACCTCATGTCCTCCTTCACCACCTCCATAAATCTCCTCTTTGACCTTCCTCTCCACCTTCTGCCTGGCAGTTCCAACCTCAACATCTTCCTACCAATGTACTGGCTCTCTCTCCTCTGTACATATCTAAACCATCTCCATCTAGCCTCTCTGACTTTGTCTCCTAAACACCTGACCACATGTGCTGTCCCTCTGATCTACTGCTTCCTGATCCTATCCATCCTGCTCACTCCCAGAGAGAACCTCAGCATCTTCATCTCTGCTACCTCCAGCTCTGCCTCCTGTCTTTTCCTCAGTGCCACTGTTTCCAAACCATACAACATTGCTGGCCTCAACACCCTTTTGTACACTTTCCCTCTCATCCGTGCCGTCACACATCACACCTGACATTTTTCTCCAATGATTCCATCCTGCCTGGACCCGCTTCTTCACCTCTTTCTCACACTCTCCATCGCCCTGGACAGTTGAGCCTAAGTACTTAAAATCCCCCTCCTTCTTTATCTCTCCATCCTGTTACTCCACCTGTCCACTTGGGCCCCTCTCATTCACACACGTGTACAGTATTCCGTCTTACTGCGGCTAACCTTCATTCCTCTCCTTTCTAAGGCAAACCTCCACCTCTCTAGTTTATCTTCCACTTGCTCCCTGCTCTCACCACAGATCACAATGTCATCTGCAAACATCATCGTTCAAGGGGCGTCTTGTCTAACCTCATCTGTCAACCTGTCCATCACCTTGGCAAACAAGAAGGTGCTCAGAGCTGAGCCTTGGTGCAGTCCCACCGCCGCCTTGAACTCCTGTGTTACACCTGCAGCACACCTCACCATTGTCTCACATCTGGCATACATGTCCTGCACCACTCCAACATACGTCTCTGCCACTCCAGACTTCCTCATGCAATACCTCAACTCTTCTCTTGGCACTCTGTCGTACGATTTCTCCAGGTCCACAAAGACACAATGGAGCTCCTTCTGACCTTAAAATAATAAAAGGTCCTTGTGTTCTGTTCATAACTGGAGTCCACGGTGCAGCAGGGAGAAGCTTGGATCCAACAGCTTAAGCCTCAACACAAGCAGTGATGCTTTTACTGCCTGATATGCAGAGACCACATTACTGACAGACAAGATGAGAACCAGTGTTGTTCCACTCTCATCTACAAAGTTGTCAACAGTCTTGGGAGGATTGAGAGCCAATAAAACAAATAGAGTATTCATCAATTCATCATGGATAAATAAATAAATAAAAATGGTCAGAATATAAACGACACATAAAGCAGCATAGAGGTTACTACTCTCGCCCTGCGGCAAGGTAGTTGCGGGTTCGACGTCTGGTCTATGTTAAGTTAATCTGAATGTAACTTCTTAACTGTCTGTGGATGTGTCTGGAAGTTTTGGAATTGAGAAGAAACTGAGAAGATGGAGGTTGTCGTTTTGTAGTAGGAGCATAGGTCAAAACCAGTCACGGTCAAAACCATGACTGGTGGTGGGACTGAGGAAAAAAAACATACACAAACTGTTGTGGAGGCAGCATTGTGTTTTGTAAACACTGTGCTGAAATGCCACACTGTTTCCAAAGTAGCCAACTGTTGGCGCTCTAAACACTAGACTTTATTGACTTTTTGACGATGAGGTTGTTCACTTTTCCAAACAAAACGTATAAGGGATGTTCCGATAAGGATTTTTGCTGCCGATCACTGATACGATCACATGGATTCACAATGAATTTGTAATCACAATGATGAGACCTTCTATGTACATGACATGATGAACCATTAAATCATTTTAATTCAGACACGTTTTTATATTCCTCTTTAAGAAGAAAAAAAAAATGGAATAACCTTTCAGAATGTGGCAACTATTCTGTCAAAGGGACAACTGAAAAACATTTAGTTTGATGTGAGATGTCGCAGTTTGGTGACTCTCAAGAGACTTTGCTGATATATTGGCCGCTTGTAGCCGGAGACAGAGAGCACTGCTTATGTGAAAGTTTCCACTCCGGACGTTTAAGACTCACCAACGCTGCACCCATCTGCAAAAACGACGATGGATTCTGTTGTTTCCGTCTCCCTGAGAAAGGCTGCTCATCCAGCTCGGTGAACGTAATAAATATCTTTTGGGAAATTAGTTTAGTGTTCCTAATGTCACGCTCGGACTGGGTGTCCAACACTGTGTGTTGCTAAGCGCTAGCTGTGCTAACAGCCTACTGCTGAGGAACCAGCGGTCTCACTTTCATGAGCCCGGAAAACTCTCCGTGCTCTGTCAAGTCCTGGGGCTTTACATGGCGTGTTTAATTTGAAGGCACTTCCCTGCACAGCATTTTCCCGTGCATGTGCTGCACGATGCAAACTTTACTTGATAGAATGAAAGACCCTCCACAGCAGACATGCTGCTGCTGAGTGCGCAGCAGGGAGGGAGGGACGAGCGGACACATCACAACCAGCGGGGCAACATCAGAGCGCCGCCTGTCACACGGGATCAATTGTTCATCAATTGTGATCGCCAATGACAGGTAGTGATCGGCAGTCACCGATTACACTGATATCGTCCGTTTATGATCGTCTCATTATTGAGAAGGCCATGTGTCTTCCAGTATGTGTGGGAGTAAGAAATGTGGTCTAATACAAACTTGAAGATATGGTAAAGAATGTCTCTCCTTTCAATGTAAACCTCATTTTAACGCACAGATGTGACTTTGTTTCTGCGTATGCAATGACGTGTGAATGTTTGTTCTGCTACACTTCTTCGTTGACTTCAACTTTGGGTGAAGTTTTACAGTGCCAACTGGAAAAACCGCCAACAACGAAGAGCCATCTCACGATCGATGCAGCCTCTGATCATCCCAACCTTTTGCAATGTTCACAAACCATCGTCCTCCCGACCGCAATGGTTTACTCCGCTCTTTAATGGGCAATGCGGTAGGTCGGTGTCATAAAAGTCTGTCGGCTTGCTGTCCTTTACCAGGCAAAGCGAGATCCCTTCAGTCTTGCGGTTAACAAAGACATCAGGCAAAGAGTTGCCTCACCCTTTCCTCACTCCTCCTCACCCACCCATCCCCATTTGTCCCCACATTGTGGTTAACAAGTGAATGCAACATGGGCGGGTGTATGTGTGGCCTTAGCCATTAACTATCCTATTCTGTATTGTAAATGCGTCAAACGACGCAGGGTTTTTATTTATTCATGAGCTCGTTTGGGCACGGGTGTCCCTATGTGGTCAATTTCGCCGTCTCTGGTTGGTTGCTTCTTTTTCGTCCTTCCACTTTCGAGGCTGCTACGACTCATTCTGGCAGCGTCTTGAATACTTTTCATGCAAACGTGCAGGCACATGTGCGCACGCACCACGTGTGCATATATTGACTGTGGGGACAAAAGTCTGACTGAGGCCTGAGGGTAAGACTGCATCACTACTTTATTCATCTTCGTGACTTTGTCTTAATGTATTTGTCACAAAAATCAATGGCCGCCACGGATGCAGATTTTCAGTGGACACGTTTAGCATATCGCCCATAATTTCAATTTCACTATTATCCCTGGCTGAACTCAGAAGACCACTCTATTGCAAATATTTCAGCCGCTCATGAACATTTCAATCATCATTTTGTGAATGACAATACTTTTTTCGTTCCTTCTTTTGATCATCACGTACAGTTTCCTTTCTTTAATGGTTCCATTCCTGTTAACCATCCAAAACATCCATTCGTTTTACATCATTACATCAGCCTTTCATCCATTTGTCAACAAACCAAGCGATGACCTCAATAAAAACTTTATCATTACTTATTCAGCAGCTCATCCTTTATTTGATCTTTCGATGCAAGCGTTCCATGTCAACCTCCCCTCTATGGTTGTTCATCTTTCCTTTCATCAATTCTTCTAATCCCTAATACAACTGCCGATCTGAGCCATACAGTAAGCCGTGCCCACTCCTCCCAACTGACATCAATGACTGAAACCATTGTGTCATTTCAAGGTAAAATGTTTTTATTGATTCTTTTAATGCGGCAGGTTTCTCAACTATTTTCTTATTCAGGGACAAAACAAGCAAAATCATTGGTGAAACCCCAAACTTCCTCCTTATTTTGTTGGAATAACTAAATAAATAAAATAATCGCCCAGATTCATTTGGTCGCGTGTGTGTTGTGCAGAGGAAAATGTGACTGCGTTGTAATGATGTGCACCCAGATAGAAGATATTTGGGGAGATTCACAATCTCACATTTGTCCATTTCACCATCTGATCTGTTGAGACATGTCCATGTCCACAGGTTGACAATTTTTGTGTTTTTTGAGAGTTAAAGTTTCCGGTCTATTGCACCTTCTTAGCCATTCAAACTGCACTAAAGAGAGCCCGGGGCGATTCTATCCATCTTTTTCATCATTCTTTCTCCTCTCTTTTTACCCTCTAATTCTGTCTTTCCATCCATCAAACGAAAAGTGTTTGACTTTTCTTGTTGCTGAGCCGATCCTTCTTATTGTCATTTCTGAACTGAAAGGCCGAACATTTAACCAACTATGACTGTGCATGATTGAATAGCTCCCTCTTTCTTTTCCCATCTCTCTATGCCCTTCATTTCTTGTGTCAGAAAATCAATTTTTAGTTTAAGTAGAATAAGCTGGTTTTCGCTCATCACAGAGGCAGCCTGAATAATTCAATAATCCCAGACACACTAACCGAAGGGCAGTGGGAGTGTTGGCTAGCTCTGATGGAGGGTCTGGATTTGCACAGAAAAATAAAGAAAATACAAACAAAAATTCACTCCATTATTGATATTCACTTTTTTTGAAAAACAATTGGACGAATCTGAACCTTGCTCCTGGATGTTGGTGGACAAACGCGCTTGATTTGGCATGTCAAATCAACACCAGTCCATTTCTTGTGTCGAAAACCTCAAAGGGGACCTCAGACTGTGTTTTGTTGGAACAAGAGCACAAGACGGAATATGATTAGGATCATATTTGATGGTATCATGGACAAGAGAACTAGAGGAAAGACAACATGCGTCTCTGAGTTGCATTTTTCATCAGCATCAGCTTTGTTGCCAAGGTCAGTGAGGGTGCCACCAACCAGGAAAGTGCTTCGGAACATCGTCCAATAATGAACAATAAAATAAAATAAAAAATCAGATCAGTCCAACACAATGTTTTTTTTTTCTGTCTCTTTGGATTGGTGTGTAATATGCTAGTCCGTGATATTTGGCAGTGGGCTTTTAGTGTACTGAAATCCTAAAACAACAACAACACAAGTTAGTGACATAAAAGCAAATGATATATACTGGGTGTTTTGAATGTTTGACACCTAAACCTATGTATGTATATTGGACATGTGGTTTCAATATATGCAATATATTGTTGCGCTCTGAGTCCAATAATACACACACTGACAGCAAATCTTGATGTTTTATTACAGCACACACAGTGGACTACACAGCATTTTTAGTTTTTCAAATTTAAACTCTGCATTTCCCGTTCACGAACGTATCCTAGTTTGCCTGTTCGCTATGAGTCTTCTGTTTGCATCGACCCCTCGTGGTCACCCTCCATCTTGAAATACATGGCCTGGTGAGGGACTTGAAGCTGCTGCTGTCACGTGAAAAACAGCGGCGCTGCTAACGGCTATAGATGCTACACCCGACCTGACGAGTATGAGAAGGAAACATAAAGGATACTGAGAATGGCAGGATACCAGGATTAAATCAAGGACACGGACTGATAGATGGAGTTTGATGAATTCACACCATGAACTCGAGATGTTAAAGAACATTCAGATGGAATATGCCTGTTGCCTTATAAGCTAAGCTAAGCTAACCCTACCTGACACTTGGGAAGCAGCGCAACACGCGGTTTGACTCATTATTTGGTTAAAGCATGTTGTGAAATGTCAAAAAAAACTTCAACAAACTCCAAACCAAGCCTCAATGAGTGCAGAGATGTGGGCTACTTTGACGTTAGCTTTGCTATTGTGAGTAGCATTTCGTGCCAAACTCACATGCTTTCATTTCTGAGTTAGTTGATTCCAACTTTCCAGTCCAAACTGCTGTGAACACACCAACGTGTCGAGGTGATGTTTGGATTCTCGTGGCTGCTGTACGGCGCATCACTGTGGCTTCCGGGACAAGAGTCCTTGGCTCTTCCTCCAACAATCGCAAACTAATGTTTTGTGGCACAGTTCCATTATGATCAAAGTTTAACAGACAAACGTCAACAACAACGCGCACAGAGCTGGCTTGGCTTCCAGCACTGGACTTTTTTGGGTGGAGCTCCCTGTGCCTGCATGGGTTTTCTCCAAGTACTCCGGTTTCCTCCCACAGCCACATGCTCACTAGGTGACACTCTTGGCTGAAGATGGATGTCCAGTTAGCATGTGTCTTTGTGTTGTATGTGAACACATTCTTTGAACTGTGTGGCGCACAAGAGTTCTTTACAATATATGAACTCAACACTAGATGGGAGGAAGTTTCACATAATGGACCTTAAATCACGTGAATGGGGGTGAAGTCGGCGGAAGCAGCTGCAGGTGAGGGAGGGAGTTACCAGCAGGAGAAGCATTGCTAGTCACGTCTGTCCTGGTATTCATGTTCATGCAGTGTCACTTGTCCAGCTGTACATTTTATGTTTACAAGGCTGGAGGCAGCAAGGCGCTATGCAAATGCACTTTTCTTTCTGCTTGTTTTCTTGCACATTTTACATTGAATAAATGGATTATTATGACGTTTTGTAAGTATTGATTCCTGTTTATGTCACATCCATTGTGATATATTGATGAAATTTCTTGCAATATATCAGACACACAGTTATCGTGTACTGTGATATTATCGTTATCGTGGGCCAAATATCGCCAGAGTATCGAATCGCGCCTTCTGTTTGACTTAATCTATGGGGTTATTATTGTTGCTAAAAGGTCACAATTATGTAACGTGCGTCACAAATGTGTAGATGTATCTATACCTGGATCCAAAAATACCAAACTTGAACTTGTCAAAGTTGTATATTGATTTCAGTGACAAATGCAAAACTCGATCTACAAATGTGTAATACTCACAATCTTTATACACTGACAAACCAAGAATTGCACAGAAGTTCTGAAACACTCACAACATAACCCTTTCCCCAGCCTCTCCCCCAAAACCTAACCATCCAAAACACATGGCTGACCTGAACCTGGACTCTGGAACCAAACTGGAACCCAGTTATTTCGAAGTCTTCATCCTCAAATTGAGGCTTAACCTTGTAGGGTCCAGCAGAAGTTTTCCTCAAAAATTGGGCTTCCCTTGGATAGAAGAAGTCCACTCATTGCCATCGCCCTTTCCCCAGCCTCTCACACTAAACCTAACCATCCAAAACACACAGCTCACTTTAACCAGGACCCTAAACCAACCCGAAAACCCTTAGTTTGAAGTCTTCATCCTCAAATTGAGGCTTGAATTTGTGGGGTCCAGACAAATGGTTTAGGTCCCCATAAATAGCAAAAGGTCCCCACAAGGATATAAGGACACATACACACAAGAAATAAGAACCAAATACAGATACACACCTACGTTACTCACATCCACTGTTCAGAACAATAGGGAAAGTGGGAATAAGGAGCAGGAACCATTAGACCTGTTCTTTGCTCTGCTCCCTTTCCATCTCTCTATTATGAAAGAAGAAGAAAGAAGAAGTATTGTGTCACCAATCTCATGGTACAAATCTGATAGGGTGAACTGATCACATGCGCATGCACATGAAACCACCTCTCGTCTGAGTCGCTGCCTTGCGGTGATGTGGAGCCACACTGAGTTGCCGGAAACCGCGACCGCTTTTGGTGTGAGCCCAGGGTTACCGTTCAGTCATCACCAGACCGTGGCCGCGGTGAGGAGTGTCATGACTCGAGACCCGTGCGCCCACACAAGAGCCAAGTGCTCAGTGAGGATGTTCTGTAACAGACCTGGGCAAAGCGCAGCCTCTGGGGCCCTCACTGTTCGGCCCTCCCTTGTGAGGTCAAAGTAAAACTGTACAATTGAGATGTAGTGAAATTTTCTTTTTTAGCCGTAACTAGTTCAACAGTAAAAATAATATTCTTGTATTAAAACTAAAATATCATCTTTTTCTTCTTTTCATTTGCCATTTTATATTTGTTGTGTATTTTTCTTGTTCTCAAAATAATTGAAAATAATATAGAAAATATATTTTCAAATAAATTGCCTTTCGATCTCTTATTCATCTGGTCCATAGTTTTACTTTATCTTCAAATAAAATGCATATAAAATGAAATATTTTTATAGGGTTGATGGCATAGACTCACTCCTTACTTAGATTTATTACGTCCATCCATCCTCAGGGAACCAGTGCTTCGTCCTGGTCAGGGTTGCGGGCAGTGCTGGAGCCTATCCCAGTGGTCGGTCACTGGGAGAGAGGCAGGAATATACTCTGGACCGGACCCCAGTCCATCGCAGGGGACACACACCATTCAATTTTAGAGCGTCCAATTCATCTAATGAGCACATTGGGCTGTGGGAGGAAACTGGCGTACCTGGAGAAAACCCATGCGCATCCTTTGCAACCTTCTTGCAGCAAGGCGAGAGGACTAACCACTGGGCCACTTACATTAAGGATTCTAATGATATCATTTCAGGCCCAGTTTTTCCAGGTCCTTGTTCCTAAATATATTTTATTTTTCTTTGCGTCTTTTCTTTCTTTTTTTGGCAATGCCAGTCTCTTAATTTGTCACCTTATTCACACATAGTTGGTTTACTTTACACTTCGAGTGTTAACCCACGCGAGGTTGCAATTCCCATGATCAGATGATGTCGCAGTGCGTTCAGTGTCCGGGCGAAGCAGCTCTTCTGCTTTCAGGGGTCGACCTGCTCATGCAGTGTCACCGAGTGTCTCTCCATCGAGCTCCTCTTCTAGCATGGATGGTTCAACGTTCTCTCCTAGCTTCGCTCATAGCTGCCTGAAACTCCTGTCCAGAAACATGTCTCCTATATCCGAAGTCTCACCGCCCTATTTGACAGTTCAATTTTGTTTTAGTTAAAGTAAAAACAGTGCAGTCCAGTTATTAGTAGTTTCCTTCAGCTAATATTGACATGTTGAACTAAACCCAGGCTCACACATGTAAACATATTCAGTTCTCCCTTCTGGACTGCTGTCATTCTCTTCTCACGCTCGCACTAAAGAACTGTCCATCACACCGCCAACTAGTTCAACTGCACTGGCTGCCTCTCCACATTAGACTTTCCACTTTAAGATTTTGTTTTAAGCCCGTCTTAGCCCGCCCCCTGGACCACATTGTATTATGTCGACCCCCGACCAACCAGCCAGGACCTTCATACCCTCAGGAAGGTCACTGCACAACCTTCCCTCTAAGTTCTTCACCCTCAATGGCGTCATGTCACTTCAATGACTAGAGTTAGTTTACTTATCCTAGTGGGAGATTCTTGATGTATATATATTGAGAATATATTAGATTATGATTCAGTTATTTCTACCTTTTTTATTTTTCACATGTTCCATTCCTCAATGTGAATTATGCAAATTCCCATCCCTCATCTGACAGTGGTCCAGGTGACCAGACTCAGAGAGTCTGTGTGTTTGCTCCGACACATTAGAAAAATTAGAGGGAACATTGGCCCCTAAGTCAGTTTTGGTCTGTGTTTATAGAGGACAGAGAGAATGGCCTGAGAATGCTGTTACACTGTTTTTTATAGAAACTGTGTTGTGGCATTTTTTGGGTGACTTTATGGAGCATAATATTTTTGGGTTTTTTTTTATTTCATGTTGGATAGTTTGTGTGTCTGTCCGTTTCACTCTCACTGAAGTCTTCATTATTATTTATTTAAATTTGTGTGTCAATGTGTTTGCCTTTGTTAGGGCTGGGGTCATTCGATTCCCCTGCTTACTGGCATGTAAGAAAATCAATTAATTACTTTTAAGTGGCCGTTAACTGCCTCCACGCAGTACTGCTCCTGAATTATAGAAGAGGTGTGTTCATGTCGGCTGTGCGGCCGGCCCAGGGTGAGAAGTGGCGGATCTGTTTACTGGAGACAACGCTTCTCCATTGTTGATCAAATGATGAGTGTTTTATTTCAAATCTACTGAACTCACCAGCGCCAGCTCCGTGACAGCACAATCGATATGTAGTGAGTCAGAGAGCCACATCAGCAGAAGCAAAGCTTGTACGCCAGTTCACATACCAAACTTACTCTGACATCACCAGATTCATTCAAGTTACCTTTTGCCTCCAGAGTTACAAGAGCCGCTCATAGTAGGTAGCTTTAGGTAACAGCGCAGAAAGTGACCAATGGGATTGCTGGAAAACATTTTGAAATATCCATGCAGATTATTGTAAATGTGTAATGTAGTGCATTCAAAGTTTTTCCTTATTTATGTTTGTTTTGTTCCATAAGTATTTATTTTTTGTTTATTGCAAACAGGCTTTGCTCATAACTGTTCCAAACACACTCAAGACCGACTGATGGAGGAAAACACTGTGAATTTCTGGTGAAACACATCTACTGAAAATAATTTTTAAAATACTGACAATTTAATGAATAAAACGAAGATGCATTTGCAAACACCTGATGTTTGTTTTCACCTAACAAGTGATTCAGGTGCGCTTTTGGCCCCATTGGTTCTGTCAGTATCATTTTTTAATCGCGATTAATCACTCTTTTTGCATTAATTTCAAACTTCTGATATACTTATACTTTATACATATACATATATATATATATATATATATATATATATATATATATATAGATACTGTCGAGGACATTCTTCAGAATAACTTGAAATATCCATGCAAATTATCGTAAATGCGTAATGTATTTGGTTCAAAGGTTTTCCTTAATTATTTTGTATAGTTCCATGTATTGTGCATTTTTGTTGGCGACAAAACATTCAACGGCCATGGTCTTCCCTGGCCACTGAAAAGGTTGTTCTAGGCGTGACTCTTTTCCCAAACAAACTGGCCTCAACTGGGTTAGCCCTGGGGAAATTGGACTCGGTCAGTGTTACAGTCAAATTGGATTTCGTTTTGATCAGTCTTTTGCCTAAAATTTAATTTAGTTTTGATCAGTCTTTTGACTAAAATTTGATTTAGTTTTGGTCTTGTCATCATCATTGTTATAGTCTAGCTCAGGAGTCGGCAACCCAAGGCTCTACCGCACTTGTAGTGGCTCTAGGGAGCTTTTTTAGAAATGTATGAAAATGGAAAAAGATGGGGGAATACATTTCAATAAGTTCTAATATAGTTTCTGTCGGAGAACAAACGTCTTCAAATGCTATAAAATAAATTTGGTGTTCATCATTATGAATTTGAAGCCTACTTAGTCATCTTGGTAGGAGGCCAGCTAGGGCTGCATCTCGAACTTCTGTCCGATAGCACTGCCGCAAATGTCTCAGTATTAGTGAGTACTCCGTCATGTGGTAAAAAATTTCAGCACTCTAAATGACGCTCTCTCATTCAGTGTGTGACATGCTTGTCAACCCTATAAACTGAAAAGTGACTTCAGAGGTGTCACTTCAGAGGTGTCACTCTGTGACCTCCAACTTGACTTGGACTTGGACTTGCAGTTTGAAGCTGAAGACTTGAGGCTGTAATGGCAGCAAAAGCTGAAGTAGCAGTTCAGTTACTTGGAGTTTTAAGAACTTTTATACCTGAATATAGGGCTGGACAAAGATGGAAAAAATGATCATCGCAGTTATTTTGATTCATATCATTATGGCAATTATTCAAACGACTATTCATCTTTTTAAGATTCTGCTGTCTTTTGCCGACTTTTTGATGACAAATAAATATCTTTGCGATGATCACATGGTTTCATATCACTTCACAAGGATTTGGGCCCGGGCCCATTTGTCCTAGAAAAGGTGGGCCCAGAGATCAAACCGCTGCTTTAGACAACAGCGGAGACAGGAGACAATGTTTCGAGCTGAGCTGTTGTGGTTCTGATGCTGTGCGCTGAAGAAGTCGCTCCTTTGATTATAAATGTCCATATCTGATCTCTTCCTACGTCTCTGCAGCGTGATGAATGACAAGGAGCACTCGGTTTCACCCCTTTCTCAGGTTTAGCACGAGCAATTGCTCTTATTTATCCACTTCCAAAGAATCACTGGTTTTTGAAACATCTCCAACAAGCAGCCGTCACTGCTGTTGACTCAGAACGCTGGATGAGCGTCTGCTCCTCGGAGGCGAAAACCATGCCAGCGTTGCACAGACGACCGAGTCGAGAGCTAACAGAGGCTAATACGATTCAAAGTACACTGTACAAAAACACCTGAGCACAGTGTGCCCCACAAACAGAACACGAGACATCCATGCTCGTATTACTCAGTGGTTGACAATATCCCAAAACATTTCATGTTGGTATCTGTAAAGAACTGAGTGCACAGCAAAGGGTGTTACTTTCTTCATTCAGGGTTCAACTGCGACAAATGATCCCCATTACAGGCCTTGTGTACCGTAAATTAGTGACAGGCCGATGAGGCTTCATGAAACAGTGTCCTTATTTTCAGAAACCACCAGATGGCGCTGTCTGCTCTAAATCTCTGGATTTAAACAACCATTTAAATGAAACCTCACATCGTTTTCAGACCGAGAGCACCATCTGGTGGGCTCTGAAAATAGGGACACTGTTTCATGAAGCCTCATCAGCACATCACTACCATAAACAGCCGAAGCGTTCAGACCTTGGAGTGTTTCACCAACTGTTGGAATTGAAAAACTTTATGTTCGCTGTATTACCATATTTTCCGGACTATAAAGCGCACTGGAATATTAGCCGCACCCACAAAATTTAAGAAGGAAAATTGATCTTTTTCATACATTAGTCATACATAAGGTGCTATCTGCGCCCCTGAAAATGCATGAGTATCCACTACCTCTAGTTTTGAAAACAGGGTCCAGCATCGAGACTGACCCATGAAACAATCTCAGCAATGTTCTGAACTTGCGCTTCACAAAGTTCATGATTCAAGTGTACAAAATGCGTTCTTTTCACCCCCCTGTAGATCGCCTCTGTTGGCAGAGCAGCGGACACGTGGGTGAAAACAATTGTTCCCAATAGAACCGTTGCTTTTAAGTGAGTTCTTGCTCAGTTCTGAGCGTCACAGGGTCAGTGCAGCAGGCGTGGCGCTGAATCATTTCCATGCTGATGGATACTATGGATACTTACATGCTGGTCTCTTGTCCAGTCACCTGATACATGCATCAATACATCACGCTCGCAGACCCACCTAGTACCCGACAAATCGAATAATATGCAAATTATCTTTGAGATTCCCCACGGTTTCACGAGCAGAAACTTCAAATAAGAGGGAGACAAATCATTTAGTAGGTTGCTAAATTACTCGCCGCGCCATCACGATTTTCAATCTCTGTGCTTGACACCGTGACTGAAACATCTGACCATTTAGAGGCCAGTGACGCACTGTGTTTCATACAATAAATATAGCGTCACCTTGTGGTTTTGAAATAATCCTTAAATTCATTTATAAATAGTTTTTTTTAACTCTATAAAGTCTATCATGGCAGACTGTTCCAACCACATCGGTGCCTGTACAGCTCGTGTGTTTTGACCTCAACACCTTACATGTCCACTCACTTTCGGCTCTTCGTACACGCTTTGTCGCGGGTCAGTGCCACCTCTCTGTGCGTAAACACCCTCTGTACATGAGGCTCCAGCTCCGTCATTGGATCCCATCAAACTTCTCTTTTGGATTAAACCACTGTGCCCCAAGTGTGTCACTGAACCACAACCTGGAACTCTGCCTTTATCATCTGGACAACATGAACTTTATATAATATTATTTATAAAAAATACTTTTCATTAGGGCCAAGAAGTCCTCATCCAAATCAATGGAAAATTCTCTGGTCTTCTTGTGCTCCGCACAGGTGACCACGTGTGTGGTACTGACCCCTGGCCTCGGCATGGGTTTTGCTTGTTCACTCCAGAAAGTGAGGAAGGTCACTGTCAGACATTAAAAAATTCTCTAAACTTTCAAATTTGACAAAAAATAGCAGCACTGTAAGGACAAAGACGGAACTTTCTTCACATGCCTCAGTATCAAGGGTCTCTGTTCTCTGCAGAATATGACATCCCTAAATCTGCATGTCCTGCTGCGAAGTTTTGCTTCCTGACATTTCTCTTACACCCAAATCGTAACATTCAGAACCACATATTTCATTTCAACTCTCAAACACTGGCTGCTTCCACAGCAAACAGTGAGAACAATGGCAACGCTTCACACTTCACCTGGGAGAAGTGCATATTCACAGTTCCGCTATTTTCATAATCCCGTTTAAAGTACTGCATTACTCAAATGATAGTCAACTAGTGGTGGGTAGATGAGGTATCATGAAACAGTATTGTAGGGTTGATGAACTACGTGGTTCCGTTGGTTTAGAAATGATGTGAGGTTTAAAACATTTTGCAGCAGACAGCGCCATCTGGTGGCCTCTGAAAATCTGAACACTGTGTCATGAAACCTCACCTACACATGGCTACCAAATGTCCTCGGTGTGAAAAGCCAGCCTCCCTTAGTCTCATGTTCTGGTCGGCCTCAACTCTTGCTCAGCACATAAGTAAAACACCTCCCAGCCATCAGTAAAGCAACACTTAAAACCAACCCGCTCTCCTTTAATGTTTGGGGTTACGGCAATAGACTTTAATGCAGCTCATCTTAACACAATGGAAATTTGACAAGAACTGCCAGTAAAGAGAAGGAGATTCTTCCATCTCTCAAACTGGAAAGTACTTAGCAAAAGTGCCTGGTTCCAGCCTTTAGTAGCTGGATTCATACATGCATTCATGCAAACACTGTCAAGAGCGTGAACTTGATTCTTAACTTTGAAACATTCAAAGGGGCAGAGGGAATGAAAAATCGTTTGAGTAGCTAAATAGAATTAGCAGCTTAAAAAAGCCTGGGGGCAAAGTGGAGCTGTGTCCCCTGTGGCTACGCTTTAGAGAGGGAGGGATATATTAAGCTTGACTAGATTTTATACATCCTTGCTTACGCGCGTCTTTTTTTCCTGCTAAAATGCTCTGTGTTGGAGGAGGGGGGTGAATGAAGGGTATAAAAGCAAGTGATGGAGGTCATGACAGGCTGTTTCTCTTTTCTTTCTTACCTTTGTTAAGTGTGATAATTATGCAGTTGCATTTCTGTCTTCCAGCTTAGTTTGTTGTGTTTTGTTTAGGCTCAGTCATCTGGGTGAGTTCCACTTGCTCTGCGGTGCAGGACCGGAGCTGAAGAATGAACACGACGCCATACTCCAACTCAGGATTTTCCTGGGCCATGTACCTGATGAGAAAAGGCCGGACAGGCACCGGACTCTTTGGTAAAGCCTGCTTTTCTCTCTATCTTATCCTATATTATGAGCATTATTGGGCGTCGAGTGCTGAGATGACCAATGTGTTGGATGCATTTTAGGCTTTTCCTCTGAGATTTATTTTCTAAAATTACCGTCATCGCTATGATCTGTTTAACAATTTTAGTAATGAATTAATGATCAAATAAAAGACAAACAAATACAACAAAAATAAAATGCTGTCAATCTTAATAGGCATTGAAGGCAGTTTGACTGAAGCCTTTTTTTATTTTAATTTTTGTGTCTTTCAATAGCAGTAATATAATAATAACATAATAATAATAATAAACAATATGTTAATAATAATATAATAGCTGATGTTATTGGTATATAATAATAATAATAATAATAATAATAATAATAATAATAATAATAATACATTATTTATGGGTACCATTATTATTGTAGTTGCAAATATATCAGAGGAAACGAATAAGTAAAATTGAATAAGTATGAACAATATGGATCAGCGGAGGATATGTTTGCATTCTTCAGCATTTTGTGTTACTTACTTCTTATTTGTATTTCCTTCCATTATTTGCAGACACTACTGTGTTTATCTACAGTACAGCCATTTATTCCCAAAAATGCTGATTCACTGTGGTAAAGGTTTACCACACTATACCATACCATATTTAGGTAAACATGGTATTTTGACAAATCGTGGCGATTGTTTGTCATAATTGTTGGCGATGGTGGTATTGGTGGTGTCTGCGTGTGAACTTGTACAGCTATAGTTGTGGGACTAATTCTTGGAAACACACATCCTTGTGAGGACCTTTGCTATTTGGTGCTATTTGTGGTGACCTTTTGCCAGCCCCCCACGTGGTTAAGCCTCAGTTTTAGATTTGAAACTTCAAGATAACTGGGTCATTATAATTGTGTCTCAGTCTGGTTCAGAGTCCAATACAGAGTCAGGTTAGTCATATGTTTCGGATGGTTAGGTTTAGTGAGAGAGGCTGGGGAAAGGGTGATGGCCACGAGAGGACCCCACAAAACATAAAAGCATAACATGTGTGTGTGTGAGAGAGAGAGAGAGAGACAGAGAGGGGCAGCATGGGTCAGATGTGAATTTTTTAATATATTTTTACTCATTTAACTAACATACAATGAGTTAGTCATTTGACTTACTTGTGAAGTCACATTTTTGTCTCGTTTTTTTATTTTTATTTTTTATATTTTTTGTGGTTGAATGTTCAACTGAAAATAGCACAATTCTAAAGAAATGTTCACCAATTACAAAAGTCGCATAAAGAAAGATAAATAACGAAACCGCTTTGCCAACATGCTTTTTAAAAACTAACTACAGATTAAGTACTAAACAAATGGTCATGTCAGTTTCATACAAGCACAGTAAGTGTCGGTACTGAGGCTGGGACTGAGCCACGCCCCCTCTCGCGCGGACCAGACGCTGATTTGTCGCCTGCATGACAGTGACGTCGATCCTCGAGCGTTTCTATTGGCCGCACAACTCATGACATGCTAATAAAGCGCTCTCCAACTTAAATGCACAGCGAGGGTCTGTTATTCTCAACACTGAGCGGCGGTTCGCGGGAGGCCGTTTATCTTTATTATTTTTGCCGCACAACTGTGGCGCTCAGAACCGTGGTATCGCGCGTTACTAATGCTTTAAGGACTTAAGATTCACGCCTGGAACTGGAGGAGCAGTCTCGCTTCCGGCCCACGGCGGCGCACATGGTTGGATAACGCCACTTCTCTGGATTTAATTCAATAGAACTGCGAGAGAGAGAGAGAGAGAGAGAGACGTGTTTTAGTGAATAGAAGTGGAGGAACGTTAAGATCTGAAACAGAGGACATCGTGGATGCGTCCGTTGAGAAGCCCAGATGGTGTTTCTTTGGGATGCGAAATACGGTACATTTATTGATTTATTTCCTGCATTGATATGTCTATTAATTGATTGGTGTCCAATAAAAAGACACACAGACTAATGGAAAATGACTTCATTTTATTGTCCTTTAGTTTTGTTAACATGACGTTTTTTTTAATCTATACATTATATACACGTCCTCTTTTCTTATTTTCTTTTTCTTTTCTATTTTTTGTAAATTCACGGAGTGTTGGAAAATGTGTGGTGTGTGTGGTCCATGTATAGCTATATTTGTGGGGAACAATTCTTGGACACACACTTACTTGTGGGGACCTTGTGGAATTGTGGAGCTCAAACTTGTCCCTACAATTTTAAGCCTCAATTTGAGGACTACAACTTGAAAATAACTTTTAATTCTAATTGAATTTAAGTTTGGTTTAGGTCATGGTTAAGGTTAACCATTTGTTTTGGACGGTCAGGTTTGGGAATACAGGCTGGGGAAAGGGTTACGGCAACGAAATGTCCCCACAAAAAATATTCAAACATATTGTATCTTTTATTTGCATCAAGATATGTATCACTGTTGCCATTGTGTTTTGTTCTACTTGTTTTGAAATCTGAATAAGCATTTAACACAGGCTGAAATTTTCACATTCCTGCAGTTTCCATCACCTTGAGCATCTAAGATCAACGCTATATATCATTGAGGTCAAAAACTCAACTGACCCGATGCTCTGTCTATTAAAGTCAAATGGTCTCCTTGTCAACTTCTGTCAATCATTTCATCACTTCTTCTTCTGGAAAAAAAATGGTGACATTCGAACACTGAAGAAAAATCTGTCCCATTGTAAATGTTAATAGTTGAGTTACTCAAGCCCACGTATGCAACACAATCAATAGTATAGTAGAAATATTCTACTGGAATACTATCAACTTAAAACCTTTTGAAAATGACCAATGGCCTTCTTCTGAACACCATTGTATGAAATGTAATTTTTGGCCTTAAAACTGAGTCATGATTGTTGTTTTACATTTGTTCTTTTCCAGATCCAGCCCCGGGCCGACGCTACACTCCCCCTTCAACCGCGCTAGCCTCAGGGGTGAAGACGGCCGAGGCCATGCCACTCGGAGCTCAGGAGGTCGGAGGCGGAGTTGCCATGGTGGGAAAATTGCACTTGGCAGAGCGAGGAATGATTGATGTAAAGTCTCCACAACACAAACGGCAAGTTGTGCAGTGTTGTACGTGTGGAATATGAACTTCCTTGTCGTAACGGTGCAGGTGATCTCCGACCATCCTGCAGAGCTGGTGAAAACAGACAGTCCAAACTTCCTGTGCTCGGTGCTTCCTGCACACTGGAGGTGCAACAAAACTCTGCCCATCGCTTTTAAAGTGAGTAACCAAGGCTTTATTACTGCATCATGACCAGGCCAAATCGCTGCCCCGTCGTGTACATCATAGCAAGTGTGTGTGAGTTTCATTGTTGCATATGTCGCAGAGCAAAAGAGATGCTGCATGTCTTTCCTGTGCTTTCAGACCAAAATAACTAACGGATGAGCCGCAGAAAAGCAGCTTTTAGCCAGCGCCACTGATTGATTGAGGATGTTCTATGCATTAACAGCGTGTGTGTGTGTGTGTGTGCGAGCCTTGTGATGGATTAAAAAAAAAAAAAAGTCAAATGTCGCTGTCTTTGCGCTGATGTACAGAAGATGATTGCTGTGAGATGTAAATGGAGACATTCTTCCCCACCACACTTGCATGTTGATGCGCTCACTGAGGCCCTACACACACATACACGTGCAGGCAGTCGAATCTTTCTAATGTGTCCGAGCAAACACTCAAACTCTCTGCACCTGGACCACTGTGAGAGATGGGTCGACGTCTGCAGTGGTGACTGCTTTAACAGTTGAAAACAGAGATGGGAGATTTGCATAATTCACATTGAGGAATGGAACATGTGTGAAATGTACATATAAAAAAGGTAGAAATAAAGCCCTTCAATTGTCGTTGAATTGTATAGGTTCATTACATAATTGTTCACCTGAATCATAATTTAATATATTCGCAATATACATAAGTCAAGAGTCTTCCAATATAATATGTAAACTAACTCTAGTCATTGAAGTCACTTGACACCATTGAGGGTGCTGGATATCAAAGAACTTCAAGCAATTTTTACAAATATTTATCCTTTCTCAAACTGATGGATGAAGCTCAGGATTCCGTCTGTTCTGAGGTTTCATTTTGTCCACTTGAGGCCACCGTATTCTGTGACGCTCACCATGGAACTGCCATCTCAAATGAACGAGGAACAGGTTTCTTTCAGAGCGTGAGCCCTCATTTTATTGGCCTGATGTCACAAGGCTTTATGTCTTGACCGCAAGAAGCTCCTTAGTGCGGAAATTGCGGTGGTTTACATTCAATTCAGGATTAATTTTTGTTGCGCAGCATAGATATTTTTGTGCTGAGATCCTATCAGCAGTGCGCAATTGCGCATGACTGCATCTTAGAGGGAAAGTTGCATGCAGGTTTTTTTTTTTTTTTTTTTTTTTCTAATATTGCTGAATGAGATGACATGGAGGAAAAGAAACCCCTCTCGCTGTCTCTGCAGGTGGTCGTCCTGGGAGACATCCCTGACGGCACCTTGGTGACTGTGATGGCTGGAAATGATGAAAACTATTCTGCGGAACTTCGCAACGCCACAGCTGCCATCAAAAACCAAATGGCGAGATTCAATGACTTGCGGTTTGTGGGCCGAAGTGGAAGAGGTATACAAGCCAAAACACACACACACACACACACACACACTTGTTCCGCCGCCTTTGTGGGGACGTTTCATTGACCATTCAGCAGCCTGTAAACTCTAAACCAGAATCAGCATCAGCTTCACTGCCAGGGTCAGTGAGGATCCTACCAACAAGGAAAGTGCTTCGGTACGTCGTGCAATAATGAACAAAACAAAATAATATGAAACTATATAAATAAACCAGAAATAAATGAATTAAAATAAACAGAAGTAACTAATAAATAAATAAAGGGCACAAATCCATCAGTCGGACCAGTCGAAAACCAATGCTTCATTTTAACCACGACTCTCAACTGTCCACTGACTGACATGGCTTGATAGGTGGAAGTAGGATGAAGAGCTGGTGGGGTCAGAGACGCCTTCTACAGCGAGTGATGGCTGATGGGTTTTTGTTCACCTCTCACTGCAGATTTGTCTCTCAGCGCACTGTGCACCGTTTGTGAGGAACAATATCAGTAGATATTGTCTTTTATTTCAATCCAACGTTTCTGCAAACAAAACAATTAACCTCAACCATGCATAGGGAAAAGAAAATCTGGGAGCTGTGGTTGCTGGAATGATTCTGCAAAAATTGCAATTTTACAGTAGACTGTAAATGCTAAACTGTACAATCTGATAGAACTTACTGGATTTATTGTTTTTTGTTAAATCCAAATATTCCCATTTCATTGATCTTTTCAGCACCGGTCACAGAAAATCACACTCAAACCCTGGTCAAAAACACTGAGCAAATAACGACCAAGATGGCGTCCTCATTGCCGTTTCTCTGAGTTCAATTCAAACACAAGGTTTGCTGTCAATCCCTTAACTTCCGTATAGTGAAGGTGAAGTCAACAAAAAACGTATATACGATACGACGAGGTGAAAAGAAACCGAATAGTTCCCATGACACAAATCCCACTGGTGCTAACGCAGCCCTCACAGCGTCGGAGCTGGTCAACCAAATAGTCATCAGAAAATTATCGGTTAACATATATATAAATATTAGTGGTGGGACTTTAACAAGTTAATCGCAATTAATGAATTAATCGCGATTAACTTGTTAAAATATTTCAATCGCATTTAATCGTTTTAATTAAATTTTATAGTTTGCTCTCCAGACAACAGGGAACCTTTGTCAGTGCAGGAGTTCCTGGTCCACTGATCACACTGATGCACAAGACACGTGGCAGCTAGGATGATAACAACAACAACAAACATGGAGGAATCCTTGAACAAAAGCAAACAAAAGCTTCTGTTTGCTTTTGTTCAGGGATGTTTGTCACTACACAATGGCCAGTGTTTCCACTACTCTGAATGTACTTGAGATTCTTAGAAAATTGAAATTCTTATTCAAATATTTTTAAGACATTAAAAGAGCTTTAGTTTAAATAAGGTGATATAAAAACTTGAATATAGCCACCATCGGCATTTATTTAGCTATTGTCAAACTGATGCAAAATGAACAACATTTGAAAAATGTGGCTTCTTGTGGCAAATATTCTTATACGATTAAACTGCGATAAATTGAGATTGATTAATCACAAATTCTGTAATTAATTAGATTATTTTTTTGAAGCAAATCCCACCCCTGATATTAGTGCTGTCAGTCGATTGAAAAAATTAATTAATTGAATTAATCACATTTTTATGTCATATCTGATAAAGAATTTGAGTTCTAGGATATTAAAAAATTGTAGTTCATGACTAATCAGTTGAATACAGTAAGAAGAGAAGATTTGAAATACAGTTTTTTATTGGTGAACTGTGTTTCATAAATGAAATCCAAAAGTAAAGGTCAAGCACATCCACACACCAGTTAGGCCAGGTGCATTATTCAAAAATGTAAAACAAACAGCAATACAGTTAAATAAATAAAATGAGGCTGTTTTCAAAAATGTAATACAAATACAGCGATTCAGTTAAATAAATAAAATTGTGAAATAAAATAAGGCTGTCTCAAATGGCACTTAAGCTCAATATAGCAATTCAACAATGAATACTAGAAATATAAAATGCCTCTAAATGAGGCAAAATGAAGAACCATTGATACTAATACATTTTTTAATGGGTTAAATTGCGGCGGAATTAATTAATCGAATTAACGCGTTAAAATGACAGCACTAATATATATATATATATGAGTCATCACACAAGGTATATTAATATATATATATATATATATATATATATATATATATATATATATATATATATACATACTACCTGTCATTGTCGATCACAACAACTGATGTTGTTGTGATAAAGACCCTCTGGTTGTGATGCATCTGCTCCTCCCTCCCTGCTGCTCACTGGGCAGCAGCCTGTCTGCTGTGGAGGTTCTTTCAATCTGTCATGTAAAGTTTGCATCCTGGAGCACATGCACAGGAAAATGCTGTGCAGGGAAGCACCGTCAAATTAAACACAGCATTTAAAGCACCAGCACTTGACGGAGCACGGAGAGCTTTCCGGGCACAACAAATTCATGGTCAATCCATGTGATCAGTTTCAGTGATCAGCAAACATCCTGATCGGATCATCCGTAATATATACACATATTAGTGCAAACATTAGATATGAATGTCATGTAAAATACAGCTGTGAAAACAAACATTTTAAACAAAACTAATGGGCAAAAAAATGAAAAATGATAAGGGTACATCTTCTCCACCATCTTTTCAAGCGGCCACTGAACTCTCTCCGTCTTCACTTCACTGACTTCACGGCGCGTCTGGTCTTCTCTCTACTCCTCCTTGCGGAAATCCAAAATAGTATTAGATGTGTCGCTTTATCATGCTGGGGAAGCAGTTAGAAGGCCTTCTTTTTTTGGGGTATGGCTGAGGCTTCGGCTCCTGGTACACTGGGTCATGGTGCCTCTGGAAGGCCTGATCTGCTCCGTGCACATATGCTTGTGTTTATGCACATATGCTTGTGTTATTTTTCATGCGTGATTTGTGGTTTAGAAAGTTTAGAAATACAGTAGGTGGGAGGCAGACTGTGAGCAGCATGTAAAGAGGAATTATACCAATAGGGGCAATAGTTGTGTTAATACAGCCTTAAAAATAATGTTTCATTGTGTCGTAAACATAGTCGTAAACAATTATTGTAATCGTAATTTCATAATCGTAAACACAACATACCTTGTGTGACCCACATGCTGCAGGAAGGAAACCAGATGAGTCCAGATGACGATTCCGATGCAATTTAATACGGAGACAAACTAAAATCGCAACGGTATCAAACTACTCCAGCAGAGGGAAACAAAGTCCGTCAAAAGAAACAAACCAATAATAATAATAATAATAACCTTAATGCATGTGCTCAACGAGGGCAGGAAAAGGTCAGACAGAGTAGCAGGGATGCACAAGACAGGTTTGGATTGATGAGGCAACATTTTTGTGGGAAATGCATAAAGAAAAACACATGAATTTCATATGAATATTGCCCTATGGAGAGTGGATCCGTGTCTGACTGAGAGGTGAATGGTCCTGTTCCCCTTCACTCTCGAGATTGTCGGTTGAACTCCAAAAGTGGTGAGGTACAGCGGCTGATCCTTAGATGAACGCTTCAGTGACGGTGGCTGCACTTTAAGCTCCATGTCTTTGTCACTCCGAAACGCTTCTTGAACTCAAATATCCACTAGTTCTATATCCAGTAGTTGACTATGAAAGGCAACCTACTAGTGTTTCCACTTGTTGCAGAGTAGCTGTATGGGAGAAAAGATCCCACTCCTCTCTACTGAAGTCATAGGAAAGAATGTATGGACACATAGAAAATTGACAAGTGAGAGAACTTTTACAAGTTTGTTAGAAAAATGTGCAGACACAAAGGAAGAACTAAAGGCCTGACAGAACCGGGAGAAATAAACACAACAACATCCGAGGAAAACCTTAAAAAGACCCGACAAATACGGAATAGAAGACACTGTGAAGAATAATCATCATTGAGATACAAAAAGTGACCAGGTGGTCAGAGCTCACTCAATTACACGCCAAGCACATCGTGGCAGAATGTGCATGTACGGCTGGAGACAGACAACAAAGTGGTGATGGGCAGATGAAGTGTCATGAAACAGTGTTGCCGGGGTGATGAAAACCGTGTCCTAATTTTCAGAGGCCACTAGGTGGCGCTTTTGGTTCGGAAATGACGGGAGGTTTCCCAACATTTTACAGTAGACAGCGCCATCTGGTGGCTTCTGGAAATCAGGACATGAAAGCTCATCTTCTCCTCACCAGAAGTAAGTGACAAAAGAAGCACTGGAGGTTCAGAAACTCAACAGCGGCAGAAAACTAACAACAAACAACTAAATAAAATACATATACATATGATAACATGAAGTGATCATCAAGAGCGAAGTGTTCATTCGCCTCAGTGGTGAGTAACCAAACTACAAACAAAAAATTGAATGCGTGGATTTGAACTGTGAGAGTTTTCGCTGTTTATTTTGTTATTGATTGTGAATGTGTATGAATGATGGAGGTGATGTGGTAGCAGCTGTGGCTACAGGTGTAGCCAACCACCACCAGGGTGACTGACGTATAATAAAATCTCTCTGTTCACTTTCGTTGCCTCAAAACACGCTGTATTAATCCAAGCTATTATTATTATTAACAGCTATGTGATACATGTGTACGTGCAAAGCAGCTGAGGTGAAGGGTGAAAATATTGGTCTATAAAAACCCACTTCCACCAACCGGCTTGTTGTTTGTTTCCCTGGTCACGTGGCGCAGTATAATGACTATCTTAGTTACATTTTCAGAAGAATAATTCATGTTTATCACTAGCTATTTTTTTAAAAACAAGCAATCTCTCTAGCATCAGTTGCTAGCTCAATTTCTACTGAAACATATAAAAACAAATGTTATTGTTTTGTTCCTAAGCATAATTGAAAAAACAAATATTAAGAGATATAAACGATTTTTTAAATAAAATACTATATAATATAATTTTAAAAATCAATTTTGAGTTTGTTTGCCATTTAGTAACTAAACCACGGGAAATTGAACAGCGGAAAGAGAAATGAATGAAATGTATATAAAGTATTGACTTAGAGAGAAGAGAGACGTGGAGTGAAACCAAAAATGATACTGTCTCTTCTGGAAATACTCCAATTTTTATGGTGCACTCAAGATTTCTGTAGAATAAAAGGCTGGACTTGCACTGTTATATGTCCATGTTAAATGATTATGAATCATGTTTTGAGAATTTTTATTGTGTACATATTTCTTTTATAAACTGCATGTAGAATTCATGTGAGATAAATACAATGAAAAAGAAGTCCAAACCTAGCAGAGTATTGGTGTTTATACATAGTGGACAGATTGAAGATACTCATCTTTTTCAAGTTCCTTTTTCTTTGATGAGCCTCAGTTACCACGCGGTGATTCACTGTAAAAAATATCGTTCACCTAATTTGCTCCATAGTCAATTGAAGGCAAACATTTATATTATATTTTACAAATACGAGTGCAAATCCTGCCTGTTAGTGTTTCGTTCTGCTCAGTCTGGAGTATTTGTGCAACAGAATGGTTCTGGTAGATTTAAACAAATTTGTGCGATAATCTATACGACCAACAAGCAATTGTTAATGTTGTGTTAATACATTGACATCTTTATATTTCAAAGCAAAACCTCTTCATATATTTGTCCCTGTAAACCCATCATTGCCAACTGATCCACATTTGCATATTTTTTTATTTCAGATTAGAAAAGTTTTATTTACTTTTTTGAGGAACATAATCGTTTTGCCTATTTTCTTTTGCTGCTGTCTCCTAGGAAAGAGCTTCACTTTGACAATCACCGTTTTCACCAGCCCGCCTCAAGTGGCCACATACCAAAGAGCCATCAAAATCACAGTGGACGGACCCAGGGAGCCACGACGTGAGTGACACATATGCACATCACGCACCATCCAGAGGAAACACAAACCACTCGCAGCTTTAAAAGGTGAACAACCTGCTTACTTCGTGAACCCGGAAGTAAGCAGGACCCAAGAGCTGAGTCTCACTGGGAGGACTATGTTTATTAAAACAGGCAACCGACATGGACATAGACAGATAAACAGAACGGATTGTGTCTCAGAACCATGAGAAGGCTGTTTCCGCCTGGCGATATCACAGAATATGATTGAAATTAACCTATCCACAACCCTTTTGCCGTCGTAGTTTGGCCACCATATTTGTTTACTGGTGTAATCTGGCAGTTCCACATCTGGTGAGTCGCCACACTCGCAGCATGGAAGTGCTGTTATTGGTGGGATGTCTGACGCTGGTGACTGGAGGAAACCGCAGATGTCCAAACTTTAAACAGTCGTTTACAAAACTAACTCAGAGCTTTTTAATCTCTGAAGTATTTTGGTGTTGTTTTTTTTTTGGTAGGAAGCTCTTCCCCCTAACTGCACCGCTCTCCAGAGCAGCTCTCTGCCTGGCACTGGGGAGCGTTGCAGTTCGCTGCACGGCACACAGCACTTGGTGAATGCGAGCAAAATAGCTTAACAGGGATGAAACTCACGTGGTTCTATGTATTTAATCAACAGTCAAACCTTCATATATATTTTGTTTGAATAAATAAATGTTTAAATATGTGAAACGTGACGCACAGCTGAAACAACTGTTGCATATCTTGCATAAATATATGACAGAAGATGAACAAAACTATAGACATTTAGCTTGTAGGAATGGAATGAATCATGATAAAACATGTTTTTTAAATGAATGAGGGTCAGCTGAGTGAAACAGCTGCGCAGAAGATTCCTGCATCTGAAAATGGTACCTTGACAACAGCTACTGAGTTCATCTCTGTTATCTCTCATCTCTCCATTATTTGACTCTGGTGTTTGTTTTAATAGAAAGTTATTTTTGTACAAATTGTTTTTTACAATGCAAGTTGTAAAGTCAGTCGTTGACCTGGCGTGTCTGGAGAGGAATGGGCCTAGGGCGGGGCTTTGGACGCCTGTTTCAAAACCCTTGCTAAACGCTAGTGATGGGCTGATGAGGCTTCATGAAACAGTGTCCTAATTGTCAGAGCCCACTAGATGGCGCTCTTGGTTTAAAAAAAATGATGTGACGTAAGATTGAAATGGTTGTTTAAAGCCAAAGATTTTAGAGCCGAGAGCGCCATCTGGTGGCCTCTGAAAATGAGGGCACTGTTTCATGAAGCCCATCACTACTAAACGCCTGCTTAATACTGAAACCTGGTGGACACTCTAATCCTCCCTGGACGTACAAAACAATGCACTCTCTCCGATCCTCATATATTTGCTCGATAGATGAGTGCGGATGTTGCCATAACCAAACCCCCGGTTTGCAGATCAAATATAAGCAACAGTATATCTGTTATAGCTGTTTCTCGATCAGACACTCCAAATGTGCGGGAAAAAAATGTTTGCTTTGATCATCGAACCTCAATGTCGCACAGCAGCTCTGAGCCGTCACGACCAAACCAGCTGAATATCAGTTTTCTGTGACAGCTGGAATTTGAGCTCCATGATTTTGGGCAGATAATCCGATGACCCACAACCAAGCGGGATGCTGAGGAGATGGCCATTTGGAGATGCAAAGATAAAGACGCAGCTTGAACTGATAGGAGACGCTGACCACTGCATGCCAATAATGCTTTTGTAAGTGGTCGGTTTCCCATTTGCAGCCTAAGGTTTACACGGCAGCGGCATCACAGTCGACTGTCGCTGAGAAAACTACTGAACCCACATTTACACAGAGCCGTAGCCGGTTGTTGCCTCCTAGTCAGTAGCAGGTCAACCACTGTTTCTAAAAAGAGGAATACAGTTGGAAGGTACTATGATTAAAAAAACATTCAAACTGCCAAAAATAATTAAACAAATGAATATGTCTGTCAGGTCATCGGCAAAAGATGGACGAAGTCAAGCCAGGTTCGCTGGCTTTCTCTGAGAGGCTTACAGAGCTGGAGCAGTTGAGGCGCAGCACAATGAGAGTGACACCTCCTCACCATCTTCACCCTCAGCATTCGGCAAACTCTCGCCACTCGGCGGCGTTGCACTCCAGTACATTCTCCAGCCCGTCGCACACTCAGATTACTGCAGGTACTATTTACTTCTTTATACTTCATTCATTCTGTTTGAGTATTCTTTTGAGGCAACTTTCTGAAACAGGGTTTCCATCGAAACAAATCTGTGGAGGTATATATATATATATATATATATATATATATATATATATATATATATATATATATATATATATATATATATATATATATTTCATAATAATAAATAATACATGTATTTATTTTATGTATTCATCCAATAACACCGCTGTGAAACACAGCTCTGCAGTTGCCTCTTCTCAAACTCAGAAGCCTGAAATATCCAGAGGGACTTCATCACGAGAGCAGTGGCCGCTGGTTTTGTAGATCTAAATTTCTGAGTACATACTGTATCTAGCACCGATTCCACACACTCCATTTCAGGTTGAAAATAATAAGTGTTTTATTTTGAAGTGGGCAGGATGCCGGTGAGCTGGACAGTTCCGGTTGCTGTGTTGCAGCTGGCAGAGTTCCGGTGGTTCAGGACGCTGACCATGGTCACATGATGGCCCAGAAAACTAAATTATCCAGCAAACTCTGTAAAATCCATGTCACTTTAACTGGTTTTAGTTCAAGTCCATTTACCTCAGCCCATTACCCACAGCCAAGAACATAAGGCTGTGAACTAGACAGGTAGTGAGCAGAATCCAGTAACACCATACCTAAAAGAGAAGTATTTTACTTCATGTTACGTTGGTCCTTTGGTCTTGTTAATGTCTATGCTGGACACACACGTCTGATGCAAGAAGCGGTGTGAGTTGCAATGACGCCGGTTTGCAGATGTGTAGATTGGGGCTTGGCCTACCATCATTCGGGTCCAGGCTTAGATTGTTAGTTCTCACTGAGTGGTGATTTTACAGACATTCTAGCATCTGAGCATTACTGAGAGACCAGAAAAGGTCATCTCTGAATATTTAATTCACTTCTCAAATGCAAGGGTTTGTTATACTCCAGAAACCCGTTGAAGCTTTTCAGCTCGAAACCTACCCTACTACTAACATTGCCAAAAACACCATACCATACCGGATCAGCCACTGTCTGGCTCAACAAACCTGCCTTTGGTGTTGCCAGACTTCAGGACACCAGTGAAAACTATGCTAGTGATGACTGGAAAAAGAGGACAAAACAATAAAGTGGACAAAAGAAGACAGGACAGGAGGGAGTGTGAGAAAAAGAAGAGCAGAATAGTGTTGGAAGCTTTTATCTAGGGTGTAGATTCTAGGCCCCCAGCGACCTGCTCAGATGACGCAAAATGAGCAGCCAAGCCGGACACGTAGCAGCAGAAGGCATCGTGCACAGAGGCCCACCATCACGACTGCTGGAATATCGCAGAACTTCACATAACGCAGCTGACAAACTGGAAAAGGGGGTGTGTTGAGAACATTGCACGGACAGAAGCTACTCTGCTACATGGGGTGGGGGATGCTTGCATTATCCAAACTTTAGTGCTGATGCGGTGGAAAATTATATGCAACTATTTTATTTATTATCTTTGGGTTTTCTCAATATGTTCACCAAAAAATACCAGAAATATGTGAGTCCACAAATGTTGACTCACAACTAGTCAGTGGTGATATTCTAGAACTGTAGGAACTGCAGAGGGATCCAGTTGATGGACTATTATTGCTAGTCGTAGTAGTAGTAGTAGTACTAGTAGTAATATATCATGACAAATTTGATGCCAAATCTGATGACATATCTTCCTGTATTTTTTACAGATTCCCGACAGATGCAAACATCTCCATCATGGTCCTACGACCAGTCATATCCATACCTTGGCCAGATGACCACATCCACCAGTCCTCTTTCTCCAAGTCGCTCCTCACTCAGTGAGCTGTCCTCCAGGCTTGCAGGTAGCACCAGTCATGTTGAAACACAACATGCTTCCATGCCAGTATCAGTTTTAATCTTTGACCTTTGTCTGCACCCAGGCCCCGACCTCACGCCATTCAGTGACCACAGAATGAATCTGGAGAGACAGTTCACCTCAATTCCCTCCTTGTCTGACTCTCGCTTCTCTGATCCACGCGTACACTACCCTCCTACAGCAGCCTTCACCTATGCCCCCGCACATAACCCCGTCTCCAACAGTGCAATCGGAATCACCATGGCAACGGCAATGGCTTCCACCCCAGCTGGCAGATACCATTCTTACCTAACCCCTCCTTACCCCACCAACACCCACCACCAGGGTCAAAACGGGCCATTCCAGTCAGCGTCCTCGCCATATCACTTCTACTACTCTGCAACTGCTGGTTCATACCAGTTATCCATGATGACTGGAGGAGGCAGCGCCAGTGGCAACGACTCACGCTCTCCACCGCGAATTCTCCCTCCTTGCACCAATGCGTCCACAGGTTCGGCCCTCCTCCATCCTTCACTCCCAAATCAAACTGAAGGCTTAGGGGTGGAGGTGGAATCCTGTCACAGCAGTTCCCCAACAAACATGGTGGCTGTAGAAGCTGTTTGGAGACCATACTGATGTTGAAGAGCCATCGAAAAATTCAGTTTTTAAGAGACAGTGTAGAGTAGCACTAGTGATGGGTAGATGAGGTGTCATGAAACACTGTTGCAGGGTTGTCGAAACAGTGTCCTAATTGTCAGAGGCCACTAGATGGCGCTCTTGGTTTGGCAGTGATGTGAGGTTTCATTGAATCAGTTGTTCAAGTCCAAATATTTCACAGCAGGCAGCGCCATCCGGTGGCCTCTGAAAATCATGACACTCTTTTTAATGAAACGTCTTCAACCCTTCAATACAGTGTCATGAAACTTCATCTACCCATCACTAAGTAGCGCGCTTCAAGGGGGTAGTCATCATCGGTAGAACAGCAGTTTTCACTGAGACCAAGTTTAGGTACTACATCAATGGCCACTGATGTTGATGTACAAAAAGTAAATACTTCACATAAGCAGAGCAGCACAATTGAATCTTTTTTTGTGTGTAGATCTTTCTATCAGCACAAAATGTTTGGTTTGATATGTATCATTTTCATATTTACAGTTTACAACTATATGCGAGGGTGAATGTAAAGGGAGGAAGTAACAGACGGATGGATTATGTTGCTGTTTAGAGACACTAAAGGCCCACACGAGATAACAGCAATTTTTAAAAGATTCATTGTCAAGCAGTGACTCTCAAGTGGTCATGGTAACAATAAAATTAAAAAAGAACGGTTGACTTAAAAATGTATTCAACAAGGAAAATGCATCTTGAAGCTCACATTTGACCAACTGAAAGCAGATAACCGACCCACTTGTTAGACCCCATCCTCCAGGTGAGAATCACTGTTGTCGTCACTGTACAAGGCAGTGAACTCCACCGTCCCAGAACTACCCAGCGAAAATGACCATGTGGACATGTGTTGCCAAAATAAATGGAAGACCATTCCTGCATTTTAGGAAGTCTTGAACTTGCTTTGTCGTTATTTATTGATTAAATTATTTATGGATTTGTAATAAACCTGTTTCCACATATTTGTAAAAAGAACAACGGTCGGGAGATTTTGTAAATAAGGTAAAGTGAACATGGGGATCGAGATGAGTCCGGATTTTCTTTTCTCAAACAAAATGCATTTAAATGCACGCAGCAGCACTGTTGTTGACACCTGTTCATCAACCTGCTTTGTATAATATGAGAGTTGATATGCCGACTTGATGCAAATACAACATTTGATGAAGAAATTGTCCTGTTTCGCTTTTATTTTGTCTTTGTTTTGCTCTGTCTCTTCATGTGTGTCTGTGTGTGTGTGTGTTACGTTCACTTTCTTCACTAACATTTCTTTGATCTGATTTGTGCAGAAAAAAAAGTGTAAAAAAAATGGATTGGATTGGATTTTTATTTTGCTCCAACCACAAATTTTCAATTCAGGTCATCCCTATGTATTTATCAATCACTTTCAACCCAAAATGCTCCATTCATTTCTTTTTCAATAATAGACCTTTTTCAATATTAAACCTGAAACACTGAGACATTTATTTCAATTGAGTGAAAATGGATTTATGCCAGCAGATGGCATCTTTATGTACCAGCAACACTGGAAGAGAACTGTGTTGATACAGCATATTAGAATGTTATACGCCCTCTGAGGCATCATTAACTCATGAATAACTGGGACCATGAAAAAGGCACTAAATTTAGCGACAAACTTGGCAAAGCTGCTGCCATGAACACTTTATTCTTTTAGTGAACCAAACAAAGGTGTAGCAATGTCAAGCAGCTCTATTAATAATGACAGATTCATGAAGTACACCACAATACATTTATTACTGCATTATGAACTACGACAATGTAAACCTCCCACAGTCATGAATGCTATATATATATATATATATATATATATATATATATATATATATATATATATATATATATATATATATATATATATATATATATATATATATATATATATATATATATATATATACACACACACACACACATATATATCAGTTGTTCCAAGTGTAACTATGGTTGCACATGTTGATTCGTGTCAGCGCTGTCTTCCCCAAAGTGGATGGCTGTTGTAGCTGCTCAAGGGATAAGGGATGAACTCCACAGGACAAGTCAACTGGTCCATCCGAGCTCTGCAGACACAACAGAGAAATTATGAATTATTCCCCTAACAGCAAAATGTGACCATTTCTGGTTTATTTTTACAGGGAAAGATATGTACTGTATGTGTAAGTATTGTATATTTGCCTTACTGCCTGCTTGCCCTACAGCAGGTGAATTTATTCATCTATCTATTTTCTTTCTTCAAAACTGAGAATAGAGGAGAAATAAATAAAGTAAACTCATACAAACATAAATACATAACACATTGAAAGAGGCTTTAGGTATATGAAGTTTCATGAAACAGTGCCCTGATTTTCAGAGGCCACCAGATGGCATTGTCTGCAGTAAAATGTTTAGATTCAATGAAACCTCACATTGTTTCTAAACCAAGAGCGCCATCTAGTGGCCTCAGAAAATAAGGACACTGTGTTTTACCAACCCTGCAATACCGTCTCATGATACCTCATCTACCCATCACTAAGTATGATGAGACAATGCATGCAGTTCTCTCAATCATGTCATTTGCCAGGTTGAATAACTTCCATGATCCACGACACAAGGTAGAAGGAGTGGCCAGTTTTGGCCCTTGCTGCCAGAAACTTTGAGCTAAGAGGCAACAGTGGGATTCGCATTACTCACAAAGAAGGATGGTCTGGCATAACGCAAAAGGATTTTCTTGTTACCTGCTGTGTGGAGCAGTGAACATTCATGACCGCTGTTGGAGCATGTGTGTACACGGATGCTGAGAAGTTCCCTTTTTGTGAAAGCTGGAGTAGGGTCGTGATGGTGTGGAGCGCAGAGGGAAGGATTGGACCTTAGACCGAGAGCAAAGAATTCAATTACATACACAGATTTTGAGAAATTAGCAGCAGACAAAGGTGAAAACGCCATTTAAATTCTGTTAGATCTTTTTAAAGTGCAGCACTCGATACTGTTGACCACAAAAGTTTTACTGGGCTTCGCTTCCATTTAACTTCTCCACTATGCAGACGACACACAGGTACCATTTCATAATGTGTGATCTCACCTTTTGCTGTGCAGCATTTGATATTTTTTATTGACATATTTACTTGTGTTGTTCTATCCATTTCATGTCCTATATTTAAATTATGAATTTCTTCTGTCTTTTTGACGGCCCCTTACAAGTGTCCCAGTCTATAAAGTTGGCCCCGAGGAAATGTAATTACCCACGCCTGCTGTGCATTCTTCAGCTTTATTACCAATATTGCCAGTGTGTCAGTGAGGATCACACCAACTAAGTGCTTTGGTACATCATGCAATAATGAAAATAAAATAAACAAAGTGCGGCCCAGGGGCCATATGTGGCCCTTTGCCTGTGTTTTTGTGGTCCTCATGAGGTCAGACCACAAATATATGACTGATAAGTAGTGCTTCATTTTGATGTCATTTTTTCAATCCTGTTTCCGTTTTAGTCAGTACTGGTTCGACAGTAAACACACATTCATGACTACATTTTTGTTTCTTCTTTTGGTTTAAATTTTCATATTTTACTCTAAATTTGTCGAAATAAAATTCAAAATATGTTTTGAAATAAATCGCCTTTTCATCTTCGATGTTTGGTCCATAATTTTATTATGATTTCTATTCAAATAAGATGCATTTAAATAGGGTTCATGTCATATTCACGCTTCTTAATATCCTTGCTTCCATTGAACCCGGTTCATTTTGTCCTCATTACTTACGATTTTTTTCTATCCTAGTCATCGTCGCCTTTGTTTTGTCATGAAGGCCCCTCACAACAGTCACAACTGGCCACCCCAAGCCTGGAGCCTCAGCTACCGCCTCAGCTACCAGTCAGTCAATAATAGTCAACAACGCCGACTAAACATAAGGTTGCGTCATAATATACATGATGAGATTTATGTTTGGGGGAAAAAAGTGAGACTTGGTGTTCTACTTTGTCTCACTAAAGACTGGTTTCTGATTAAAACACTTACACATATCACGCATATGATTAGATTATCAGAAAACACACACACATTAGAGGCTTTGTCAGTACCTGAAATTTCAAGGCTGCTGATGTTCTGGTAGGTGGAACCAACCTGGCTCTGCACATTGACACTGTGAGCCTGGAAACACACATAAAGTGAGGAGAGAGCTTCATGAATTATGAGAACTGAGTGAGTCAGAGACATGATACCTTCAGTAACTGCATTGTGGCCCCTCTGAAAGCAACAGGGGCCAACAGAGTTGGTGGTAGACCTGCTTGGGAGCCTGCCACAGCCACCACACTCTTACAGTTAATCAAGAAGTTGATCAGGGTGAAGGTGCATGCTCCCTCCACGTACACCACAGACTCGGGTTTATGGTCCAGAGACATGATGTGACCTTCTTTATGACTAGAAAGGAGGTCAAGGTGCAGTCAGATGCTCTTTCATGAACACATTCCAGCATTATTTGAAGGATACAGTTGCATTTTGATGCAGTCTGGCTTCTTGATTTTGTCGTGAACGCCCATTTCCTTCAGCCAGGACAAGCTGGAGTCTTCATCCTCAGGATCCCCATCACCAGTGTCAACAAGCTCCTCATTCACTGAGCATCTGCAACATCACCGTAAGGCACAGGTTGAGTGTGTGTGTGTGTGTTTCTATCTTTGAGAGAACCTGTACAGGTTTTTAACCAACAGAGTGAGTGTGTGTGTGTGCGCTATATATATATATATATATATATATATATATATATATATATATATATATATATATATATATATATATATATATATATATATATATATATATATATATGTTTTTATTGTCCATTAACCTGATTGCCTGTTTTACTTTCAGTTTTGTGCATGCATGTGTTGTAGTTATTGTTAGTTTAGCTGCTGTTGACTCTTAGAGCAAAAGTTAATATTAGCCTTGAAAAAAATCAAATGAAACATATTGGAATTTTAAAACAGTCCAGAACCATTTCAAAATAAGAACAAACATAAAAAAAAACAATGAATATGACGACTGAAAAAAGAACTTACTCATCTTTTTCCACCTGCTCATTTCCCTTTCCCTCCACTAGGGGGAGACTGAACTGAATACCTGAATCAAGAAAGATAGTGAAGTGAGTAACGGACTCACCAACAACAACTTTCGTCCAATGGGATGCACAACATCCTGCCACACACTCACCATCCGACCAAAAACATGAGTTGTTTCTGTTTTTTTTTTTTGGTTTTTTTTTACTGATGTGGCTCTAACTTGACCACACACCTTCACAGCAAAACGACGGGAGATTTTGTATCAATGACTGTCTGCACTGCAGAATTAGCAGAGATGTCTCCCTTGAAACAACTGACACTGGGGGCGCATCAGAATGAAAACACAAAAAGTTATAACTGTTATGAAGCAATGTGAGTATGGATGCCTTGATACCACTTTTATGCTGACCGAGTACGATTACTCACAATTGGGTACTTACCGATACAGAGTACCACTACGATTACTTAATCATACCATAACAGCACATGTTCCCTGAACAAACAGAACTCCACTGAGACATATTTCATTGAACATTTCAAGTTTAGCCAGGCTAATCTACGCATGTCGTACATAGATGTCATTTAATATCTAAGATTCTGGTACTGCCTACTGGTTTACATGAACAGTGTTCCCTCCTTTATGGGGGGTTATGTTCCTGGACCACACGCTATAAATGAAGCACTATAATGGAAGGAAGTAGCAGCACCTAGCACCCCAGGTTTATCTAGGTTAGTGCAGATCATCAGGTCAAATCGGAGTCTCAGTAACTACTACTGTCATTGGATGGCAACCTAACTTATTGAGCGTTTTCCTGAATTAAACACGTTCACGTGCCTGAGTCGCTTCGCTCGCACCAGGATCTGTCAGAAATCAGCTGATGATCGGGGCAGAAATTTTCAATGCTGCTCCTTACCATCATCGTTGTGTACCTTTTGTTGTTTACTTTCTTTGGACATGTTGGAAAAAAATCAGTACTTCGCCCTAAATTTTCAGATTTTCTTTCCCTCCCCTTTTAGAGTTGTTTTACACACTAAAGCAGTTTGGTTGCACTGAGCAGACTTGCAAATGAGTCTCAAAAATACACGTATAATCCTGATGAAAATGTGATTTCATAACAAAGAAAATTGTGAGATGACGTTTTTGCCAGATCGGTCACCTCTACATCTCACGCTGCATTACTATTTCTAAAGTTGATTAGATAAACTTTTACAGCTGCATCATCATCGAGCACTGGATTTGGACTCAACAAGCTTTGTCCCACAGAGCTACCATCTCTTTGCTAAATGTATCCTTCGCAGTGTGTGTATGGGTGTGTGCTCTGTAATTTATTTGGCCTATTTTGTTTATGAGCCAAGATGACTAAAAACCTTGTCAATTGGCACTCTACTGTAGCACATTTTGGCACTTTCAGGTCACCCGATGCAGCACATTATCCCAGTCTCACCTTCTGCCTTCATTGCTTCTCTGAGACCTCTTGTGGTTGGAGAAATCAAGGCACTGATGCAGCCAGAGCCACTGAGTCCTGCGGCCCGGAACAACACTGTGAACTGAAACAGAGGAATGTTAGATACTGCAGTTCTAATGTCTCTCTTGTATTCTTGACTTGAGAAATCCTTCTGCTCTTGAGTCATGAATTTCAGATGAATTCGATTGAATTAATGAATTTCATAGACTCTGCAGTTTAAAATATACCAATGACTTGAATTATTTCGGTAGAAGCTAAGCAACTTCAATATCATTCAAGAAACTGATGTATCAGCACTAATGTCAGAACACGAACAGACTGACTGATGGAATGAGTCGGTACGGTGACACCAATTCAGGTTCAAATTGAGATTGCAATATTTCAGCAGGAACTTGCAGGAGTAAAAACAGAGATGTAATTTCCAACTAACTACCCCATGGATTTCAGTTACCAGTATCAGTATCGCTACTCTGATACTGGCCTATTTCGCTGCACTTGTACTTGTCAAATACTTGCTCATGACAGCTATAGTCCATGGATACGTTTTTACGGGGCTGTCAACTCTCACGCAACTCTCTCCTAATTTCAGTCATTTAACATCTCACAAAAGACACTCAGTATCCAAAAAATGTTTTTACCTGATAGGAACACACATAGAAGTAAGGACACAATTTAGCTTTCAGAAGACCGTAGAGGGATGATAAACTGACAGACCTAAACACAAAAAAAGTCAGACAGAGAAATGCGTTATATTAAAATGCCACTCAAATAACAGTAATACAATTAGAAGCAAACAAATGTGTGTTAATAAAACAGAACACGCAGATATGTCTAGTTGATGTTGATACTGTCAAGAGAAAACAATTGTATTTTACCATTCTGTCATGAGATTTTGTTGTAATGCTGTATCTTGTGTCCAAGGGGCGCTCTTTCCTGTAAAACTCCTCTCAGCGTTGATCCTTGGGAACAACGAGAGCCAGGACATGGAGGGATGTTGCCAGTAAATTAAGCTTTGCTGGAAGGCACAGCGAAGCTCAGAGCAGGACCTCGGGTCCTATTGAGGGAAAACAGAATTAGAGCGTACAAGACACACTTGAGACTGAATAGTACCTTACAAATGAGGGTTGAACTGTTACCTGCAATGTGTGCGTCAGTGTGGTGAATTGAGCTTTGCAGTGCTGACTAAGGCTCAGCGCTTCCTCTTGAGCTTTGAGATTCTCTGCCCATGACAATGAGAGTGGGGATGTGAAAAGGAGGCGAGTCTTGATGCTCCAGTCTGCAGGATACCTCACGCAGATTGAAGTATCTGAAGAGGAAACTGAAGTTTGTGGGCTCTATAAAGTAAAAACTGTTGTTAGACGGATTCACCACTAAACAATTTGCAATGTATATACTCATTTATGCATGTATAGATTAAAAACAAAACATTGAGACACCTGTAGTAAATGACTTTCAGTATCTTCTTTAGACTCCTCAAAAAGAGAATCATCCTGTGCAAAAGTCAGGCTTTTCTACAAGAGAAAACAAGAAAAGATATGCATAAATATATGAAAGAAGATAAAGAAAAGTGTGGACACAACAGCTGGTAGTAAAGGACAGAAGTTATTTATTTATTTTTAAATCTAGGTCACCCAACTAAAACAACTGCCCAGGAGACTCCTGTATCTGAAAGTGAGACTCAAAGTGACAGTGAGATTGACTCAGATGCTTGTTTTTATAAAATGATCAGTTGTTATCTTAGTCATGACATGAGCAGGTGGCGGGGTTATGGGTTGGAGCAGAGCTATGGTAGCCAGATTCTGCTCTTAGGTCTAACCAGTCTCCAGTGGATTTGGTTGAATGGACCAGAAACAAATCATCCCCAAATACATAATCCTGATAAAACTGATATCCTGATTTAAAATCTAAAAAATAACAGTGATATATTTTTGCCATGTCACCCAGAATGGAAACATGGAGACACGACAGAGACATAAAGAGGAAAAAGTGGGAAAAAGGGCAGAAATGACAAGACCAGTCCTTCACTCTGCTCATCTTCAATCTCTGTAGAATTCATGACAAAATGATGCTTATAGTACATGCAATGTACCACAATCATTCAAATATAAAGCAATGACAGGTACTACAGACTGTAAGTTTTATTCGTGCCCGATACATGAAGACCTACCTTACAGGAATTGTCTCGTTCTCGGTGCGTCGCCACCTCATGTAGCCTGCTGCTGACAGATAACCCGCCATTCTTCGCTGGGACGTCCACGTCCACGTCCCCCGTTTCCTCTGCTGATGTCCGTGTACCGTCGCTGTCCTCTGCGTAGCTATCGATGTGTGCTTTCTTCTTGGGGTTGAAAGTATTCTCGATGTTTGAGAAGGGGTTTCGACGTTTTTTTCCGCCTATTAAGTTGTTCCGGACCGCAAAACGCGGGCTCGGCAAGAACGGCCGGAGACCGGTGGCGAGGTTGCTGTGACTCTGACTGCCGGTGGAGCCCAGACCGCTCGGGTTAGAATCGGCTCCAGCCTCGCTACGCGTTCTTTTTCTCATCATTCGCATTATTTCTGTCGGTCGCTTGAAGCTGGGCGAATAACCTGCCTTTTGAGACATGTTGTAGACTATCTATACAAAAAAGAAACCAAACGGTATCACGAACCTAAGTCAGACGCGACTCACTTTTGTGTCGAGCAACATCCAAAACATACAAAGTTGGCGCGTAGAGTGACGTAGAATACTTCATGTGGCGTTCAAGCAAGTCGGAAATTGCAGTGCTCAGACAAGAAGCAAACGCTCTGCGACGATTCGGAATAGTTATCGTTTGAAAATAACGAATACCGCCTATTAAAGTAATTACTACGGCGTGGTAGGTTTAGAGATAAAGAAAAAATACATTTCAAGCGGACAAAGGTGTACAAAAAAGTAGACATGCAAGAAAAAAAATCAGAAATTGAATTCTGACTAAATCTGTAATACATATTTGTCATATATTTGACGTGTGTTTTGGGCATGAACATGGGAACGAGGAGGTTTGTTGGATTATCTTTTATTTAATACAAAGCACTTAGTATTACATTATATGTATTATATAGCCAAACTTAACGTGCTTAGTGGAAAAAAAAAATCACACTCAAGTGTGTTTTGAAAATGTAAGACTTGTCAATGAAGTTGTCCTTAAAAAAACGCTTGTACAGCCTCGGAAACTCGAGATGTGTAATGTCCTTGTAGAGTATTCGTAGTGACGTCAAATGCGCAGAACCAATACTGCAGCTTTCCCAGCCTGGTTCCTGTGCGGAACCTCGTTCTCTATGTTGTTCCTACCCGAACACTGAAGTATGCACCTCTAAAGATGGCAGCCAATTTGGAGGAAATATTCCAAGATTTTATCTTGAATAAAATTCGAGAAATTGCAGACCAGAAGGATGTCAAAGAGTAAGTGAAATCATATTCCCCTTTTCACGCAATGCCTCACATTTGATGCATGTCGCGGTAGCAATGATTTCCGATCCGATCTCAAGGTGGTTTGTTGTCAAACATGCTGCATTCCGCATTGGAACCACACAACCGGTTCGCATTTTCCTACTTTTGTTTGCTTGTTCTGTCACTGTAATTAAATACTTTCCCATTTGACCAACCTGTATATTTCTAAGTTCATCTGGCCACATTTACCACTGTGGCTCAAAAATGACCGGGTGAAACTAGTTCTCTGCCCACCGCGTCAAATGTAACTGGTTGAACATGCTGCTGTAGATTGTAATTGCTCGGTGTTGTTTGATATGTGTCCCCTGTAGTTCTGATGGAACTGGTGCTGCCAGGCAAGAAAAGTCAACAACGCAGAAACCCACAAGAAGCGAAAAAGACGTCTCTAAGAGGCGAGAGTCACCGACAAAACATAAAAAGTTAAAAAAACACAAAAGCAAGAAGAAGAAGAAGAGGAGTAAAGATCATGACCGAAGAGAGAGCAGCTCTGAATGTAGTAAAGAACCTGACTCAAAGCGGTAAGTTGTACGCACACTTTTTGTTGTGTCTAAAGTGACATTTACTCTGTGTGACTGTGATTTTTTTTCTCTCCCTCTTGTTAGAAGGCCACCTGCAGCGGACAAGGATGATGGTAATGTTTTTTTTTTTTTTTTTTTTGGTATTTTATTCATTTCATTGTGCTTGTGATGATTACAGACTCTGTATGTTATGTCCCAGGTAAAGACAGCAGCAGCAGCAAAAAGAAAAAGAAAAAGAAGAAGCATCGGAAAGATGGCTCAAAAAGACGTGCCTCAGATTCTGATACAGAGTGTTTGGTCAAGCAAGAGAAAAGGAAACATAGTGAACCGTCGTCACCAAAGAGGCGGTTAGAGGAACTTCCTGACATCATCCCCAAACAGGTTTCATTTCATTTATTACTCATTTGGTGTTTCATTATTTTCATAGCCTACTGTTTTTTTTCCTGCTGCCTATAGGACAGTTTCTCACTAGGGAAAGCTGAAGATGTTGACGGCCATGACCCGTGTTGCCCTGGAGCCCGGTCACATTCCCACTCTCGCTCCCATTCCACAACTGGAGAAGGGAGAAAGACCTCTCACTCTGTGTCCAAGCACTCGTGCCAGACACCTCGGTCACATTCGTCACGGTATTATCAACATCTCAACCTCTCTAATGGTTATTCATTTCTGGTAATATTTAACTTGAAAATCGACACATCAGCAGTGTACATTTTACAGTGACAATTTCTGACAGTTTTATTAAATCAATGATCAAAAACGTAAACACGACTCAACACAACTGATCTCAACTTGAGAAATCCTATGGCCAAAATTGCAACATTTTACTTATATCATTTTTTACCTTGGCTAAGATTTTTGGATCTGGCTCCATTATCTTTTTTCTACAGTATATAGCATGTGACGTTTAATAACTCTATTTTGAAAGTTCATTTTAAATAGTAAGTGCTGCAGCTTGTCGTTTAAAAAACATGTATTCCTTTGTCTTCGCACCAGGAAAAATGAATCCTCAGATCGATCTACCTGTAGTACTCTGAAGAACAATTCCTCTGAGGTCAGCAGTCAACCTGAAGGAAACACCTCTGCAGTTGACACATCAACTGGGATGCAACAGCAGGGCACAGCGACGTACCCAGGTTGGAAAATATTTCATCCGTTGATTTGGCTGCCATGTCATTATAGGTTAAGAATTTATCAGACATCACATATTGTCTTTTACCGACCGTTTTTTTTAATTGAAGTGGAAGTAATCTAGCGATTTAGTCTTTTAAAATTATATTGGCCGGCCATTGAACACAGCGCTCCATGTCTGTTGGCATAAAACTCTAGGATTTGGATATTTTTGTAAGAAAATATGCACAAACCCCGTCCATCGAACACACTTTACATAACAACAACAACAACATTCCCCACCTTTACCTCTCATCCAAATGCTCTTGTCAGGAGCTCTGTTACAAAAAAGTGCACCCTTATTATGTATACCCTTATATGCACACCATCATTTTAAAAATTCAGAATGTACATTTATTTTATGAACTTCATTTTTTTTTTTTGAAAACTTACACAATTTTTTACAGGATAATTTGTAAAGGTCATTATTTGCCATTATGTTGTACAAGAACTGAAATTTCTCTAAAAACAAATGCAGCAAAATCAGGCACTTTTTGGCTGCAGCAATCAAGAAAAAAGTCAGCTGAATCCTGGAGGTCAATACAGAGATTTACAGAGATGATTTTAAAAAATGGCACTTAAAATGTAGTCAGTAGTGATGTACCTTATTTGTGTTGTATTTTGTGCAAACATGAACATCCTTACTTTGATCTCAGGTGTTGTTTCCTCACAATTTAATTTCTTTCTGCATTAATATGTTCATCCACTTTCATTGTGTCAGTTTCAGTTTCAGAGACCACATCTGTGAGTACAAAGTCACCAGACAAAGTGAGAAAGAGGAAATCGTCCAGGTCTCCACACAGAACCAAGGATGAAGTGATAAGGCACAAAAGATCAAGGTCTCCTTTAAAGAGCAGCAGAATTAAATCCAGATCAAGGAGCCGCTCTCGGAAAGGACGGTCGCACTCTGGGTAGAATCACCATTAGTTATTTAGAAGTATCTTTTCAGGAATGCTTTAGAACAACAATGAAATTGATTTTTGTTGATACATGTCTAGGGGCAGGAGGTCACGAGAGTCCCGTTCATCTTCTGGTTCCATGCGAGTGCGGAGAGAAGCATACTACAAAAGGGACCGCTGGAAAAGAGAACCGAGTCATTCACCAGTGCTTATTCTACGCAAAGATAGGTCGCCTTCACGAAAACACAGCAGCTCTGCCAGCAACGCTCATCGCGTCAGTGATCTAGGTATGCTATACATACGTCTTTTAATTCGAAATGCTTTGATCGTGATGAGCTGATATCAGCGTGACTGGTGAATGCAGATCACAACAACTGATCACGTGTGACAGCCGGTGCTCTGATGAAGCCCCACCGGTTGTGATGCGTCCGCTCCTCCCTCCCTGCCTTCCTCCCTCACTCCCTCCCTGCCTTCCTCCCTCCCTCCCTCCCTGCTGCTCACTCTGCAGCAGCCTGTCTGCTGTGGAGCTTCTTTCAGTCTGTCATGTAAAGTTTGCATCCTGCAGCACATGCACAGGAAAATGCTGTGCAGGGAAGCACCGTCAAATTAAACACACCATTTAAAGCAGCAGCACTGGGCGGAGCATGGAGAGTTTTCCAGGCTCATGAAAGTGAGACCGCTGGTTCCTCAGCAGGAGCAGGATGTTAGCGCAGCTAACGCTTAGCCGGTCTGAGCGTGACATTCGGAACCCGAAGCCAAATGCCCTAGAAATAGTTATTAGTTTCACAGTGCTAGATGAGCAGCCTTTTTCAGGGAGGTGGAAACGACCAAATCCGTCACTGTTTATCTTACGTTCATGTTCTATGTGTTCATATTTCTCAGAAAAATGTCGGGAAATCTGGTTTACCTATTTACAATTTTTTTTCTTCCCACAGATAAGGAGCAGTTGCTAGAAATAGCAAAAGCTAATGCTGCCATCATGTGTGTAAAAGCTGGAATGCCTGTCCCTGTCAGCCTGCATACATCAGCCATGCCCTTGTCATTTCCCAATATGGCTGTGAGTGCAGCCATGGCCAGTATGACTGCTGGTATGAGACCGTTTTCCTTTAATGATGATTACACAAGGGCAAGCATGTGAAACATTCCATAAGAAAATGATCTACTTTCAGCTTCCATGACTGCAGCCCTTGCCAACATGAGCAGCTTATCATCACTCCTCCCACTACCAACAATTACCAACAAACCCCCCGTCAGTCAAGCAAACACAGCAGCTCTGGAGGAGGTGAAGAGGAAAGTAGCCAAACAGTTCAACAGCATCAGCATCAAGGAATTCACTGAGGTCAGATTATTATGAGTCGGTAATGTTTTTCCATTAGCTTCCTGATCATCGTTTTGAGAGATCAAGTCCAAATCACTCTCTTCTCCTGATTTACAATATACATGTATGTTTTAGGGCTGGGCAATAACTTAACAATGACGATATACAGTCAAAATCTATCGCCATGATGAGAATTCAACACAATGATACATTTGATGAACACGCGGCTCACTCGCTGCATTGCACACATGAACATGACGAGAGCGAGACGGAGCCACACTCTCCAGCTCCGCAGCGTTTGACAGCCAACACCGGCGTATGAGAGTTGTGGAGAGTGTGGTGGACTTTGGTTCACGATCATAGTTTTAAACTCATTTTTAATACAGGGAACCTTTGATAATGACACTGGTCGACTCTGAGCCTCTGGATCTGTGTTTGTTTTATTAAATGGAGCGTTCCTCATAGGTTCTCTGACGCGGTTGTCTGCCTTTGTTCATATTAACACGTGAAGGTCTCCTGCTGCGCTGGTGCCTCAGGGAAACACCGTGGTGAAAATAGTTGGATATTGTGGCGGCGGCGTCCTCTTCTGTGTCCCCGATTAGGGTTCACTGATCGCAGACACACTCACACAGGCAGCGCCAATGCTACGACCAGGCATCATTTAGGGACCATCAACAAATTCTAAAACGGTCAAAGTACTTGTGAAATCTTCAATAAGGCAAGGGAAAACCACCATTTTAGGTGAGAAAGTAACAGTTTGTATAATGACTTGGAGAATAGTATATGACTAAATGATCATTTATTCTCATTATTTCTAATATTTCTTCAGTAGCGTCTCTAGGAAATGTGTCCAGACTGGTCCATAGTTAAAGTCAACTGTTAAGAGACATGAGATACAGCAGACAGATGGCTCAATTTAACCCCTAAATAAAACTGTCAGAGCAGTCTCTCAGACACGAGTGGGTTCTACCAGAGACATGAAACATTGGATTTCTCATCTCTACACTTAGCTATTGTATGGATAAATGGATATTATATTTAAACATAATCAAATAATGATGATGGAGACAAACACTACTCATAGGTTTCATCATGGAACAGTTTCAAGAGAGACTGTAGTGTCTACAACACATGGAATAGATTGAAAATGTATCATTTTTTGTCCATTTCGCCCAGCCCTAGTATATGCAGTATGTTATCCAGAGATGTGCACAATGCTGATAATGGCCTTTTACTCTTTCTTTTTAATGTACACATAGAAATGCCAGATGATTGTGGATAGCAAAGGAGAGCTGCCTGTTACCTTGCCCCATGTGTCTGATGAAGAGGAAAATGGAAAACCGTTTGGGGCTTCTGCACTCCGAGAGCATAAGGCTATCAGCTTCAACATCAATGTAAGGACTGCACACTCACTCACTGGTCACATGCACCACTTACATAATTCTCCATTACGTCATATGAAAAGTAGTGTGTTTAGCACCTTTTGGGTTGGGAGTCAGACATGACTTTTCAAGAGGCAACCATCCTGTCCATTTCAGCCCTTAGCACCAGCTCATCATGGACAGCTCTCTGGCCACGAAACACGAATCCTACTCACCCAACTATGCCATTTTTGTGCACGTTATGTGGGATATGGGTGCACTGAAATGACCTGTTTGAACTTACTATCCTTAGTTTATTTAACACTGAGTCAACTGATTTTGCCCAAGCTGCATCTTTTGACTCAAACATAAAATGAAAATTCGGTCATCCAAACTGCATTTTATTTTATTTTCTTCTTCACAACTTATTTTGTGATGTAATTAAAGTTAAACTTGTAAAAGACATTTGGAGATTTAATTTTCACATACCACTGCAGCAAATACCGACCAAATTCTTTCCAAATTGTCAAATTAAAAAGCACTACAGAAGTGGTTTATCATTTTCAGAATGACGCTGCATTTTTGACACATAAGCAAAATGTTAAAAAAGAAAAAGAATCCGAGGTGCATGCCCATTTTCGACTGCAGACACCTGGCTCACCAGGAGCCAAACTGTCACTTCCCATAATACATTGCGCACCAATCGCAGTTGCACCCGCCTCAATGAATGAATCTCAAATGCATCCAGAAATGCTCATGCTCGCTGGCCACTCTGAGCCAGCTCTGGTTTGTTAGATTGTATATGGCACAACCCATTTATGATTCTTTTTTTTCCCCCACAGCCTGAATCATGTATATTTGAGGTGACTTTTGTGATAAGCTAAAATTCCTTTGACCTTTCAGAACACAACCATTCATCCTGGAGGGCGGAGTGATGCTGGCATGGCAAAGGAGTTTCCTGTGTCTTCTGGATCTCAACATCGGAAAAAAGTCTGTACAGATCTGCTCTCCTAAATGAGCAGCTCTCTTGAAGTGGATTTTAATCATTTTTACAGCGTATGATTTGATGCAGAAAAATGAAGACTGTAAAAATATGCTAAACTTTCCTGAGAGGGCCGGACCCATCCCATTTATATCTCATTCGCCTTAGCAGAGTTTAACAAAATTTTCATGGTTTTCCCATCACATTTCAAATTCATCATTTTGAATCATCCTTGATTCTGTCCAGGAGGGTGAGACTGCAGGAGCCTTTGGTGAATGGTTTCCAGTTGAAAAAGCAAAAGCTGAGACTCCAGCGGCTGCGTCGGCGAAAAAGTCCCCCAGTGCCACACATGGCTCATCGACCAGTAAAACAACAGCAGTGGGGCAGTCGGCGTCTGTGCTTGCTAATGACAGTGTTTTTCCTGAACCACTATCACAGGTCAGAATGTCCGCTGAGGTCTGAGGTTTGTTATGTGTTCACCGTACACTTTGTCCGTCTTAGCAGCTCATCTACTTCTGCTGTGTAGCTGAAGCTGGCGCAGCCGCACATTAGTCCGCTCATAGTCCAGCTACATGCACGCTCAGTCCAGCTACTGGCTACATGCTAGCTTAGTCCAGCTACTGGCTACATGCTAGCTTAGTCCAGTTACTGGCTACATGCTAGCTTAGTCCAGTTACTGGCTACATGCTAGCTTAGTCCAGTTACTGGCTATGTGCTAGCTCAGTCCAGCTACTGGCTACATGCACGCTCAGTCCAGCTACTGGCTACATGCTAGCTTAGTCCAGTTACTGGCTACATGCTAGCTTAGTCCAGCTACTGGCTATGTGCTAGCTCAGTCCAGCTACTGGCTACATGCTAGCTTAGTCCAGCTACTGGCTATGTGCTAGCTCAGTCCAGCTACTGGCTACATGCTAGCTTAGTCCAGCTACTGGCTATGTGCTAGCTCAGTCCAGCTACTGGCTACATGCTAGTTTACTCCAGCTATCGGCTACATGCTAGCTTAGTCCAGCTACTGGCTACATGCTAGCTTAGTTCAGCTACTGGCTACATGCTATCTTAGTCCAGCTACTGGCTATGTGCTAGCTCAGTACAGCTACTGGCGACATGCTGGCTTGTAGAATCCATTTAAATCATGTGATATGGTCAATGATAACTCGGCACCAAATGACTTAGTCCTCCATGTGCAGCCGATCGACATTTCCCAGGCAATGACTGAGAGGATCGAAGCTCAGCGACGATTGGCCGAAAACCCGTACGACGTGAATGCCATGTGCATGTTGAGTCATGCTCAAGAGCAGGTAGATTTTAAAGCATTACTCCTCGGGTGAAAATTGGATCACCTATAAAAGCCTGTTGCAGGTGGACGCTTGGGCACAGTCCAACACCATTCCTGGTCTTTTCACTGGTTCTACTGGAGCCCAAGTTCTCTCTTCAGAGGAGCTGAACAACGGAGGTCCACAAGCTTGGCTGAAAAAAGTAGGAGAAACTGATACCGACCGGGTAAGAAAGAGCTCATGGGCAAACTCACTCAGCAGTGTTTCTGTCTAGGACCAGTTCCTGAGGGCCGCACCAGTATCTGGGGGGGTCGGAGAATTCCTGATGAGAAAGATGGGCTGGAGAACTGGGGAGGGCCTCGGCAGGAACCGGGAGGGAACGACTGAGCCCATCATCATTGACTTCAAAGTTGATCGCAAAGGTGTGACAGGTCTATTGTTCCGACCCGATAAATCCAGGCTAAAGATTGAACTTGTGTCTTCTAGGACTTGTTGCTGAAGGAGAGAAACCCCAGAGACAGACTGGGGGTCTGGTGGTAACTAAGGATCTAATGGGTAATATGCCCTACTGACCACAGCAGAGGAAAAACGAGAAGCAACATCACATGCTTAGATTATGATTCGGTTTATGTTTGTGTCACTTAGGAAAACATCCAGTGTCTGCTCTAATCGAGATGTGCAGCAAGAGGCGGATAATGCAGCCAGATTTTGTCATGGTTCATCACAGTGGCCCGGACCACCGCAAGAACTTCATGTTCAAGGTGTGTGTGAGCTTCTTCTTCTTTCTGTCTCAGCTTCTCCCTTCAGGCGTCACCACAGCGTATCACCTTCCTCCATCTCACCCTGTCCTCTGCTTCCTCTTCTCTCAAACCTACAAACCTCATGTCCTCCTTCACCACCTCCATCAATCTCCTCTTTGGCCTTCCTCTCCACCTTCTGTCACAATGTCATCTGCAAACATCATCGTCCAAGGGCCTTCTTGTCTAACCTCATCTGTCAACATGTCTGTGTGTGATTGTAAATTGAGTTGGATCTTACAAATGTTCTAAGTTGAGCTTCAAAATGCAAAATAAACAGACAGAAACCCTCCTTAAATCACAGTTGTTATTTGTCTTACATAAGACTGAGTAATGAGTAGCTCCTTCTTCTTCTTGGTCCTCATCCTCTTCCTCCTTCTCCAGGTTACGGTGAATGGTGTGGACTACCAGCCCCAAACTGCTAGTCCCAACAAGAAGCACGCAAAGGCCATGGCCGCCACCGTGGCGCTACAAGCGCTTGGAGAGGTACCGTCTGAGAGGCCTTTGTTAAGGATGTTGAGTCCCATTAACCCGTGTAAACTGAAGATGGTGTCACCTTTTAGGTTCCGTCTGATGGGCCAGGACTCTACACGGGCCCAGTGTTCACTGCTGCATCCACAGGTCCCCTTTTTTCTACGTGACTTTATTTCTTTTCTTTTTCTTTTTTTTTAACTTGAAAATGCTGACTTGTACACTGAGGTTTGAAAGTGTCTTTGTATCAAAGCCCTTTTGGCTCTTTTTGTACTCGCAAAGATTTCAAAATTCTTAGGGGAAAAGCGTTTGCTTTGTTTGGCCTGATTGTGTCTTCTTTACAGTACAGTTGAATAGTCTTACATAAGACTGACTGGTTCACCTGTGCGACCTGACCATTGTCTCATTTACCGTAATGTTTTTAATGTTTAGCGCAGCCGATTGTGAAAAAAGCTTTTTTTATTTGTCTCGCTCGTGGTTATTTAGTTGGCTTGAACGAAATATTTATGATATAAGAGGACACGTATGACGTAAATAAAGAATATATTTCATGTGACGTCCACAAGAGCCATTTGATGAAAAGCACCTCAGAGTAGGTGATGTCACTGTGATGGCTGTGTGAGAAACGGAGGCTGTGGATGCCAACAAAACTGTCAACAACATGGACCCCCTGCATGCCAGCACAAACGCTCTCCACACTGGTGATGGACCAAGTCTGCCGCAGAGAGGGTGAAGAGGAGACAAGCCAGGACTGCGCCCTGTGGCGCCCCCCAGTGCAGCAAAGCAGCGTGTCCCCCAAACGGTCAACGGGTCCTCACATTCTGGGGTCTCTTGGGATGGATGGTGTTGAGGAATCTCACAGTGCTCCCAGCCTTCTCCAGGCTTCTTCATCAGATCAGATGTCTGTTTAGGTCCAGAATCCACTCAGATCAGTTGCTGTGAAACAAACGGCTTTAGCACACAAAGTCATCCAGTAGAGGGAGTCAAAGTCCATATAATAAGGAATAATGGAGGACAGTAGTGGCTGGTTTAAGACTATTAGGTATAAATAATAATTTAAATTTTCATGTCATAACCACCTTATGTTTGATCTTGTGGTGCCTTTTTTGTTACACCATTGGTTTATTATTGAGCAATGAGACAAGAATTTGAGAGGAATATCATTGGTCATCCAGGCAGTGGTAGTGTTCTTCGTGAGGAAGGGAATCTTTTAAAATCTGAAGTTGTCATTTTAACAGAGGCGATTGTGGAGCTGTGTCAAGGATCCATTCAACATTCTCTGAACCAACTGTCCGAAACACATCTGGTATGATGTGATAAGCTCAGATGAGCTATCATGAAACAGTGTCTTTATAAACAGTGGTCACCAGATGGCGCTCTTGGTTTAGACAATGTGAGGTTTCATTGAAATGGTTGTTTCAATCCAAAGATTTTCGAGCAGCGGGTGCCATCGGGTGGCCTCTGAAAATAAGGAGTGTTTCATGAAACCTCATCAATTCTTCAATATTGTGACACGAAACCTCATCGACCCGTCACGATGAAAATGTATCCGAACAAAAGCAATGTGAAAGACGGTATTGAGACTGTTTACATTCTCATGTTTAAAGTGGCAAGATTCAGGGAGGTAATAAATGTAAATATAACCCAAACATCAAGCCATGAAATGAATATACTGAGTGTCTTTCGGAGGAGGAGACATGATGAAGACGATGGCCGAAGATGATGCTCATGCAACTTGGAGGATGTCTGCTTTGGTCGTTGCTAGGTAACGGACCACCAGTTAAGCTGCAGGCCTGAGATGATGAGGTGGAGTTTTGAAGTGGCCTGTTTTCACCGAGGCTTGTTAGTCTGTGGCAGCTTGACTTCAGTCAAGTGCAAAAGAAGAGTCGGACAGACGTCTGCGTCGTCAGTTCGATGTGCGACGCCCGGCCAACCACCTGCCGCTACAATTTGGACAAAATAAACAATGTAAAAGATGATCAACAATAATACGTAAAACACCGTCAGAGTCATGAGGTCAGACTTTGCTCTCACTGAAGTTCTTACTCAAAATTACCGCACCGCCATCACGACCGTCGACCGCTTTGATAGGAACACTGCAGGCTCGCTCAATAACACACACACATGGGGATTCACTGACTCACACAAAACTACTGTAGTGGGTTGTGTAAGAGGATAATGGCTGAGCAGGAATCAGCCCACTTCAATCCATAATGACGTGCCGTGCGAGTGCTGTGCGTTTATCTGTCAGAGGTGAGAGGGAGAAAGCATTGAAGCTCGGTGGATAAAACATCTCTGTCATAAACACGCCAATAATTTCATCAACAGAGATTGAAATCTTCATCCTTTTTAATTATATAAAAAGGATATATATATATATTTTTATATATATATATATATATATATATATAGAGAGAGAGAGAGAGAGAGAGATACAGAGAGACATATATAGATATATTAATTATAATGGACTGAAGTGAGGTAAGCCATCAAATCAGAGGCAAAAACACCCAAAACATTCATGATTCAGACTGAGGAAGTGTGCGTGGTTGCCAGGCAACTGGTCACGGTAGTTGCAGTGGAGCAGGATTAGACACATCTGAGGACGATTGGTAATCGGGGTTGTCTCTGTATAACCGTAGCGGAGCAGACCAGAGGGGCGACGATTATACAGCAAAGCATAACCAATAACCAGCAGATAGATTTTGCTTGTGTGTTTGCATGAACCCACGACACTCTCTGACACCGGACACAGACAATTCAAGATGCTGGAATCATCTCAGCAGACGGCAAGACAGAGCCGTAGTAAGGTAGTAAGGCACCAGTCCAGCACAGACCCAGCTGATGGACTGCAACAAGATGTCAATGGAAATCTGCTGATGCCGGACCGGCTTGTTTCATTGCAACAAAACCGCTCATATTCAGTTTGTTCCAGAGGAAAGAATGGACCCTTTGTTTTGATATGTTGCCATAAAGTGTTTTTTGTTTTCCTTCTGACTGAATATTATCAGGTCTCCAAATGAAAGTGTTTAAGAGTTCATGTGCATAGTTTTCTCGCTTGTACTTCATTGTACTTTCTCCACTTTCTCCCTGTACGTGCTCCTCCTTTTTTTTTTTAACTGAACACTGAATGTTCATCAACACTCCACAGATCTGAGAGAAAGTGTCAAGTTGTGTTCCCCTTACTGCCTTCAAAGGGATGTTCTAGCCTCCAAACTGTTACCAAGCCAATGATCAGACAGTTTTCTTTTCTGTTATTCTCTTTCTTCAGTAAGCTGCTGGTCATTTCGCTGAGAAACCTCAACATGATGACAGAACAAGAACACAAGACATCTTCAAATAAACAATGTAAACAAAAACACAAATGAGACATGTACATTGCAACAATGTACAAGCAACGTTCCAAACAAATCACATTTAAGTTATGTTTCTGGGCGGCACACAATCTGAAAGCTGACAACTAGAAGCGTGAACCATTGGGCACTGCCTCTTGAGAGGATTCCCATCAGATGGGCTTAATATCGGCTGAATTCTCCTGCATTTCATTAATTCATTAATGATACATTAATAAAATGTATGATGATTTCATTTTATGAAACATTTATTGAGTCATAGCTTTAGGCATCTATTCATTATTCTTATGTCACTTTCCATAAGCTACCTTGTATGAAATATATATATATATATATATAGATATAGATATATATATAGATATATATATTGCATTTTAATGATGTCATGGTACAGTTAAATTTCATTTTAATTATTGAATGACACGTTTAAATAATTAATGCATATTATATTTAATTAATGACACGTTGCATTATTTAGTTGAATTTGTTGCATTTGGTCCTCCGTATTTCACCGCCTCCAAATGGGACAGTAGTTAAACATTTCCTTCTTTATGTAACTGAGCTCAAACCATTTCATTCCAACGCAGTTGGGCTCCAAAATGTCTTATTCTACCAAGCTGCTGATAGTGCAGGTTTGGGTGTAACCTTGCTGAAAACACTCTTTTTTTTTAAATCTCATAACACTCGTAATAGGATTAATTACCATGCAGGCTTTGAAGTAACTGTAACGGAATACAAGTGTGCTCTGGGCTGAGAGTGTTATGTCTGAGCTGAGCATGGAGCAAGAGGGTGAGATAAAGAGTGAAATCAAACAGGAAGAAAATAAGGCCATCGTGCTAGACTGACATGTCTGTCCAAACATTCACAGGAGTGGGTCACACCTGGCCTCAAAATATATTCAAGGTCATTTCAAAGTGCTAAAGCCTGTAATACAAGCTGTCGATGTGTGAATCGCAGTACGGTCATAACAAGCACCGTCTCGTCTGTTTATTTGCTCTGTAACCTCTGGAAGTAGGTCATATTTTCAGCTGCGTCTCTGCCTCCATGTCGGAAAAAACCTGCTGTTGATGATCCATTTTGAGAATTGTACAACACCAGATGGTCATATTTTGGGGATTTTTTGTGTTACCTTGCCAATGTTTATAACAATATTTGAACAGAAATCAAATGAGAACAGCTGCCACTCCATGTCCATGTCCAATTTCCAATTGCATTCCAATTTCTTTTGTGAAGGACGTGTTTTGGTGCTTCTGAAGTCAAATCTCAGTTTAAGCAGACAGGCCTGTCAGGAGGAAGTGGCTGACCAATGAGCGACCGACTGTGCTGGCCCTGCTTCTACGACACGTGCTCAGCATGTAGAAAGTAGTTGTGGGTGGACGAGGTTTCATAAACCGATCACCTACTATGATCAGGCTTAAGCTTGCAGATATGAGAACACTAGGAATATGATACGCCACCTTGAGAACAATCCAATATGCTCCGCCAAAGGCAACTCAAGCAAAGCCAGCCATCACATTTCCCAGTCTTACTATGACCCCTCCCCACCACTAGCTCCTCCCCGTTGCTGCCCTGTTCTCCCTCTTGGAGGATGTCATCAAGAAGACAAGACACACCTGGGCTTCTGTGGCTCCTTTAAAAGCTCACATTCATTTGTTGGTTAGAGCAGCACCTTCAGCTGTGTGCAGTGAGGGCGTGTCAGGGCGATATCATGACATTACACCATTAGAACCTGTTGAGGATCTACCAAAGTGAGCAGATCACATTCGCTCACATTCTGTCTATACACTATAGATCTATGCAGCTGCGATGATTCGTCTGTCAGTCTCAGCGGGCGAGCGGAGGATGTTATGCGGCGCTCCTCTTCCCACACACTCACGGTCAAATGCGTCACTTCCAACTGTTTTGCCAATGTGCCTCTAACATGACCACACACCTTCACCACAGAACCATGGAGTGATTCTAGTTGGAGCCACGATGGCAAAGACTGTTTGCACCACAGAGTGAAACAGAGCGCAACAGAGCTAGCAGAGCAAACGGCTAATGTGACGTCTCACTTCAGAACTTCATTGACACTCATATTGTAGACGAGCAAAGTTAGCTTCATTGTTTAAAGGTAGACTAAAAGCTAAATGCGGAACCAAACCAGGATATATTTTGCCATATTTCCTGGCCCTCTCTGGAGATATTTTTAAGCAAATACATCTTCTGCAATTTGTTTGTGTAAATACAGCCAAAATCGCAGCGTGTCATTTCATTCTCAATTTAAAAGCGATTTTCTGCAGGATTTTTGACTAAGCACAATTGCAATCCGGCCAAGGTTCCTCTGGTGGAAATGGCCCTCAGGATTTTTTCAATGAGCGAAGTGTGTGACGGCTTAAAAAAGGTTGGCAAACAATGGGTCAGAGCGTGGGCACAGCTGCTACAGTATTTCTTTAGTTCTTTTGCCTGTGAAACCTGTAAGGCTGATGTATTGTTTGATACAACCTGAGCATCCTTTTCACCGTTTTTATGTTTTTGTTTTTGTTTTGTTTTTTTATTATTTTGTGTTCTTTTATATTATTTTATCCGAGGTTTATGAAAATGCCTATTTTGTGTCTTCTGTATTTGTAATCATACTTATTTCATTGTCGTATGTAGAGCACTTCGGTCAGCACTCGCTGTGCAAATTGACCTTGAATGTGACCTAAAGTTTAGCATGATTCAAAGTTTTAAAAACCGTGCTTTATTTTGAAATGGAACCGCTTCGAAGGATCATCTCACCTACAATTTGACCAAAAGCACGGTTGCTCCATCCCATTTCCCCGCGGTGGGGCTTTTTTGGTGCGAGTCTCATTTTCGTATCTCGTGGCTTAAGTATCCCGAGTTTTGCACACATTATTCTAAAATAAATGTATCACCTATTATTGTCCAAAAAATAGCTGATGGACATGAAATAAATTACGCCCACTTTTATGTGAAATTACTGCACAGTGAAGGCTAATTTGAAACAATGCATGAAGCTACTTTAGCCTCTTCTGACCCGTTCATGTTGTGAGTTTTGCTTTTTGCTACATGACATAGGAATGACAAGGTTGGAAAGTTGTTTTTGCTGGGAATGACCTTGTTATTCAGAATGCTATTATCAATAATAATTTTGTAATAACTAATAAGTGCCAGTTGTCCGTGTCGTCTGAAGCTGGCGACGCTCTTGGAAATGTTGCATGTACAATAGATTCATTCTCAAAACTCTGTTTTCAGGAGGTGTAGTTGAAACAAAGTTCCATGGTGCTGAAAAGTTTCAAATGTCATGTGCACACGTGTACGGTGCGATCGACTGTGTGAGGTTAAAATGCACAACACTTGAACACCTTTACCTCAGAGTGGGGGGGGGTGCCAGGTAGCTGGATGTCCGTTGCCATTTTTACCCCATGGCTCTCCTCCTCTGACTGACGTGAGGTCACCGTGACTGAACCCGCACGGCCGTTTGACAGGCTTTTGACATGTTCCACGGCTCACCTAACCCCAACCTGTCTTTTCTTACCTAACGCGCTGCCTGATGTGGTCCTGAAGATCCAGTACTGGAACTACCAACTGACCTTTACTGGTAAGTTTTATTATTATTAATGAAATAGTCTACATTTAACATTGTAATCTGGAAATTGTACGTTTTTATCGTATATTCTATTTTTTTAATCCTTTATTATTGAATCAATTATCATTTCAATCTCATAAAATACATTTGACCCGCACAATCCATTGCTTCCGATACAATTGTACAACATCACAGTGAGCACTCGTGCAGGCGTATCCACATCAGGTTCGGTCTGAGTTGAGCATACGCTCACCAATAAACTTCAGCTGGTCTAACTCGTGCAGACGTGTTACTAGCTTTCAGAATTTTTTTTCACCTCGCGCCTGAGTGGGATTGATTGGCTCTTCCCCCAGGAAGTCTCCACCTCTCCCTATAAGACCCCCTGTCCACCGCTACACGTCCTCCTTTGAACACAGCCACAGAACAGAAGCCTTGCTGGACGACCAGTTAGAGGGCGTCGCACGTATTCATAGAACTGAAGTTACGTTTAGGTAACTTAACATTTGTATGTCATACGTGCGACGCCCTTTAATGGGCTTCGCAATTGGTTACACACCTAGGCAAAGGGAGGGACTGGCCCTCACACCAAGCACAGGAGGAACCAAACCCTCCGCCAAACCCTCTACAACCGATTGGACCACCGACCCCGTCGACATATCCATAAGATATGCCCTGGCAAAAGTAGAGGATGAGGACACCACCTGGCCAATGTCCTCCATGGAAACCCGCCTAAACCACACTGTGGACAAGGAAATCGCCTGTGTGGAGTGAGGACTGAGACCCAAAGGAGAGTCTGTCCCCTTCACACACTATGCACCAGGCCTCAGATTGGAGGTAACCAATAGCAAAGCCTGTTAGAGGGCAGAACATGTATGCAATAGAAGTCCATTTGCACCTTCAGGAAAAGAAACACTCGACATTTGAAAGAGGAGTAAAGGAAGGCATCTTTCCGAAAGTGGACCAGACACCCGGGCGATGAGCGTTTCCATCGATGACCCATTGATGCCCATCTACAGTGAACACATGCTATTAGCATAATGCTGACCCAGTTTCACCCACCACACTTGATCGATGTCGGGTCCGTTCGAACACCTGCTTAATACCAGCCTCGCCCATTCAGCTCATCTGATATAAACCTTTGCTGCACGATGACGCAGATAACTGAGCTCTCACACACTGACATTGATATGGTCAAAATACATAAATCCAAAATAAATACAATTATTCTATTGCTGAAATATTGGATGGGGACTTGGCACGGGCAGATATTCAAATGATTGAAGGGCGGATCAGATCCATGTATGACTTCTGTATTCTGCGTTCTCAAGCATGTGTCGACTGTTTTGTTTCTTAGGTGATTGTGGTCCTCCTTTTCGTCACTGTCATCCCAGTTTGTTGACACCCACAGTTTTCCTGGTGTCTCTTGTGTTCTTCTATTCATTTTCATTGAAACATTTCATTTCTTGTTCTAGTTTCCCGGTGCTTCACTGAACCACATGCACTGGCTTCCGCTTCGTTCCTGCAGTGTTTCCCACAGATTTTTGTGAGTCTGTCGCCGCGTGAAGCCCGTCCACCAAGCTGGACCGAGTATTTGCTGATGAATCCTTTATTGATTGATACACATTCACTATACATGCAATGTGAATATGACGCCTGTGTTTCTCTCCCTTCTCTCTTCTGCATGTCATCGACTCTGTATCGCTACTTCTTCTTTCACCCACTTCCATTCCCGCTCACTTCCTTTATCACTCTCCCTCCTTTCTTGTTTCTGCTCCTTCCCATCCTAGTCTCACAGCCGATTCTTTCTCCTTTTTTGTCTTTTGTTCTCCTTCTCTGGCATCTCAGTGACTGATCTGCCTTTCCTGCCCTTCAAGCCTTGACTTCATCGTACAGTCAATAAGTTTCTCTCTCTTTCTCCATTCTGTCCTTCTCTCAGTCCCCAAATTTCTCCCGTTTCTCCCATTCCAACTCCCGTCCCCTCCCCCCTTGTACTTCTCCCGCTCGCACTGGCAACCCCAGTCGTCCCTCTCTTTTCCCCATCCCCTTCTGATCCTCTTCCCTTTTCACACACTCTTACCCTCAGATTTATATTTCATTTTCTCCCCTTCTTTCCTGCTATCCCTCTCTTCATTACACCCCCTGCATCCTTCATTCTCCTTTTCATTTCTCTCAAATCAGATCTTATTCTTTTCGGGGTCACCTCCGAACCATCATCCGGCAGTGTTCTGCTGCCCATGTCTACCTGCCGAGCTCTTTTTTTCTCTCCTTCTCTCTCACTCTTCCTCTCTCCTCCTTCCACTCTCTCACTCCCTCTATGTCCTCCCTCTCAGTTGCGCAGAGAGCAAATCTGGCATGTTGGTAGAAGCGCCAACAAATTACCGGGGGAGACATTATATATATATTTTTTTCTCTTTTTTTTTCGCCATCACAAATAGTGGATGACTAAGAGAAACATTCAGCCAAACAAAAACTACAACTCTGGAGAGTATGTGGACAAGGCATGAGACAGTCAAGGTTCTGAAAGGAGCTTGAAAGGAGAAAACTTGTGGAGAACAGTTGGCGCTGCTTCACAGAAACATGCAATATGAGTAATGCCACTGTTGGAACTGGTGGACTTCAGCCACCGTGGAACTTCACAGGTGAGTCTACTCTCACTCTCTCTCTCTCACAATTCCCCCTTTCAAACACTTTGAAGACCACGTTAAGTAGCATTTTCTTGTGTTTCTTTGGAACATATCCTGGCAAAATAATAATCTTGTCTTGGAGACACATCACAACACTGGATTCGTTTGCAAATTGTAATGCCTTTGTGCTAACAGACTTTCAGATAAGAGAGGAATCAATAAATATGAGAAAGAAAACAAGCACATTAATGACCAGATATACTGAAGAAAAGGGATGTGAAATGCTAGTTTTGGCACGTTGGTAAACTCAGTTGCAGCACTTAACTCTCCAGTGAAACCACTTGTATTTGCTGTGATAAAATATAGACGCCAATCATCACGAGTGTTGAATGAAAGCTGGGAATTCAGACTTGGCATCACGAATAAGCACGTTTAATCACGGGTTTAGGGTTTTGAAGAAAAGGCGAATCATGAGAGCAGCTTTGGTTTTGATCATTTCCTCGCACTCCCTCTCAAAATGTCCTCTGCCCCCATTCTGCTTCTTTAATCCCATCTTGTTTACATCCTTCCCCCTGACAGCAGCTCTTTCCATTGTGTGTGTGTGTGGGTGTGTCAGAGAGACAGTGGCATGAAGTCAGAATCCAAGGTCTAAGTGTCGAGAGACTGACAGTGAGTGACTGGTTCCATTACCGAACCTCGTACACACAAGCAAAATTCCTCAGAGATATTTGGGTGAAGCAGATTTGTGTATTCACTGACAAGAAACGTGTATATAATTGCTACAAAATATTGATTAATTTAATAATACAAAAGCATAAACAATGATGTCATTACTCTTATATAATATGTCTTATGTAAGAGTAATATATATATAATTTTTCCCCCTGAAACAAAGCGGGTTACCATCTCCAAACCAGCAGATTGAATTTACCTGACTTACGAAGTCGCTGTATGTTATGATTTATTTTGTCATATTACAATGGTAAAAATATATTTTACTTTGCATTTTCTCCCAGGAAATACTGTCACTACTATTAACAGATGACATCCTGATGGCCAAGTAATAAAACACTCAAGCAATGACACAAGTGCAGGTGTACTAGTGAAGGGTAGACCAGGCGTCATGAAACAGTGTTGCAGGGTTCGTGAAGCAGTGTCCTAATTTACCAAGGTCACTAGATGGCACTGTTGGTTTAGAAATGATCCAAGGTTTCATTTTTGAAACATTTTACAGCAGACAGCGCCATCTGGTGGCCTCTGAACATCAGGACACTGTTTCATAAAACCTCATCTCCCCATCACATGGAGGTGCTGCCTCCAAGAGGCCAACATCAGCCATGTGTTTTACATTATATTTAGGTTACAAAACATAAATGTGTTTTGTAAATTCTTGCATTTCCATTTGAAAATGATGTTAAATCAGGGCTTCTCAACAATTTTCTGTAGCGCCCTTTCAGGAAGGAGTAAACATTTCGTGCCCCCCAACTCGCCGCCACCTCTGTAAATAGTATCATTTGTCTATAAAATTACTATAATTACACCTCTGCATAACATTGTATCCTTGTTAACATTCATGAAAAAAGAAGAATACAGAAGAATATAGATCAACTTACAATAAAGAATAGCTTTATGAACATTGTTTTTGTCTGTAACATAAAAGACATAAAGTGCATCAATTTGCCTGAAATAAAAAAACAAATCATGAGAGGATGTGCAGTTACACTTCATTCTAATACAGTAAAAAGGTCTGATCCCCGAGGTCACATGCGCTTTCTGCAGGTTCCAGTCCTGTGAGCAGGACCATGCCAGTAAGTGACACCAGCACCATCAGGAGTGGGGTGTTTTTCTCATTTATAAGTGACAGCCATGCTCTTCAGGCCTTTAGCATTGCGGACGACAATTGTCTTGATAGATCAACTGTCCCGGCAGGAAGTCTTTGCTTTGCTTGCTGACATGATCTTTGGATGCCTGATCTCTATGTGCAGGCCACTAGGCCAGGTCGAGGGATGACTCCATGTCATGCTACTTTTAAGCAGATACATGGACACTAGTGATGAGCTGATGAGGCTTCATGAAACAGTGTCCAAATTTTCAGAACCCACCAGATGGCGCTCTTGGTCTGAGAACGATGTGAGGCATCATTGAAATGGTTGTTTAAATGCAAAGATTTCAGAGCAGAGAGCGCCATCTGGTGGTGACTGTTACATGACCCCTCAACAGCCCATCACTAGCGGACACTATCGCGGACACTATCCAATGTGACTTTCACAGTACAAAATGCTTTTTGAGGATTAGAGGTTTCATCCATATGGCAGGTGTGAACCATGGATGTGCAACAAAGTGTACAGCACTTCAGTCCGTGTTCTGGATTTAGTCCCGGTCTCCTGCTCTTTTCACTATCCTTCATGTTTGCTTCTTCAACTAGCTGGTGTAGCGACGATAGTTGTTAGCAGCGCCGGTGCTTATCACGTCCCTCACCAGGCCATGTATTTCAAGATGGAGGGTGACCACGAGGGGTCGATGCAAACAGAAGACTCCGAGTCCACTGTGTGTGTTGTAATAAAACATCAATATTTTCTGTCAGTGTGCAGATTATTCACAGAGAGCGCAACAATACATTGCATCATCGATTTTTTTTTTCCCCACCACCCCCCCAATGTCATCCTCAGACAAGAGAATATTTTAGATGGATGGCATCCGGGACAAAACTGAAGTCTTGATCATCAGTGCCTAACTCTTGTTAAACTGCAAACCCTTTCTTTGAGTCCTAAAACTCAAGAAAACAACCATGGTGTCAGCTTTGTCTGCGACTGTTTACCCACAGAAACAATATGCTGATGAAGGCACATTTTTCATCTTAGAAGTATTTCTACATGTAGAGTGTTTTTTCTCAAGCTAATGCAGACACTGCGACGCTGCTGCCATAATCCAGAAGGAGAGAGCATTGTACAGCAGTTTTCTAATCTCAGCGCCCACTGCAGCCGATCACAGTGATGGAGGAGTTTGAGTGGATGGTAAATTGCTTCATGAGGCTTCGTTTGCAGAGACGATGCACCTTCGACATCATGGTCTAATGTGCAGGCGTCACAGAGTTCATCTCTGTTCCAGATCAGTCTCAGTCCTGTTCCTCTAATGCTAAATCCACAGAGCTTTTTCAACTCTCAATGACAGTGACTCAACTGTCCCTTGTCATTGTGCAACACAGTGAACCCATCAACAAGTTTCCGCTGTTTGATTCGAACCTGATTCGGTGAGTAGCATCATGAATGGAACTGCTCTATTGACACTAACTGACCTGTTTCTCTTCCTGTTTTCCCATTGAGAATCAATAAAAGAATCGCTAAGGAACTGAATTGTGAAGCAGCATTGATAACGGTATTGTTGATCTGACCAACACCCCCAGTCCCTCTAGACCTTTTGTAGTCAAATGTTGACGCTTCCAGCCAGTGTGCGGGTTGCGCTACGGCCTCTGGGGGCCGTTCCATGGGTGAGGGGGGGAGGAGCCCACACTCCTCATGTGATCCACCAAAATAAAAATTTGCCACTGAATACTCAGCTTCTCACTTAAAAAAAAAATGCATAATCCAGAATACATTTTGAGAAATGTTTTTCAAAGAAAGCAAAAATCTAAATGTGAGAGTGTAAATGCCATGTTCACTCTGGTCTGGCCTCCTGAGCTGCCGTAAATGTATCCAGTGGTCACATGGGTGGCTGCAGCATCACTCTCAGCCTAGAGTCTAGCACACGCCAGGTCACCCAGAGATAGTTGTGTGGAGCAGGGGGTCTTAACCTTTTTGATCTCAGGGCCCACCTTTTCCAGAACAAATGGGACCGGGGAGCATTCAAGTACTCAAACTGACTCATTTCTCTTGATTTCATTTGTGTTCAATAACCGTATTTATTCTACTTACACGCAAACAAACCAAACCCTTGTGACATGACATGAAACCACGTGATGGTCGGTCTCCAAGATTTATTTGTCAACTAAAAGTCCAACCAACAGCAGAACCAGGTGCAAATCATATTCATCTGTTGAGAAAATTGATAAAACTGTATGTCATGAATAAAATTCTGAATAAAAAAAATGTAATAAAACAAAGTCAAAATATAATAATAAGTAAAGTCTAAATGAAAGTACCAGCATAAAAATTTCAAATTAATTTTAAAAACTGCTTCGACAGTTGCTTTCATGAACACATTTTTAATGTTTCCACTCTTGTGGTAGCAGCACCTTTTTTTCTTTTCAAGAACATCTCCATAGTCGATAACTATCTCAAAATTGCAGTTGTCAAATCAATATGACACACAGATGCCACCATATATAGCAAATGTATTAAAGCTGAGCGTCTCACGGTCCAGAGGTGTAAAACAAAATACGTTTAGCGGCCCTCTAGGAGGCGCTCACGGCCCAACCATAGACCTCGGCCCGAAGGTTGAGAATCACTGGTCTAGAGGTTTGCTGTACTGTTAGCTAGAGTCTGATTCTTGAATGAATAGGAAGCCATTCATCCCAGAAAATGTGGCATTATAATAATGTAATTTGTTTTGACATGGATGTTTATCTTTATATTTTTTTTAATGACCAGGATTGTGACTCTTCTGAATGTATTGTTCATGGATTCATGATACAAGGGCTTGAGTTAAACTTGAGCTGTATGGCAGCCTGAACAGAGCAACCATCACGATGATGTTCAGTCAGGTTGGCAAACAAAACAAAACATTTAAATATTTTACAAATATATATAAATATTTTGTTCTAAAACTGTGGGTTTGAATCCCACCATTTTCTGCCTCTTGTGGCAAATATGACTGCAAAGCAATTAATTGATATGAATCAGTCACAGTGGCTCGAATGCTTTGGTCCATCTTTTTATAGGCCGAGTATGTTATGTTGTAATTTTAGTTTTAGAAGTTGTTTCCATTTAGTGCTGTGATCTGATTTATACCATCCTTTATCTTCATCTCCCATTTTGGTGATGTTTTCCTCACCATCCTTATATTATCATCCATGTCGTGCATCTATGTGAATTGAATGGTTTTGTTTTTTTATTGGCTATTTTTGTTGTTTTGATTTACTGTTTCAACATTTTTCTCCTCCTCCGGTGTTTCTGCACTTCTGTCTCTAACCCTGATGCTTCTTTCACTGTAACTGTAACCGCTTCTACTATCAGTGTGTCAGTGCATGTGTGTGTCACAGGGAATTTTTACCTTTGGAGGTTTTTTTTTTTAATTTCTCATTTATAACACTCCTTGAGTTGCAATTGTACTGAGAGAAATTTGCTTTGTCAATAAAATTTAGCTGATTGACTGAACAAGCAAAAGGAACCTTAGGACCTGGACTGCAGCTTGTTTGTTTTGATTTTTGGTCATTATTGCACGATGTACAGAAGCACTTTCCGAGTTGGTGGGATCCTCACTGACTGATTCGCTGATTCTGATTCTGAGCACAAGAAACTCAGCAGCTGAGACTGTCGACTCACTCTGCTCAGATTTTGGTGGGAATTGAAAACTCTGTGTGTCTCTGCCACCACTTCCCGAGGTGCTCACAGAGGAACTCCGGGGTTATTATTATTATGGGGCTGCTACTTCGCAGATTTTCACCTACTGCTCGTGGTTCTGGAATGTAACACCCGCGACAGTGGAGAGAGAACTGTGGAAAGCAGATCACAGAGCACAGACCTTGTTAAAGCAAGAGCACTGAAGTCACCTGAGCCAGTGAAGAAGTTCTCGCTTAAAGAGCTTTCTGCTGGAGGTGGTCCTGCTGCTCGTATACATGGGGTCTTTGGTGGTTCTGAATCCTCTGATGATCTGACTGCAATCCTCAGTTCTGTCTCAAGATCCAGGATCAGGGCATCGCTATTCTCACGTTGCTTACACTGTCTCTGACTGCGACAGGCACTTTGGTTCAACATGTCTTTCACGGCTGCAACGATAGAATCGCTGGTGTGTGAGCAGGTTTTTGCCTTGGAGCACATCACAAAGTGGAGTGAAGCTTGTGTCACACCGGTGTTCAGTCAAGCCTAGAAATCACATGGCAAGACAGTCAAAGTCCATATATCTGTCAAACGTTTGTTCTAGTTCCAATGTTAATTTTCCACATACTATTTGATAAAGTTCTGGCAGAGTGTTCTCTGAAAAATATTTTCAAATATTTACATGCAGACAAAATCCCTAATTTTGCACTGCTTGTACTACATTTTAGCACTTTTCCTGTTATGACAGAGATGATCTCTTGATCCTTCAACCTGGCCTAAACAGCTATGTGTTCACATGTGCACCGTGGCTCAGTGCGGGTACAGCACGCGTAACCACGTCTCGGGGGAGGACAGAGACCAAAGCTGCCTGTTGTCGACCCCTGTACTTAGTCCATGAAGACTCTTCCCTGACTGACTGAGATACGATTCCTGGTGTAATTCCCACACTGTCACTCCCACAACACGCCTCGGCACTGTCTCGTGTTGTCATATAAATGATGCACAAATACTTCTCTGATGCTCCTGACTTCCTCATGCAATACCACACCATCCCCCTGTTCTTTGTTCTTGACTGGCCTATGCTGCTTGGCAACACGCTCCCCCAGGCTGTTGCTTGGCATCAAATCAACTCTCTCTTTCAGATTTGCACTTCTGCACATGATGTAATGCAATGTACATACACTACATTGCTATGGATCATTCTTACAAAACATGCCCCGATCAACTGGTCACCGATCATCATCGGCCGATATCAGTGTGATCGGTGAATGCTGATCACTACCTGTCATTGCCGATCACAGCAACCGATAACGTGTGACAGCCGGCGCTCTGATGAAGCCCCGCTGGTTGTGATGCGTGCGCTCCTTCCTCCCTCCCTGCTGCAGTGGAGGGTCTTTCAATCTGTCATGTCAAGTTTGCATCCTGCAACACATGCACAGGAAAATGCTGTACGGGGAAGCGCCTTCAAATGAAATACACCATTTAAAGCACCAGCACTTGACAGAGCATGGAGAGTTTTCTGGGCTCATGAAAGTGAGACCAGCAGGCTGTTAGCGCAGCTAGCGCTTAGCAACACTCAGTCTCAGGGTGACATTCGGAATGCTAAACTAATTGCCCAAAAGATAGTTATAAATTTTCAACTTTCCCAGGAGCCGTTTACGCAGAGACGAAAACGACCAAATCCGTTTCCATTTTGGAGTCGGGTCCACCTGAGTGTGAAATTTTTGAAAACATCCAGAGTGGAAATTTTCATAAATGCAGTGCTCTCTGTCTCTGAGTCCCACTACAAGTGGCCAGTGTGTTAATATTTCACGGACATAGCAAAGTCTCAAGAGATTCACGAAACTGCGACGTCTCACATTTAATTAAATGTTTTTCAGTTGTCCTTTTGACAGAGCAGTTGCTGCCTTCTGCAAGGCTTTTCTATTTTTTGAATACGAAAACGTGTCTGAATAAACTTAATGGTTCATTTTTAAAAATCATGTACACAGAAGGTCTCATTCTTTGTCAAGCCATGTGATCAGTATCGGTGATCGGCTGCTAGAATCCTCATCGGAGCATAGATAAAGACATAACATTTACTCTCTAAATCAGGGGTCTCAAACTCGTGGCCCACAGGCCATGTGATTATCACAGAGAGACGGCACCCTGCTCAGGACTGTCGCTCCCTCATTGACAGTTGACACGGACTCGCAACCTCTGGCTTTGGACTGTTCGATACGAGAGATCAGGACCACCACAGTCGCTTGATCATGTCGAAGAAGAGCTAGAATCTGTCTGATCACTTCTGTCTCTCATATCCACACTGCCTGCACCGCTATTAATTCTCCTCCTGCAGCTAGTACAACACTATTTTACATATCCGCTGCCTCAGTCCCCATTAGGGGCGGTTTGAACATCTCTGCTTCCTCCACCACGTCCCCTTTTCTCACCTCTGACATGGTGAAGCGTAGCTGCAAGCATGTGGACAGTCTTGGCAAACAGACTCGCCATCATTGTGCACAGAAACACCGTCACTTTCTGTCTCAGTGAATACCTGAAAAGCTTGATCCGGGGGAATATGGAATATTCTTCTCCAGAAGAGGGTGTCAGTTTGTTTGCGACGGTGATGGACAGGATGACAGATGAGGTTAGACAAGAAGCAGCCTGGACGAGGTAGAGATGTCCAGTGCCATCTTTGCAGTTTGGCTTATTGGAGTCAAGCGTGCAAGTTTCCATTTGTTATTTTGCGATAACTGTGAGGAGAGCCTCTCTGCTGTTGTCTATACAGAATAGTATTAATGTTCGCTTCTCTGATGAACCGACAGTTTTTGGACCAGAACGTATATAGTGTATGTGTAACATGATATCCGGTCCTCTCATCACAAAACCTGCTTCCTTATGCAACCGGTGCCTGCTGCACTGGTGCACTGACCGGTAGTCTGGGTTGGTTGAATAGTCAAATTGTCTTCCAATTCCTTGGTGTAAACAATCTCTGTAATGACTGGAAAGAAAACACCATCAGTTTTGTGCACACAATTCACTGGAAACTCTCACAACTCAACATACATGAACCTCGCTGACACATGCAAAGAGGCTACACACCAACAAATCTGCATTGTCACAACATTTAACAACATTCATACTTCGTGACACACACACCTCTCAACTCACAGCACAGACTGAGGTGAAGACGGAGATGACGTCACTGTCGGCGAGAAAAACACGGTGTCAAAATCAAATTTAGAACAGAAACAGCATTTTCCAACTGCTTCACTTAGCAAAAACTTGTGAAGTTGTAACTGGATACGCAAACAAATCCACCTCCTCCAAGCGTAATAACTTTTTTTTTTTTTGCGAATTATCTGTTGTAACGTTTCCATTGTTTATTTTCACTACTACTGACTGTTGAAATCGGAATAGGTGGATGGAAACCCCGTCAGTGTTGCAACTTCAGTGATGACAGGAACAAGTGAAGCGCCAACAGTGGGGACTTTTCTGTGGCAGGAGAACTGATGTTGACGTTAACCTCTAATCACAAGTTGATCATTGCTGTGTGATGTTTTATTCTCACTGAAGAGAGAAGCCCCTGGGAGAACAGACCACCGGCTTTTTTTCTGCCACTTCCTCGATAATACTTTCATCTCTGCAATCCTCTGCCTCATACATTTTTGAAAAAACGAGATCAAATGGGTCTCTTGCAAGAATAAGAAAATATTGAAAAGACTCACTTGACTTACTTCAATAAAAAAAAGTCTTGTTGATGTTGATGACCTGTTGGTTGCGGCAAAAAATGCAGTTCAGTGCTGAAGGAGCCTTGCTCATGTCTTAGCAGAAAATTCAGCTTTCAATCTTATTCTTCAGTGGAAACACATTGTCAAGGGTTTAGAGTGCAGCATCAAGAGTGCAGAAAAAAATAAAGGCGATGAACTGAGATATGTTATTTGCCATGTGATGGGTAGATGAGGCTTCATGACACAGTGTTGTAGGGTAGATGAGGCTTCATGACACAGTGTTGTAGGGTAGATGAGGCTTCATAACACAGTGTTGAAGTGTAGATGAGGCTTCATGACACAGTATTGATGTGTAGTTGAGGCTTCATGACACAGTGTTGGTTTTCATGAGACAGTGTCCTTTGCCAATGCAGCAGTGACAGGGGGCAAGCAAGTTTCTTCTTACACCGGTCCCAAGCCCGGATAAATGCAGAGGGTTATGTCAGGAAGGGACAAACTAAAAGATGACTCTCATCATCATCAGATGATCTCATCATCATCAGGTATGATGCGTGACAAAAGGGTGTCAGCAAGGATGAAAGGGAAGGTGTACAAAAGGGTGGTGAGGCCAGCAATGTTGTATGGTTTGGAAACAGTGGCACTGAGGAAAAGACAGGAGGCAGAGCTGGAGGTAGCAGAGATGAAGATGCTGAGGTTCTCTCTGGGAGTGAGCAGGATGGATAGGATCAGGAAGCAGTAGATCAGAGGGACAGCACATGTCAGGTGTCTAGGAGACAAAGTCAGAGAGGCTAGATGGAGATGGTTTGGACATGTACAGAGGAGAGAGAGCCAGTACATTGGTAGGAAGATGTTGAGGTTGGAACTGCCAGGCAGAAGGTGGAGAGGAAGGCCAGAGAGGAGATTGATGGAGGTGATGATTCAGAATGTGTTTCCTTATTTAACAACATTCCACAAAGCGCAATGCTGTTCATAAGAAATTACACTGATGTAGCTATTTACTTCACTGGCTGCATGGTTGACTTTGTGTTATTGTTGGGTTTGGTTTAAGGAAATAGATGCATTATTTTAAGCATGCGTTTCAATTAGAAAATATATAATAAATAACATCTTTTCCGTCCGTTCCAGTTTCTTTTAATTTATCTTTCAGAATTACACTGGAGATACGGTAAAGAAACGTATCTAGTGAGTCTCATATCCCATTGTTGTCTCATTGTTGCAGGCTCGTCGTTCAACCTGACAGTTGAATCTTCCTTCAATTCAACGTGCAACATCAGCACAAATGACTCGACGGCTTGCCCGGTGGTGGAGGACGGTATGGCGACGGGGCGCTCCTACAAAGCCTTGGAGATGTTTTTCATCGCCTTCGTCACCGGATCTCTCAGTTTTGTAACCGTTACTGGAAATATTCTGGTCATGCTCTCCATCAAAGTCAACCGCCATTTACAAACCGTGAATAACTACTTCCTGTTTTCTTTAGCATGTGCTGACTTGATCATTGGTGTGTTCAGCATGAATCTCTACACTGTTTACATCATTGTGGGCTCCTGGCCACTGGGACCTGTGGTCTGTGATCTCTGGCTCGCGTTAGACTACGTCGTGTCGAATGCTTCGGTGATGAATTTACTGATCATCAGTTTTGATCGATACTTCTGTGTGACCAAGCCACTCACCTACCCGACACGAAGGACAACAAAGATGGCGGGTTTGATGATAGCCGCAGCCTGGATCTTGTCATTTATCCTTTGGGCTCCAGCGATCTTGTTCTGGCAGTTCATCGTCGGACAAAGGACGGTGCCCCACGGCGAGTGTTACATTCAGGTACAGTTTATTGACTTATTTCAAATATTTCCATCAGTCAGGACATTAGACAACACACACCAAATCTCTTTTGGAGTCACTGCGGTGCTCTGTTGTCAAAGCGTGAAATAGTGATGGGTAGATGAGTTGTCATGAAACAGTCTTGCAGGGTTGTTGAAACAGTGTCCTCATTTTCAGAGGCCTCTAGATGGCGCTCTTGGTTTGTGAGTGATGTGAGGTTTCATTGAATCAGTTGTTCAAGTCCAAATATTTTACAGCAGATAGCGCCATCCGGTGGCCTCTGAAAATCATGACACTCTTTCATGAAACGTCTTCAACCCTTCAATACAGTGTCATGAAACCTCATCATTTTCAAGTCTTGTGTCCCCGAATACACCTTCCGTGTAGCATGTGTCGTGTTACACTTTCAATGGAAGCAAATGAAACATCTGTCTGTCAACATGTAATGCAGAAGGCTCACTTCTGCGATAACACTGGAAGCAAAAGTCCAGTTGATGATCAATACAATGTTTGCAACACAGAATACGTGACCCGTAGGTAAACTTACCTTTAAGGTAGGGATGTTGGATTGTTGTGGATGCTGATCACACGGATTGATTATGAATTTGTAATGAAAATGACGAGACCTTCTGTGCCGATGATGTGAAAAAATGAAGCATTGAATAATTTTAATTCAGACACGTTTACTCTTCCTCTTTAAGGAGGAAAAATGGAAAAACCTAGTGGAATGCAGCAACTTTTAAGTCGACGTGAGACATCACAGTTTGGTGAATCTCTTGAGACTTTGCGGTGTTGGGGAAATATTGACATACTGGCCGCTTGTCACGGGACTCCGCGACAGCGGTTGTTTTGATCAGCGTTCACAGATCACGCTGACATCGACTGATCATGATCGGTGCATCCCTACTTTAAGATTTCCTGTTCAAACAAGCAACTATCGAGTTCTGAAGTCACCAGCATTTGAAGCTGCAAACTACTCTCGGGACAACAGGAGACATATTTTATTTTCTGAACAATAATTAGATCTGCTTTAACAAAATAGGACAGAAAAATAATAACAGTATAAAATATGGTTAATACAAAAGTAAAAAAAATTTTTTTTTCCACATCCTAGATTCGCATGATAGACTGGGCTGATAATTCTGCATCCAAACTGAACAAATATTCTGGTCTGGTGCGGTGTCTTCTCAAAACTGACTGCCCTTCTCTTTCTTTCCCCTGACAGTTCCTGTCCAACCCTGCAGTCACCTTTGGGACAGCCATCGCAGCCTTCTATCTCCCCGTGGTTATAATGACGGTCCTGTACATCCACATCTCCTTGGCCTCCCGGAGCAGGGTCTCCAAACACAAACCAGAGAAGAAAGACAAGAAGGGAATAATGTGTGTAATTTTCTCCTTTTGGCGACAGTGTTAAATATAAATGAAAAAAACATGCAAAAAAAGTTTAAAAAATTAGCATGACTTTGACTTGACAAGATTTCAGATAATTCGTGGAACAGCATAATCACACATTCACGACAATCCTGAGCCTCACATGACTACATGGAGCTTTCATATCGCTTGTGACTCCCAGTTGCTTGAAGGACTGCGTGCATAAATATTGGCTCAAATGGCTCAAAAACCTTTTGGATTTGTCACATTCTGCTGTATCACTTGAAGTTGCCAACTGCACTGCAACCCACCGGATGTAAACCAAAGTTTTCCTCCTGTTTTGTGGGTCAATCATTTTTCAGTTACAAATGATTTTCTACAGGGATTTGCAGTGATTTGGGCTTTTTGGGAGGCTGGGGGTTTGGAGGAGGGGATCTTTGGAGTGTAGTAGACGGCAGCATCAACACCCAGAAGACTCCTGCTCATTACATTCCAAAACACAAGAGACACCAAACTGCAGTCAAGCAGCTCTTGAATTGGCCCAGTCACCACACATGAACATTATCGATCATGTCCCAGAGTAGACACCAAATCTGTCTTACCAAGCGTGTCCTACCTGCCGTGGGACGATGACGTCAGATACGATTTTCCAATGTTTTAAGGAGCCAGAGAAAATTGAAATGAAGGATTTGATAGCACTTTCTACCACATGCATAACATTTATATCCACAAAAAGTGATTTGTCATTGAGTTGTTCGTGTAGTATAAGGCTGTTCTTCTCTGCAGTGTATGAAACAAGGCGTTGTGATTGGCTGACATGTAGGTGGGATTGTTTTCCCTGGCAAATAGAGATTCACTTCAGATGTGTATAACTGCCTGCTAAGGTGTCCATTCTGATTTTGGTGCAATATCAAATAAAACAATGAAAACAATACCCTCTACCTGTCAGCCAATCACAACGCGCAGTTCCGCAAACCAGGAAGTGGCCGGATGGACTCAGTAAAGGTTAAAACTCTTTCATGGAGCCACATTTTTCCTTGGCAAATGATAAAAACCTCTTCAGTACAGGTGTATAATTGTCTGTTGATGAGGTGATTCTGGTTTTGGGGCAATATATCCAATTGTTCCACAGACTTATACTTTGCCAACCTGATGACAAACATCGTATTTTGTGGATGTAAATGTTCCAAATGTGGTAGAAAGCGCTATCAAATCCTTCATTTCAATTTTCTCTGGCTCATTAGAACATACAGACATCTCGTATCTGCCGGATGTGACATCATCATCATCCCGCAGGACACGAGGTAAAGTAAGAGGCTTGGACGATGAAGCCAAAGACTCTTGCTTTTGTGGAGTAATTCATCAATAAGTAGAATCAGATGTTGCCAATACGGATGAACACAACTCAACATGAATTATATTCACCAAGGCGCCATGACTTTACCTTCTGATCTTATTGTAGCAACCACAATCCGTTTCAGACAGCCGTTCAAGAAGTGAATTGTTCGAAATCTATATCGATTTTTCCCATTACAATGAATGGAAAAAGAAATAATAAGCCTTAAAATAGTCTTTTGTAGGAGTGAATGTAGAGTGTCTGCTGCAGGTGCGCTGTTCCTCTATGTGTGTGGCCGCTGCATGTGGGAGGGGTTGCCGAGTGAGTGACGTCTCTCCAGAAGTGAAGAGGTGCCCGGTGCGTGTCCTGCTCTGAATGTGCGCTTCTGTGCAGTTTGTCTGTGACAAAGTCATAAACCAAGTAACGCTCTGTCCCAGACTCGCCTCATCCCTGTCCCAGCTCCAGCCCACAACAGGACATCAAACCCTGGAGTGAGCGCTCCAGCCTCGGAGGTGTGGAGAGCGAGCACCTCCCCTGTGACACTCTACCACGGTCCAGTGTGGAGACAGGAAAGGTTTTACACCTTAATATGAAGAAAAAACAGTCAGTAAACGTAGCTAACGGGACACGTCTGCATACATAGGTTGCGTTATACACAATAACAAAACGCGTCGTGGGTGAGCTGATCGGTCCGTGCGCGTTATGATTTTTCCAGCTTATTTCGGGGGCGAGTTCTGAATTTTCGTTCAAAATCTGAAGCAAAAAAATCGAGAAATTTTTGTTCGAATTCCGAGACGTTCGAAAACCGAGGCACCACTTTATTTGTCAAAATGAAGTGTTGAGAGGCTGCCGACCCAGCACAGACAGCCAAGCGTGAAGAGGCACAGCGGGGTGTGAAATGTCCCCAATGAAGGAAGGATTAGTGGAGAGTAGCAGCACTGGTGGTCATGTGATTAAGAATAAAAAAGATACACCGACTGGATTGTTGGTCTTTGTGTTTCCAGAACTCCCAGCTTGATCAAAAGTCACCTGCTAAAACAGAACAACAACAACGAGACAAGCCCTCAGCCAAGCCCTCGCTGCTCCCAAAAGCTCAGCGTCGACTGTGCTACTGCTGAGAGGGACGTCCTCAAAAACGGCGGAATCGATGACGCTGAACCAGGCCAGCCTCATCCTCATCCTGCAACTCAGCCTAGCCCAGGACTTACCCAGGTACCCTGGTTGCCAACACACGATGAAAAACGGCTGCTTCTCACACTCTTTTCCATCTATTTAGGAGGAGAAAGAGAGCTCCAACGATTCCTCAACAGCTTTTATTCCTTCAACAGGAGCAAAGGCCAACACAGAGGTGAATCCTCATCCCCACAAACAAATCATATATGTTCACTTATACTGTGACACAAAACAGGCCAAACCTGGGCTGCTCTCGCACTGCATGAAGCTTTTCAGTTCTTAGAACTACAGTATTTTCAGGATGAATTTCTCTATCAGACCTATCCTCCTCGCTGAATATACGCTCACACATACAGAAGAGGAGGACTGGTCCTGTCACCACACTGAGACACACAGCTAACCTGAGCAAGGAGGTAGCAGTTTTCATCTCCTCTGGAATCCCTCTCAACGAAGAAAGCTTTGGGAATAGAATTGTGGAAATGTTTCATCCAAGCGAGTCACTCATAAAATGAAGTTCAAAATGACTACCTGTAATCTCTGGGCCAATGTGGCGGGTGCCATCATAGATAGATGAGCAAGACACACACAAAACTGCCATCTCTGTCTCCACTGTGGTCTGGCTATCAGCGTGATCGGTGAGGGCCGATCACTACCTGTCATTGCCGATCACAACAATTGATCCCGTGTGACAGCTGGCACTCTGATAAAAACCCGCTGGTTGTGATGCATCTGCTCCTCCCTCCCTACCTGCTGCTCACTGGGTAGCAGCAAGTCTGCAGTGGAGGTTCTTTCAATCTGTCATGTGAAGTCTGCATGCTGCAGCACATGCACAGGAAAATGCTGTGCAGGGAAGCGCCTTCAAATTAAACACGCCATTTAAAGCACCAGCACTTGATGGAGCACAGAGAGTTTTCCGGGCTCATGAAAGTGAGACCGTTACTTAGCAGCTGGCTGTTAGTGCAGCTGGCTGTTAGCGTAGCTGGCTGTTAGCGCAGCTGGCTGTTAGCGCAGCTGGCGCTAAGACAATTGCCCTGGAAATAGTTATTAATTTTACGAAGCTAGAGGAGCAGCCTTTCTCAGGGAGACGGAAAACCTGTCGCCGTTTTGGAGTCGGGTGCAGTGGGTCGGGTCCACCTGAATCTGAAAACGTCCGGAGTGGAAATATGTATAAATGTGGTGCTCTCTGTCTCGGACTCCCGCTACAAGCGGCCAGTATGTCAATATTTCACGGACATAGCAGAGTCTCTAGAAACTCACCAAACTGTGATCCCTCATATCAAATTAAAAGTTTCACTGAAGCTAAAGCTGATTTCACAAATGTTTACAAACAGCAAAGTTGATTTGTTGATGACTTGATGTGACGGAGAAGCTCCGACAGTCCGTCACCGAGAGCTTCCTGCGTGCTCTCAGTTTTCCCCTCCCGCACAGTGGCTGCAGGCAGACGCACGCACACACGCACTTAGTCTCACAACTCGTCCGGTTAGCGATCACTAAACAGTTTTGCTGGCATAACTCATAATATATAATATCTATAATAACATAATAGGGTGCAGACTCAGTTGTCCGACTTCCCCCGCTCATACATCGTATCATCAAGTACCCGCACGCAAAACAGCCAGCGAGACGCGTCTTGCAGCCGGTCGAGCGGAACAGATCTATTTGCGCACTTTTATTTGCGGTTTGTGTCACGCAGCTTAAAACTATATTTGCTTTAATTTGGGGCATTTTATTGGGAAAATGGCCTCATAAAAGTAAATACATTGAAATGGAACACTCTCAAATGAAAAGACAGAAACTGTGTTTAATTGTAACATGGAATTTGATGCCACGTGATTTGTCCAGGGGAGGGGAAAAGGGGTCTATAAGCAAGCCATTTTGTATTGCTTGAGTTGTGTTGGTGGCTGAGAACTGAGAAACCTGTGAGTTAGAAAGTTAATTGTGAGCTGTTTGGGTTTTTTTTCTATTTCTGGAATGATGAACATTTTGTAAATAGCCCCCTTTGCTGCATTTTTCCACTGAGCCACTAAGGTCACTGCACCTTTGGGAGAAGACCACAATAAATTGCACCTTTTCTTTTTTTATTTTAAATTGCACCTAGTTTTTTTTTATTTTTACGTCATCATATTTTTGGGGACGGTTTGACGCTTCATTACATGATATTTCAAAATGAAGTCGTGAAGCTTGGTGACACAGCAAACTTTAACTCTCCGGGGTGTCTCCACTGTGCATTTTTTATTTGACCTATTTTTCTTTCCTTTAAGGGGCTCTCCATGCTTTTCCATGCTTTAGCACTCAGTCGGAAGAGAATGGCTTCCTTGAAAAACTAACATGTTGAAATGCAACAACAGCCAGCCGCCAGCAAATTCTTCTTAGACCTGGCGTGCCGGGGGATAGGGCATGAGACCATCAAGCGGATAAAGAAAGTTGGCTCTTGGACTGAAACGGACGGCTCCTCATCATCCATGATGCCGTATGAAGTGCAGTAAACAAACCCTCAAGAGATACGACGGAAACATGCACAGTGCTGAAAACAAAGGGAAAAGTCACCCGAAGCCTATGTAGCGCTGTGACTTCAATGGGACATGAGGAAAGACCAGTGTGTTGACTGCGTCTAGAAATGCTCGCAGCAAATGAAGGCGCCACTAACAGGCATTACAAGCCGATCACGCTGATGAACCGCTGCAGCTTTTTCAGCAAAAACTGGCTGAATATTGCCAGCAATCACCCTGCTTTGTGCAGACTGCTTCGCTGAAAAGCTGAGCAATTGAAAACATGCTCATTGAAGCCAGTAATCCTGACTTCCTCATTTGGATTAGGACAAACTCAGCATAAATTATTGTTATTACTATTGTTGTTGTTGTTGTTGTCATTATTGTTGTTGTTGTTATTGTTATTGCTGTTGATATTATTATTGCTTTTGTTGTTGTTATTATTAGTATTATTGTTGTTATTGTTTTTGTTGTTATTATTGTTATTGCTGCGTTATTATTATTGTTGCTGTTGTTAACATTATTATTGTTGTTGTTATTATTGTTGTTGTTGCTGTCGTTATTGTTGATATCGTTATTATTGTTGTTGTTATTGTTACTATAATTGTTGTTTTTGTTGCTATAGTTTTTGTTGTTGTTATTATTATTGTTTTGTTGTCGTAATTGTTGTTAGTGCTATTATTTTTGTTGTTGTTGTTGCTGTTATTCTTATTGTTATTGTTGTTTTTGTTGTTGTTGTTATTGTTATTGTTATATGTTGAACTTCATTTAAATGTATGATATATTGATTGTATCGAATTTCATTTTGTATCAAATGTAATAGGTCGTTCAAAAATGTCTAATTTAAATGGGGATTTATTTATTTTAATTTCAGTCACATTTTACATATTTTCTGTTGATGTTCATTTCTGTCTTTTTCTTTTATGTTAATAAGGACACTACATCACACAGAAGTGCACTTATAACATTTTATAGACCAATGACCAGTTAGTCTCGGGGGTGGGCGAAAGACTAAATAGACTTGTTATTGTTGAAGTGTCACAAGCTATTAATCTCTTTTTCCTGACATGAACTTTGTCTGACTAACTGAATTTCCTCGATGAAGTTTTAGCTTAGATTGTGTCAATGACCTCAATGACTTTGTCTGAATAAGTCCCCTGCTGTCATTTCAGGCTGCAACCAACTCCAACACCATTTTGACATTGACATCAAGCAATCCCTGCGTGTCGAAAATAAACCCGAGTTCCAGGTGGTCCAAGATAAAGATTGTGACCAAGCATTCAGGAGACGAGTGCATCACTGCTCTGGAGATCGTGCCACCAGTGGATGGAGCAGAGAGGAGATCCATACCCATCAGCAGACCTCGCACTGTGGCCAGGAAGTTTGCAAGTATTGCACGGAGCCAAGTCAAGAGGAAGCGACAAATGGCAGCGCGGGAAAAGAAAGTACGTATCGTAGTTCAATTCATGTTAAATGACTATTTCTAGATCCGCTCCCCGCCAAGGCCGAGTCAGCGACGGCTGTGAGAATCTTTTCAACATAGCAGTGGGTAGTAGTGTTTTCCTCACGCATTTAATATAACAACTCGCCATAACAGACATCTCTGTCAATAATATTCTTCAGAATAACCTCAGAGGCACGAAATGCTGCAAAACATGACAAACCCATGTCGGTTTCCAATTGAAGCACATGCCTTAACATACTGATGTGAGTGCTGGGTTGATGAGGCATCATGAAACAGTGTTGCAGGGTTGATAAAACACTGTCCTAATTTTCAGAGGCCTCTAGATGGCGCTGTCTGCCGTAAAATGTTTGGACTTGAACAACTAAATAAATGAAGCCTCACATCACTTCTCAACCATGAGTGCCATCTGGTGGCTTGTTTCATGAAACCTCATCAACCTTTCAATACTGTGTCATGAAACATGTCATCTTCAGTGATCAGGCAAGTCTATGGAAGATGGAACCTTATACATCAGGTTTCAGAGCACTATTCAGAAGCTCATTTGAATGTTCATTTTTTCCCAGTTTTATTTTGGCGGGGTTAGTCTGGTCCTCCTGTGTGTGTGCCCCTCCTATGTCTTGGCTCTGCCCTCCTCTAGTCTAGTGGATTGCACCTTGTGTTTTGCTTTGTTTCCTCTTTATCTGCTCCTCTGTTCCTGTGTTCCAGTGCTGCTGCCTTTTCCTCTGCGTCACATCTGTCTGTCACGTTTCATCAAGTCCTCATCTAGCCGTTGTCCAGTTTAGTCAAGTCTTCATGTGAAGTCAAGGAACTGTTTGGTCGAGTCCTGTCTCGTTTGGTCAAGCCATTGTCTCGTCTTGCCGTGTCAAGTCACATCTCTACGTCAAGTCACGTAATAGTGTGGTCAAGATCCGTCTCACCAAGCCATCGTCTCGTCATGCCTCGTGAAGTTAAGTCAAGTCTCCACGTCAAGCCACGTAACAGTCTGGTCAATTTCCGTCTCACCAAGCCATCATCTCGTCATGATTCGTCAAGTCAAGTCAAGTCAAGTCTCCACGTCAAGTCACGTAACAGTCTGGTCAAGAGCCGTCGCACCAAGTCATAGTGTCATCTTGCTCCGTCAAGTCTCCGCCTCAAGTCAAGTCATCATCTCGCCAAGTTAAGCCAAGTCTTGCCTCATCACATCTCATCTAGTCATCGTCCAGTCATCGTCTCATCTCAAAAAGTCTTATCATCTTGTGAAGCTCTTTTGGACGTCTAGTTCTGTTGTCGTCTTGTCCAGTTTTATCCTCGCCCTCCTTCTCTTCTGCTTTATTCCCTTCAACCTTTTGGCCAGAATTAAATGCCATGGATAAAAGCCAATCCTCCTCTGTCTCCTCCTGGGTCCTAAATCTTGACAGACTTCATGGCAAATGTACCCTATGGTCCCAACCAACCGTGATGTTGCCAAGACTTGATGATGGTCAGGACAGATGTTCAGTAGCAGGCTCTGCAGATTCAATACAGCACTTGACCAAACCATCCCAACCCTGCGTTACGCTGGCCACGCACTCTGTGATTCTTTTCAAGCGCAGTATTCAGTTGCTGCTCATACTGTGCGAGTAAATCACAGTTTACAGCTCATGACTCCTGTTCTCACGCTGTACAATCCAATGCTCAGCGGCGACTTGACTGCTGTCACCGTACGTCCATATACGATACATCAGAAGAATTGGAAACTGGAACACGATCCGACAGAGTAACAGGGAATCAAGTTTGAATCTGTTGGGAAACAACAGAGATCGGTCGAATCCCAGAGAATTTTTTATTTTTATATTTTTACAAAACAGCAGCGAGTTGAAAAAATCTTAGTAACCCATTGTTGTTGAATTGCTCTAACCCGACCCCCGCATTCCCCCACGCCACGTCTCGCCCCCTTTTGGCACGTGGTGTAGCCCGTGAGTCGGTTTGGTGAAACAAAACTAACAAGTGCAAGGACAAGCAGGGCTTCTCATCAGGACCGGTCTAAAAGGCATAATGGCACACAGCACCACAGGAAGACTAAGGTTCAGCTCAGCAGGAGCATAACATGAGCAAAGATCTGAGTGTGAGGCAGGACGCAAGCAGCGGTAGATGTGCAGCAGGTTCGGCGGCTGCTTCTGCTCTGGCGTTGCCACGGGAAACGGGGTCAGAGGTATCTGTATGAGCACCGCATTTGCAGAGTGAACAAGCTGTTTTGTTGCCACCCGACAGGCTCCAAAGTCAAGCACACCGCGCAAAGCATAGTGACATTCTGTGTAAAGTGCGGCGCATTTACGCTTTATACATGAATTTTATGCTTATGTTTACGTTTATTTCCTAATTTAAGCTTGGATTTTAACATTTATTCATGTATAGCAGTGAACTCATGACAGGCAAAGTTGATCCTGTTACTCCGGTACGTACTGTATCTCATGACTAATGTTGTATCATTGAGCATAAAGTTGCTGACAGTATTCAAGTGGCTTTGCCAAATTCAGCAGCAGCTCTGGTGGCGGAATATGGCACTCGATTTCTTCCGTCGGGTTTGCAGAATGAACCAGTCCTGCTTCAGCGCCTTGTTAGAACCACCCACTTCATTTAGATATTTACTTTTCCTCCCACAAAGTGAAGCAGAGACAGAAATGCGGAAATAAATAAATGTGGAAATACAGAAATACGTAAATAAATCAAATAAATAAATGTGGTAATGCACAAAACAAATAAATACATTAATGTATAAATAAATAATATTAATATTAAATAAGCATAAAATATATTATACTTATATTTATTTATTTGTGTTTTCAACGTTTGCATTTATTTATTTCTTTGTTTATTTGTTCTTTTATTTCCTAATTTATTTACTACTACTACTACTACTAAGTATTTAAGTATTTACTTATTTATTTATTATTATGTCATTTTTGGTCCTTTATATGCAGCAGCCAGTGCGATACACTGCTTGAGTGTAAGAGAATCTCTCCCATCCATAGAGGAGCTACGTGATTTTGGAAGTTTACCTGGTTGGATGTCGTCCTGTAGAGTATAAGAATAAAGCAGCAGGGAAGGAGGGAGGAGCAGATGCATCACAACCAGCAGGGTTTCATCAGAGCGCCGGCTGTCACACGTGATCGGTTGTTGTGTTCGGCAATGAAAGGTAGTGATCGGCATTCACCGATCACACTGATATCAGCCGATCGAAAAAAAAAAAAATTACTCGCCCCTCTAGGCTTCTTCCCAGATTTTTAGTGACGTGTCAAATATCATGGGAATGTTATCGACGTCACGCTTTGTATTCCCTGCGTTTAAGATCTGTGGTAAAAGAAGCCTTTTTATCATCCATCTGAGCATCCGGAATGTTTGACACTCTCTGCTGATAGAGGAGATCGTAAGTTGACTAGAGTCGAATAAGAATATACTCTGCCAAACCCTGCTAGGAGGAAAGTGAGAAGCAATGGGTGGAAATGTAGGCTTGTTTTACTTCCCAACAAAGCCGTCTTGAGGAGAAACTGGCGCATTTGGAGGAATCTAGTACACGTGCTTCAATTCAAAGCCTAATGCGTCAACATGCAACGTTGAGGGCGGCCTTCAGCGTCAGTATGGGATGCAAAAGTCCACGTTCCCATATATTACGCCAAGGAAGTGGGGATGGGTTGCAACAGCTAATGAACATGGTTCTCCACTCTCAAATGGCTCTTTTTAACTTTTTTAATACATTCAAGGAGCTTTTGTTTTGGTCTCTTCACTGGAAATTGTTCACACTCCCATCTCTCCACAGGTCACCAAAACCATATTTGCCATCCTGCTGGCTTTCATCATCACATGGACACCCTACAATGTCATGGTGCTGATCTCCACCTTCTGCCAGTCGTGTGTTCCAGACACTGTGTGGGCCATCGGCTACTGGCTGTGTTATGTCAACTCCACCATCAACCCAGCTTGTTACGCGCTTTGCAACGCCACCTTCAAAAAGACTTTCAAGAACCTCCTTCTCTGCCAGTATAAGAACATCGGTACCAGATGAGTTAAAAGGAGAGTGTGATGCTTGGTGTGGGACTGAGGGGAGAGGTATATCATTGTCACAAGAAAATGAGGAGGAGACCGAAGGGGACTAAAGTATGAGTGAAAACAATGACAAAGATAGACAGATGGGTTTGGAAAAGCCGACTAGGCGGGAGATTTGGTCGCAAGAGCAGCTCAAATCCATCTGCCTGTGCATATATCTGTGCACATTAATGACAGTCATATCTACTGATGCATATGAACGTAGTGTGGTCATTAAAAAAAGAAAACAAAACAGCTGGGAAAAAAGAAAAAATGTGCAAAAACAGAACAAAAAGCTTTTTTAATTACAGCAACAGAGGGATAGAACCAATGATACCAAATGCCTCTGTTAAACAGAAGCCTAAGCAAGACACATGACAGCAGGTTAGCCCACAGACTCGTGTGACCCAGTGAGGTCACCAGTAGGAGTTCAAGTCCCAGGCTCTACATTCTGAGCTGTAGTCTCCTCAGATAAAACTGTCAGGTAGTAAACAGGAATATAACCCAAATATCAAGAGCTGTTAGAGTCAATAGACAGAGTGAGGTTGCGATAATGAAAAAAAAATATATATATATCCCCCCCACCATGGACACAGTCTTACAATAATGGAAGGTCACTACAGGGTTGTAAAGAGTCTCACACTTACAGTACCAAGATGGTGCATGTACATTCAACAATATCATTCACATTGTCCTGGTGAACCTGTTTTGGTCTGTTGTATTTAAAAAAAAAATCAAACAATACAAATGAGCATGGGAATAACTTTGGAATAAAATGCAATGGTTTTGTAAATATATATTTATATATATACTTTTTCATATTTATTTATTTTTTTTTAAAATCAACCCTTCATTGTTCACGCCTGTCCATGTAGTTTCCTTCCAAATGTCCAGACCCAAAGTATCTCGGTGGTTTGCATTCATTTGATGGATTGGTTTAAATCACTTTTCATCAGCAGCTGCCATGGCAAGTGAGCGTCTCCACCATCTTGGAGCCTCTCAAGTGACACCTCCTCGTCCTCCTTTCCTCTGTCCATGAGCGTCATTGGTTGTCTTCGTCATCCTCCTTCATTTGGGACACTCCTCAACATGTCTGCCTGTCCTCACCACAGGTCGAAGGCATTCATCCTCTAGTTTTTAGCCTTCCTGGTCTCACCCAATGAAAACCTGAGCGTCCGTGTCAGGCTGTGTCACCGCTGGCTCTCTAACCAGTCTGTCCATCGCCAGAACTAGAACATTGTCATTGGAACATTGTCAAGGCAAACCGGAGATCATCTATCTGTCTTTGGACTGGACGCAGTAACTCTTTCCTTTATCGATCCCTCGCCTTGGTTTCCAGCATTCTTTCTTCTTGAAAATTGATGATAGAACACTTCTCACTCAAGCAGACATGCACTCCATCTTCAAGATCTGATTGGAAGGTCTATTTGGAGCAGCATGGACAAAGCGACATAGACATTCCAGTGGATTTTGCAAAGCTCATATGTAATTTCAGGTCGGATTGTTGTGTTTATGTATTGTTTTTAAGACAACTGATCAATGTGTCGTGGTGTTGGGGTGGGTCACTCCCTTTCAATGAATCTGTTGTTCCAGTAAAGATATTGTTGCAGCTGTGCGTTGGTCCAAATGCAGCTAGACCTACTGAGCCAGGCCAAAAAAAATGGGAAAGGAGGCTAATGCTGCTGCACAAATGTCTGCAACACTTCATTATATTGGAGACACAAGACGGGACGGTCACACAAGCCAGAGCTCTGGAGAGATCGCAGGATATTGAGACAAAGACGAACATGAAACACAACGTTTTTCGAGAACAGTGGTAGGAGGGCCAGTTGGAAACTCTGAGGCAAGGAAACAGAAGATCAGAGGACAGAGTTGTCGGGACAACCGAGCCAGAAATGAGTTCCACGGACCAAACCACTACCACTACTCAGCTAAGGAATCTGCGATATTTACAAAATTGCAAATTGTTTCAACCAAAAATTTGTCTTGTCAAAGTTAACAAACAATCTGATACACTGAGAGAGGAAACAAAGGAAGGAAACTGTCAAAATAAAGGCGGGACTGCAAGATTGTTCAATGGAGATTTCATCACTGAAAAGATTGAACAGACCATCTAAAGACGGAGAACACAGTTTTGAGTGAGCTTAAAAACAATCGCCCACTTGGAAGCCAAAGTTAGAGCCAAGAACGTGATGATACACTCAGCGCCTGAAGACATGGAAGCTGATGACCTCAGGCTCTTCACAGAGGAGCTCACCAAGAACAATGTGGGCTACAATGAGGATTTTCTGCTCAGAGGATCGACCGGTAGAGGGCACCAGACCACGCCCCATTCATGTGAAATTTCAACAGGAAGTGAAGAAATCCAAGGTTCTCACGCCAGAATGGCTGGTCAGAAATGAGTCAGTCCAGGAGAACATTCGACCACGATGACCAACAAGTGGTTTATAACGTCGGGAAGAAGCAAGCGGCAGTGAGAAAGATGTATTTGGAACTGAAGACTGAGGCAGGCATCGTCTGCCCTGCAATGCTGTGGCTATACAGGGACGTGTGGTAATCTACAAGACCCCACTGCCACATCACCAAAGCAAGCAATGAGGAGCACTGACTGACTGAGAGTTAGACATTCAAAGGCCTTCATAAAAAACGGTCATCCAAGTGTCACATCATGGTTCATCCATGTTAAAGTGATCAGTATCTTTGCTATTACTGTATCCATCACTGCACACTTAAGTGTACTAACAGAACTCTGCAAATCAATACGGACTGCTACTAAACCTGTCTGGGAAACGATATACAACAATGATAAGAGGTGTTCTTCTTCTCTCTGCTCCTTTTCCATCCCTCAGATCAAGTTGATGACCGAATTATTTGTATGTTTGATGTGGGACTGAAATAAACTCCCATTCATTCATTCTTTCATTCATTCATTCAATGCCAATTCTGAAGCCACCATCCTCATCCGGCATGGGAAGATTCCAGAAGACAACAAATGGGGACAAGCAGTGCTCTGACACGACCAGTCCTGGTTTAAACATGGGAAAACAAAGAAATAGCAGTGAGTGTGCGCTCACTTTACCGTGCCTATGGTCTGATCACCAGACACTGAGAGCCACCGCCGTTGTCCAGTCAGCAACCTATCTACCGAAAAAGAGCTATTTCTGCAAAACAGCAAACCAACAAACCATCAAAAAAGTAGTAACCTTTTTTTCCGATATGTTACAAAAACTGAATATAACTAACAGAAGTGTCCTTTTAATTCAGCGGCGCCCATTACATTGAACACAACCAACCGGTCGATCGGCCAGGCACAGGTAGATCACACAGCCATGCGCTGAGTTCGGGTCACCGAGTTCCTACATATGCCCGTGACAGCCGTCTCGCTGACGACCAGTGAGTCGCTGTTTGTCCCCGGTGTGTCCACCATCATCGCTTTTGACAAGAAAGCAACCCATTTAAAGGTATACATCTGCCCTTTGACCTACATCCGCCACAACTGGAGCTCATCACCTAAGTAGGTCAATTCGTCCCTTGGCCCGCCCCTTTGTCCATCGGGGGTCATTGATCACATCAGTTGGTCTATTTTGATCGGCACATTCCACAACAGTGAGTTGACTAACGTCATGACAGGAAAACGTTGCTGCTCAGTATCCAGATCAAAAGTTTGAAAAAAAATTAACCAACATTATGAGGTGGTTCAGCACATCATCCAAACATGTTGTTGAAACTGATGTTTTGACATAAACAAAAACACACTTTTGGAAAAACATGGTTTGAAATGCAGCGTGTCACCAGTATATACAGGGCTCCATTGTCAGTTCACCAGTCCTGTTGAGGGTTGCAGGGAGTGCTGGAGCCTATACACACACACACACACACACACACAGGGGAGAACAAACACTGACTTTGATACACTGCTGGTTTTTGAAGTTTTCCCACCAACTATCAAAGGTGCCCTTCAACAGTGAGTCAAGACAAAAATCTTGAAAATCACAAGGGATGATTTTAAAATACTTTCTTTTATTGCACGACATAACTATTTGCTCGTCTATCAACCAGTGAATCAGAATCAGAAAAACTTTAATCATCCCCGAGGGGCAACTAAGGTGCAACAGCTGAGCAGCATGGCAAGTGAGAATGTCCACACTGTCCTTCCCTCAGTGAGAGCATTGAAGATGTGTCGTGGCTTGGTCTTCCAGCGTGCACACCACCTGAAACACACAGCTGGGACTACTGAGGAGCGGCTCCATAGGAAGCAGCTCAAGGTCCTGCAGAGGCCTATAACTTCAGATCTTTGGAGGGAGGATTCATAATGAATTAACATTGAGTGTCCCCATAAGCTTAAACAAATGTCAAAAATGGTGAGTAATGACTAAACTCTGCTGCATGAAGTGGACAGAACAACATCTTTTTCTGCATATGTCTTTAGTTTGTTTATACTTACATTTTCCATCGATTTCCATATATATATATATACATATATATATACAAACACGCAAACACGACGCCCCCCTGGTGAGACAAACTTCCTGTCCCTCCGCTGTGTCGACCTTCCTCCTACATTTCTCCAAAAGCTGCTGACCTGCAAACTTAAAATGGATTTCACTCGACAATGAAGTGTAAACTGACTTAGGAAAAACATAACAAAAATGGTTTCTGTGCGTAGGTGTGTTTCCGTGTATTTGTCAGCGCGACAGAAAGACGGAGAGGAGCGGAATAGAGAGAGGTAATTACAGTGGGAGGAATCATTTTCACCTCTAACCTACGTAGGCAGGCCACTACAATGTTTGCGTGCAAGTGTATAAGTATAAATACTGAGAATTTGGTGCCACTCACAAGTGCTCTGGAATGCAATTCATTTCTATCTTCAGCCAGTGTTTTTCTGTCTCTATCTTTCCCCTAAACCAGTCTCCCTCTTCTGCCTGTCTCTCACTCATCCCTCCTCCTCATCCACCCACTCCATGCACTCAGCATTGCAAATCACCCGCCAACATGGACACATGCTAATGCATACGAGCACAGAACCTGAAGGAAGTCCTTGTTACAGCTTTTGATAGTCTGCCAATATGAATCCTGTGTAGCTTTACGTTGAATTCACATCTTTTCAGAAACCTTCCACAAACCACTTGCTCAAGCTTTATTCATGAACTCACAAAAAGCCAAAGGCCGCAATGAATTTCGTAAGTATTTGAGATGACATAAGGGAGTTTAGTCAACAATGGGAGACAAAATTCAAATTTTGTCTTATCGGAACTAACCTCCCATAGCGGCATTAGCTAACACCCACTTGATCTGAAATGATTGATCTTGTACTGAATATTCCCACTTTTGCTGCAACTCTACCTGTGGTTGCCGATGATAATGATGATGATGGTGGTGAGGAACCTCGGAGGCTGCCAGTGCCAGTGAATAGGATCAGCCCTGAAGAGTTCACCTCACACACCCTTGACCACATTTGTCAGAAATATTTCTGTCTTGGCGTGAAAAGAGTCCGCCGCTTGTTTGCATCAGAGCACTGGAAATGACAAAAATGGAAATGAAAACAAAAAAATGTGAGGAGGAAGTATACAACATTCTTTTTGCGCCGCGTACTAACTGGAAAATTTGGGAAAACTAACTAAAAAAAGGGGAGTACAATTGAAACACTGAGGCGGTATCACTCACCATGACTACTACTGTCGTGCTCAGTGTCAGTGCTTTTATTTTGTTGTTCCGCAGTTGTTGTTTTTCTGTTTCCTGTCTTGTGTTTGTCACCCCTCCCCCAGCTGGGACCAATTCCCCAAATCAACCTCCCCTTCTTCTACTCCCTGGTCCCAGTCTGCTGTGCCAGATCGTTGCTTCACTTCTTCCGGTAAACTTCGTCCTCTGGTGTTACTGTACTTGTGTTTGTTGATAGTGTTGGATCGTGCATGCATGTTAGATTTCTGCCGTTTTCTCAGTTTATTCTTCGCTTGGAGTTTTTCCTTCGCTATTTTGCTGTGTTCCTCGGGTGAGTTTTTGTTAACTCACATTGTGTGCTCTCTGTTTTTTCTCCCTTGTGTGTGTTCTATTCATGATGGCTAGATGAGGAAAAGCAGTGAAACAGTATTGCAGCTCACAGTGCCATCTAGTGGCCTCTGAAAATCAGGTCACTGTTTCATGAAACATCGACCCATCACTAGTTTCTATATATTGAATACCATGTTGACACATGGCTCGCAAACAAACTTGCACCAATAAGTTGGGTCTTTTTGCTCATGGAACGCGATGTTTGTAGTGACGGCATTGCCAGTTCTGACCTGGAGGCGTAGTCTGCCGATGTACCACCATGTCATTGATTAAAAGTGAATGTCTGGAAGTCTGCCGAGAAAGCAGGCACTTTTCTTGCAGTGTAAAACTTCAAAATCATGATTCCTGATGAGCAACCGCCTGTTCACGTTGGCTGAAAGCAAAACCATCTCCAGTTGAACGTGTGTGTGTACATTCTGGTGCCGGGGCTGACGGATATGTCGACCAATTTGTGGTCTGTAAACAAAGACCAAACCTTGTGTCAACACTATTGAGAAGCAAGAAACATAAAGCGCGATAAAAGCCTGTTCATTTTCAGTTAATTGCCAGGCTTCCAACAAAAGCTGTGGGTTGACAGAAGATCTGTGAAACTGTGATGTGCAAATTTATATTTCAAGCTCACGCAAAAGCAGAAGCAGGGTTCGTGGTGTGGGTGGATGTGGGCTGCAAACAGTCAAGTTACCCTCCTGGCTAATCATGCACAACTTTATCATACACTGTCTGAAAATAGATGAAAGGCCAGAAGAAAGCCAAAGTTTGGAGGTGATTCATCGAAAGCGAAATCATTGTGCAACAATAATAAAATCACATAAACAAGGAGTCCAAAATCTCACAAGAGAAATCTAAGGGATAATGAAAGAGTCAGCTTTGTTGCCAATGTCAGCGAGGATCCCACCAACCAGGAAAACACTTCGGTCCGCCGTGCAATAATGAACCAAAATAAACCCAAAATCAATAAATAAACAACAGTAATTGAAAAATAATGTAGTCAAGATCACGTTGAGACCGTGACAAAACCAGAGGATACAGAGACCAGGCCAATGAGGGGGCAAGACCGAGACCAAACATGAGTCTATATGTCACATAAACGCACATTTATTTCTTACTGCAGGCAACATGGGTCTCCGTCTTTCAAAATGAATCAAGGACCGAACATTGGAACATAGAGTGTTCCCATTTGATCAGGGTCTTGATCTGGGTCTTGCTCCCCCTATTGGTCTTTGTACGCTCTGGTCTCAACATGGTCTTGAGTACAACATTAGCTAATTGCCTCAGTTGATAAAGAGCCAGGATGTCAAACAAACCCCACCAAGAAGAAACTGAGGAGGGAAGTAAATGAAAGAAGAGTCGATGGTTAAGACCAGTGTGAGGCAAGTTACTTCATCCAGAAGTATGTGACTATTTCAGTGCGTTCTGTAGCCATCACTGTAATACAGCGTGGTAAATACTGACATAGCCAAAGGCCTTGTTTTGGCATGGGCTTGGTCAGGGCCCCACTGTGGGTGGGGGCTGATCCACCAGGGGAGTAAAGAAGAATGACTCTGAATGGAACCAGACTTTGTGCCAGACTTCAGTGTTACTTGTCAGCTACTTCAAATAACATTTATTCATCAAAGATTAGATGGCAATTTGACAAGCAGTTATGATGACTGCCACATGAATGAATCAAAAAAATTACAGTTAAAATAACAGTAAATATATCAAAATGAAAGAAAAAAGATTCATATTTCAGTGCAGGGTAATCCAAATAATGCATCATATTTACAAGTAAATGCTGCAAAATACACACGTTTCTCACATGAATGATAGGAACTAAAGGATGAATCACCCGGAGTAATCTAAGCCACACCATGGCTGGAAAAGATTCTAAAATTATACAAAGCCTCTGTGAGCGTTTGTTCTTTGATGTGATGCTTGGTATCTGTTGCCTGAGATGTGATGCATATCTAGAGGGACCATGATTCTTGTAGTGAAAGCCCTTGATGTTCCCATAGACGCAGAGTCTCAACAGGAAAAAACAAACGTCATTTCTCCTTTAGCACCGTGACATTGAATCAGAGCAAATGTAAAACTGTTCAGTCTTGCAGATTACAGTATTGCAGACAACCGAGATATTTACACTCAAATCAAATGGCAAAAATGACTTATTATGAAAAAACTTAGAACTAAAATGACACACCTCACTCCCCGCTGGACGGTTGCCAGCGTGTTCTCCGGCTTCAGGTTGTCCGATAAGCCTGAAGCACATCTTATCGACAACAGCAAAACATCAAAGGCGCTGCACCGTGTGGCAGGCTGTCTCAGCAGCTCCTTCGCCGCAGGCTCCTTTCCTCTTCGCCGTCTACACCGAGACTTCGCCCACAACAGCCCATCCTGCCACCTGCAGAAGTTCTGACTCTGCGATCGCCACTCTCACGAAGGACGGTAAGGACTTTGTGGACTGGTGCCTGAGAAACCACCTCCAGATCAACACGGGTAAAACCAAGGAGCTGGTGGTGGACCCTGCCCGGGGAACATCCTGGGTACTGATATGGAGAGGGTGGCATCATACAAGCACCTGGGTGTTCACCTGAACGGCAACCTGGACTGGACTAAAAGCGCGGATGCTCTTGTCAAAAAAGGCCAGAGCAGCCTATTCCTGCCCAGGAGGCTGAGGTCCTTTAGTGTGCAGGAAACGCGAACGCTTGTGCCCAAGCTGTCACATGGATGCACAGGATGACTATTTGTTTGCTTTTTGTTGCTTGAAGGTCTTTGATATCCAGCGCCCTCAGTGGTGTCATGTGACTTCATTGATTAGCGTTAGTTCACCTGTTGTATTGGAAGATTCTTGATATGTATATTGTGAATATATGAAATTATGACTCAGTTTAACAAATATGTAAAGAATCAATTTAATTCAAAGATAACTGAAAGGCTTTTATTTCTACCTTTTTAAATTTTTTTAAATTTCACACATTTTCCATTCCTCAATGTGAATTATGTAAATTGTTAATTTATTTTTAAATATTTTTTAAACGCTTATAAACTATTACAGCAGTCACCATAGGCGACGCCAACCAATCCCTCACAGTGGTCCAAGTCACTGCTCAGAGAGTTTGGGTGTTTGCTTTACCACAACAAGTGCAGTGTTTAATTCTACACTGGACACAAGTCACAAGTGCATGTGTTCCTGTCCGAAAACGGACTAAAGCTGTGATTCACAGGTCAACCATTGTCGGAGTCTTGTCCAAGCAGACATGACTCATGCTTCCTCAATATAAACAACAACCATCTCTAAAGCAGAAAAACAAGGTTTGAGATTTAAAAGATTCGGCCCTCACAACACTAAGGTTTACAGCCAGACAACCTTTCTGAATGAGGGAAACAAAGAGGCCCCCTCAAAAAAAAAAAAAAAAAAAAAACCCTAAAAATGCTGACTTGACTGAATGCCGACTCGTCTGACCACATCTATGTCCAGTATGCTACGGGTGCCAAATTTCAACAACTTGCAGCCATTGCCCCTGAGGCAGCCCCTGTCGGGCTGCATGGACAGTTGCTCTTGGCCCATGGTTGCACGAAGCAGCTAAGCTCCTGCAGTGACCAGCCAAAGCCCTGCCGGATTAAATTCATTTGCAAACAGCAGGCATGGGAAGTGACCCCAGCACTGCCTTTGCCTTATTATTCAAGCTCATAATATCATCCTTCATTTAAAATGCATAGATATGAACACACCAGACTTTTTCTTTGTCCTATTTCTTCAAGGTTAAACAAGAGCTGCACCAAAATATTCAATCTTGTTTAACTGTGTATGATATTCTAAAGATGTTCTTTATGTGAAACAAATTGATCGTCAACTTGTCACATGACCGTAATTCGTCCAGTTAATGATACAGTACAAACATCCCCGCAGAAGATCGGATCTTTGTTTCCACTTACTGTGCAAATAGAGATGTATTAAATGGTTATATTCCGAAGTAAGCAGTCAAATTTGAGTGAACTTTACCTTAAAGTGTGTAACAGTAAGGGACAGGTAGGAGACCCAGGAGTGGCGAATGAAGACTTCAAAAAGGGTAGAGGTTCAAAAATGTCTACAGAGCCCTGGAAGTGACATGCATGAGTTTGTTTTTTTTTTTATCTTGAAATAACAGTTATATCCAGATAAGTTATCTCCAGGAGGAGAGCTAATGAACGGCAACTAACATCCAAAATAATTCAGTGAATAGAGACCCTCACGATCCACACCTCGAATGCCACACATTAAGGAACACTTTTACTCCAATGAAACACAGGTTAATATGCTACGCTGCCTTTTTTGTCGATATACAAGTAACATCCGACTTATGACCGGGACGGTCGTAAGTCAGATTGGATGTAAATCGAATGCCATTCAAAATGCCTGACACAAGGGTTATTAGTACTACAATATACTGTAGGATACACAATGTCAATCTGACCTGGTACATCACTGTGTGAGATGCTGGGATACTTTCGTACGCAATGCCGGGCTGCTACGGTGCCAGATTGAATTTTTTTTTAAAAAGCGTCTGCTAGCTGTGGTCGTAAGTATGTTGGACGCATGTCGAGCAGGTCGTAAGTTGGATGTTACTTGTATTGGGAGTATGGATGGGTTGCCATGGAAGACGTTCTAGGATGTCTGTGCAGATTTAAGTTTACACCAATTTTTTTGACATGTCTTGAAAACACAGATTATTGTTTTTATTGATTGATAGTAGTTTTTTCCAACAATGAGCCATGCCACCTCCCTGACCACTTCTGCCCATATCGTACATTTCTGTGATATTCCCCAGTCTTAGTGCATTTAATACTGTATTGGAAAAGGAAAATGTTTGTTTTGGTGGCCGACAAGAAGACACCTAAATGAAAAAAAATAGAAGATATGAATGAAAAATAGCACTGTCGACATTCAATCAATTCCTCATCAAAAAGAACGCCTCAGCAATAAGTAAATGGCGACTACGCAGACAAGAATTCTGTGCGTTTGATGTGTGATTATAGGAATTGCATGCTGGCACTATTGTCTTATCCTTCACACAGCCATGACCAGGGCTGTTTGTTTTGGCAGCCCTGGATGTCTGGTTTGTGGGTGGCACTGAGTTTGACCAAGAACTAGGCCCTGTCTCGCCACAAAATGTAGCCCCCTTTTCATCCCCAAACTAAAATCTGCTGACTGAGCCCAACACAGCATGAGATAATGTCATTCCACAGGGATCGTGGGTAAAGCCTCTCTTTCTGACCCACGGGTATAAAAAGAGAATGTGGCTATGGGGCAGATCACAAACACACTGGAACTGCTATTCACTGACTTTATTTCATCAGAAATTGGGTCTCTCTCTCTCTTGCCTTCGTCCTTTTACCTACTGGACCAGAGCTCAGCGGGTTTTTCACAACACTTGAACAGAACCAAACTGAGCCGTGCCATATCACTATGGATATCGCCATTCAACACCCTTGGTTTAGACGGGCCTTCGGGTCAGTCTACCCTGCCCGTCTCTTTGATCAGTTTTTTGGGGAGGGCATTTTTGACTACGACTTTTTCCCCTACACCGCATCAACCATAAGTCCATTTTACAGACAGTCATTGGTCCGCAGTTTTTTGGATTCATCCAGCTCTGGCATGTCAGAGGTAAGATTGAAAATTCAGGTGAACATTTGTAGCTATGTTATTATACATTCAAGGTAGTCACCGGCCTTATGCCTTCACGTTCTATCTTTAATATCTTTCTTGTCTCACAGGTGAGGTCTGACCGAGACAAGTTTACAGTCCATCTGGATGTCAAGCACTTCTCTCCTGAAGAGCTCAGTGTGAAAATCTCGGACGATTATGTGGAAATCCAGGGCAAGCACGGCGAGAGACAGGTTTGTTTTCATACCACTACTGTCCCAATCTCTGCACTTGAATATACATCACCTGGTTCACATTCTAAATTTATATTCAAGTGATTCTTGCTGTCGTTCCAAAAATGTGCGACCCTGTGATGACAGAAAGATAACAACATTCAAAACTACAACCACATGGACTGGGATCATGTGGTCTAGAACAGCTGCCAACTCTCACGTAACCAGAGTAAGACACGAGCTAATGAGTCTCACGCCAAGTCTCACGCTGCTTTTCCTCACACATTTCTGACTATGTTGTTTTATAAATGCACTCAACACTGCGGCCCAGTGAAATCTGTCAGCACAGCATGGTTGTGCGTAGGCAGCTTGCATATGACTGAGTCTTTCATTAAAGACTCTTTCCAGTCTGATAATGACAGAGTGCTTGGCTTCAGCACAACTGTCTCAGGTTGAGCGCCAGCGAGTGTTAGAATGCATCTATCCGCTTCCAAACTAGCATTGGTTTTCAGAACATCTCCAACAAGCAGCTGTCACTGCTGTTCAGAGCGCCGCGTCAGCTGACGGCTCTGAGACGGCTCTGATGCTGACAACCATGCCGCCCTTGGACACAGGGCCGTAACAAAACAAAATTGAGCATTTACATCATAAGCCCAGTGGAGTAAGTCGTAGGTGTTATGTTGAAGGTTCAAACCCTGCTTGTGGATACCAATATCCCACGTGTCCTTCTCACGCTGAAGACACAGACATGAAGGAGACAAGGTGCCCAAGACAGTGGTCAGCGCAGAAGCTGGGTCAAAATACTGAACTCAACCTTCGGTAAAAATAAACCAATCTGCTCAAACTTCACTATCAGCAATAAGCTGTGGATCTGTTTTGTAAACATTCACAGATTTAAAAATTCATTCATTCAAACAAAATATATATGACTACCCAGTGTAGCTCGATCCACGGCACTAGGGAGCAGGGGGAGGAGCTTCGTGCCCTAATACTCCTCCGATTAAAAAGCTCTGATTTAGTTTCGTTTAAAGTGTGGAACTTAGCTGTGGTTTCCTCCTGTCACCAGCATCAGACATCCCACTAATCAGTAAACAAATATGGCGGCCATTTTCGATCATGTTACCAGGCGCAAAAACCTTTTTCATGGAACCAGTGTGATGACACTACGAGTAGGGCGTCATGCTGGCACTGATGATTTTTTTATGTTTTGCAGTGCAGGACACCCAGACACCCTCCTAGCTAAAAGCCTATTCTTAGATACGGTATCACACTCTAAAACACAATTTGTCGGTGAAACAAAGGACATGGGCTACATTTATTTGGGGAATTTGAAACAGTTTCATTCAAAGAAGTTTATTTCAATCCCACAGTCATCCCACTTTCAAATTTGAGCTATAAACATCAGCCTATGCAATGTTGAAAATTGGGACACCAACTTTCTAACACACCGCACTCGATTTATTTAGACCTTCATTTGATGAGTGGGTGAATCTAGAGCGATGTGATGTTGTCTGATAAAACCAGTTTTAAGGGCCATTTTGGAGGCGGGGGAGAGACTTTTGCAGAATGCCAGAGAGGAGGGGTTGCAGCCATCTAGGCACAGAAAATTTAAGAACCGGTGAAGTGTTTCTGCCTCACAGCACATGGCAGCCTCAATGGAAGAAAATTACTTTTGGATCTTTGGATATAGTTCTACCTCTGTCCATCTTTGTGAGCATTATAGCAAGTGCTTGTTTTTTCCCACTCAGTATGAAAAATCGGTTTAGACACTACTTTGCAGAGAAGTTTTTATCATCTACTTTGTCAAACATTGCCCTCGCCTCATGCAGTACACTTCAACATGTCAGCTCAGTGTTTTTTCTATGCCTGAAACAGCACAGCGTCCATGCTGTATTGTAAGGATCCTCTGATCAGGATTCTTGTTGCCGATCACCGATTCACATCACATGGATTGACTATGATTTTGCGATCAAATTGACCTTCTGTGTACATGTTGTGAAAAAAATAAACCATTGAATCATTTTAATTGAGACACGTTTTCATATTCATCTTCAAGGAGGAAAAAAACAGAAAAACCTTGCAGAATGCAGAAACTATTGTATCAAAAGGACGACTGAAAAACATTTAATTCGATGTGAGACGTTGCAGTTCGGTGAATATCTTGAGGTTTTGCAATGTGCTTAAATATTGACATACTGGCCGCTTGTAGCAGGACTCTGAGACAGAGAGCACTGCATTTATGAAAGTTTCCACATTTTCAGACTCACAAACGCTGCACCTGACTCCAAAACCGCGACGGATTCAATTGTTTGTGTCGCCCTGAGAAAGGCTGCTCATCCACCTCGTTGAAATTAATGATTATCTCTTGGGAAATTAGCAGGTGTTGCTAAGCGCTAGCAGCCCGCTACTGAGGAACCAGTGGTCTCGCTTTCATTAGCGCTGCTGCTTTAAATGGCATTTTTAATTTGAAGGCACTTCCCTGCGCAGCATTTTCCCGAGCATGTGCTGCAGAATGCAAACTTTACATGACAGACTGAAAGAATCTCCACTGCAGACATGCTGCTGCCCAGTGACCATCAGGGACGGGCTTCATCAGAGCGCCGGCTGTCACACGCGATCGGTTGTTGTGATCAGCAATGACAGGTAGTGATCGGCATTCACCGATCACGCTGATATCGGTGGCCAATCCTGATCGTTGGCCGATTGACCGGCGCCTCCCTACTGTATCGCTTTGACTGCTCACCTGGGTCAGCTGGCAGCTTATCAACCCACTGTTGTTTTAATATCACTACTAAAATGATCTGATTCCTTGGTACTGCTGGTTTCGGTGTCAGTCATTTCCTACTCATCGCTTCTCACCATTTCCCCCCTAGGGAAATATGGCAACCAGACAAACATGACTCCTCTGACAGTCCATCTGAAATCTTCAATGTGTATCTACTGCACATCATGTGGCAAGTCGCCAATGGCCTTGTTAATGCAACCATTTTTGTTTTCAGGACGACCATGGCTACATCTCTCGGGAATTTCGCCGTCGGTACAGACTCCCCTCCAATGTGGACCAATCCGCTATTACCTGTTCTCTGTCAGCTGACGGTCTGCTGACCCTGACTGGTCCCAAAGTCAGCGGGGGAGGCGAAACTGGCCGTAATGAGCGGAGCATCCCTGTCACCCGTGAAGACAAGCCCAACGCTGCTGCCTCATCTTAAAGGCTGCGTGGTGGATGTCTGCCTCCCACGCTCTCCATGCAAGGTTAATCCAGCCCTGTACACTGTTAGGAAATCTATCCTCCAAGCTTCTTTCTCTCGAGATTATTCTTAGTGCTCCATTAGTTTTGCTAGCATAACTGTTAAAAGGTAAAATATATAGGTGGGGTAGTATTCTCAAACAAACCTTAGAAACCAAATTGAGTGAGAAGTAGACAGAAGGTCAATGCCACCGGTGAAGCTGCCTTCCGTCTTGTGCCAACTCAGACTTCTCCTGTGTTAAATATTCTCTGTCTTGTAGTTTAAACTTTGTTCAGTGAAGAACTTCTTCGCTCTGAGAAGTCCAAACTTAATAAAACTGTTCTAATAACTTTGTGACATCTCTGTATGTTTTCATTTGATTCATTACATCACCTCATGAGACCTAAGCTAACAAAAAAATATGAACAGGAGTCAATGGAAAGATAAAAGTTATTTCCTGAGCCTGAAATATGCCATGGATCTCACATATGACTGGGAAATTTGAACGATCCATTCTAACGCCGTGAGAGCGCTGTTTTTCCACCGGCATCAAAAGTTACTAAGTGAACAATACAACACTCGATAGTCGGTGAAGTGAGAGCCAGCAGGCGGGACGAGCTCTACAAGGTCACGGTATTCAACCTTGTCAGCTAATGTTTGCTGGCTTACACCTTTGATATTTCAATGAATTAGCACCGCAGTCGGATTCTGCTGTGATCATTTGTAGTCCAAATAATTATGTATTTTCACAAGTCAATAAATCCTAAATTACAGGACAATTGTAGTGGAAACTCACATCGATAATCAGTTAACTTGAGTTACAGCATGTGAGTGATCCAGGGCACCAGGCAAAGAAAATAGACTTCCATTCATTGCTTTTCCGATCTTAGCTCCTATGTATGGACCGGACGGGGCGGAGACTAAGTCTCCCGATCGGGCTATTCTCTTGAGCACATTTATTGTGAGAGGGTTTATAAAGGTCAATTGTGGGTGTCAGGAACCAGTCAAGGGTGCAGGCTGAGCGGAACAGTTTGGTGACCCCGGTCATATCAAGAACCTCAATCCACAATACTCATCGAATCGTTGCTAAAATGAATGTTTACACTTCAATAACACACATATACAGCCCGTGTTCTCCTATAAACAAGTCCTTGTTCTTGTTTTTTTTTTTCAGAAACAGCACATTATTTACAAAACACATATTTGAAAGCATCCAGGAAGAATAATGGATTGAACTTCAGTGTAGATGCAGCATTTTCCCCCAACTCCACAGGCAAACTGTTCCACAAAGGGCTGCAGTGGGAGCAGGTTTTTCTTTCAACCAATAGAGAGGGCACCTTCGCACCAATCAGGTGTCTTGGGAGTGTGATCGTTTGATTTTCATTCTGGTGCTACTTGTTTTAGCTGACACCTCATTGACTAAATTGAGTGTACTTGATGGGTTGGAACAAAAACCTGAACCACCCTTTGAGGAGCAATTTGTCCACCTGTGCCATAGTCACATACTCTTGTTGCTGTTTATTTTCTCATCAGTAGTGTGAAATAAAATGGTTACACTCTGAAACTAACCAAGAAGCTTTATTAAAACAGCATTACAAACAGGCTTTTTTTTAAATAAAAAACCTATAATGTGAAAACACGAACAAGAGAGGAACAGGCAGACTGAAAAACATGCCAAAAACATCAAGTGCCAATCTGTTCACTTCTCCAACCCTGCAAAACACAAAAAAGACAAAAGGCCAAAACATTCAAATTAACTGTGACCATAATTCACCAAATGTCATGCAAAAAGCACAGTTTTTTTGTCCCTGTACAGCCCTGATCAGGCTTTTAGCTAGGATTTTGAAACAGGGTGTCCAAAGCCCCGCCCCCAGCCTGACGACTGACTTAACTGACTTGTTTAAAACAAGCTGTAAACATCTATTTGTACAAAAACAACGTTCATAAAAACAAACATCTGTGTCAAATAATGGTTAGCAGAGATGAACTCAGCAGCTGTTGCCACAGCAACACTTTCAGATGCAGGAGTCTCCTGGGCAGCTGTCTCACTCAGCTGACCCTCATTCATTAGAAGAAAAAAACATATTTTTATCATGATTCTTTCCCGCACAACAAGCTAAATGTTTCATATGTTTATGCAAGATAAGCAACAGTTCAGCTGTGCATCTGTTTTCTAACCTTTCACACATTTAAACATTCAGTGATTCAAACAAAATATACAAGTGACATCCTTACGACCGGGATCGGTTCCGACCAACCGGTCTAAGTTGGATTGGACGTAAGTCGAATGCCATTCATAATAGCCGACGCAATGGTTGTAGGTCCTACTGTATAGGATACACAATGTCAATCTGATCTGGTAGATGGCTGTGTGAGCTGCCGTAACTTTCGTACGTGATGTCGGGCTGCTATGTGCTGCGGTGCCAGACTTTGAATAAAAACAAATAAATAGGCATCTGCTGGCCGTACGGGTGGAAGTAAGTCGAGCAGGTCGTAAGTCGGATGTTACTTGTATATGAAGGCTTGTATCTTGATTAAATACAGAGAACTATGTGAATTTTGATCCCTGTTAAACTATTTTGCTTGCATATACTAAGCGCTGTGTGCCTCCAGCTTGCTGCACAGCACTGGGCTGTGGGGGGAGGAGCTTCGCGCCAAAATACTCCTCGATTAAAAAGCTCTGTGTTACTTTTATAAACAATTGATTAAAGTAGTGAACTTATCTGCAGCTTCCTCCTGTCACCAGCGTCAGACATCCATTCAATCACAGCGCTTCCATGCTGCGGGTGTGGCAACTCGCAAGATGTACAACAAATATGGCAGACAAGAATCGGCAAATTTCGATCATATTCGGCGAAATTACCAGGCGGAAACACTCTAAACCAGAGGGATGACACTACGAGTGGGATGTTACTCAGGCACTAATGATCGGACATTCAGGTCGTCCTGCTGTGGACACAGGAACGCGACCATTTTTTCATGTTTTGCTGTTCGCCCTCCTCGCTAAAAGCCTGCTGGAGATACAGATCAATTATTTTTGGCCCAACATTTTTCTCACCCTGAATGTTTTAACGTGGTCCTTCAGTCGTTTTAAGTCATTATTTACACCCCTATTGATTTGCATTGAGAGGCTCTCGCATGCTTTTAAAGCGATCGCATTTGCACTGTGTGATATTTTGTCTCCCCCTCCTGGTCGCTAAAGACACCTCAGTATATAGTAAGGACTCACAGGATCACAGGATGCATGGGAAACTAATATCAACACCTAAGAGATAAACACGTAGTTACTGAGGTACCTGCAGCAGCACCTGTAGGTCCTTCAACGCCTGCACAGCAGCTTCTCTCAAACTGGGCTTTGGACTGGAACAGAGGCGTTGGAGACAGAGCTTCAGCTCAGGATCCAGCCAAATGGAGTCCTCAGAGATCAGCTGTTCCTCATCCAGCATCAGCGACTGCAGCAGACGCAGTGACTGGAGACAAACCGTCCAGTCTCCATCTGTTGCACAGATATGCATAAAAGAATAATTGGGCTGAAATGAGAACAATGAAAATGTCCAATTACATTACCAACAATAACATAATACTGCTACTGTCGCCTCAATTACCATGAACAAACTGTGGTAATAGCTCACTATGTAGCTTACAATACTGGGGTGTTGGTGCATAGGCCCATAAAAAGCCATACACTCCATTCATGGAAAAAAAGCCACATTTTGGTCTGACAAAAACAGAGCTTTTCAGTTGCATAGGGAAATGCTTTGTCAGGCAGCAGCACGGCAGATTTCCTCACCCTGATAACACCATTCCACAGTGATGCACTGTGGCCAAAGCATGTTTTTCAGCAGCAAGGAGTCAGACACTGGTCCAAGTCAAGGGCAAGATGGACAGTGCAAAATAGAGGGTTTTGTACAAAAACACTTGTTTGAGCAGTTTGAAATTGAGATGAGTGCTCATCCTCCAGTTTTTGAATAGCGATGCAAGCAGACGTTTCTTTGTCTTTTGGCCATGTTGTTGTTTGATTCACACTCAAAACATACCATAATTGTATTTTCTGTAATCAAGTTTGTGAGGCAGTGAAACACAAAAACATTCGAAAGGTGGGAAACTATGCAGAAACATTGGAGAAACCTCTAATGCAGCACTTTATGGAAAGACATCTCCAGTGCACTTTTTTTTTTACCTGAATGTTTCTTTCTCAATGTTCCCACCACAAAGACTGAGTGGTATAACCTCTAAGACCAGTAGAAGCAGCCAAATTCTACTAAACTCTGGTAAGGCAACAAAAAAAGATTAAAAAAAAAAAAGCTGTCGCTCAATGTAGCAGCTGCTATTCAGACTCCTCCTTGATGCCACTAGAGCACAGCTGGAGGGCATCACTCAAGGACAAACAGAGGGTTATGTAGCAGTAACACCAGCCTGTACTTAGAGCCAACTCAATGAGTTGATGTCTCGTAGACTTAAGACAATGCAGTTTTATCCTGAAGTGTGAACTGTTGAGAGTCATCAGAATCATTGTCAAGTGACTGAACAGGTAGTTGACTGATAATAAACAGGTAATTGATATTGATATTTGGTAGTGTTGTTATACTCTTAAGACACCAAGGTAAAGTATGAGGTCAAAGGTACCAGTTAACAAGAATAAACGACTGTCGTACTCTAACACAAAATGTGACGTCCATGCACCATAAAAGAGGATATAGCAGGTTACCATTTTTAAAAAATTAAAATGAACTGCAGCCAGAGCCCTTCCTGTTGTGAGGCTGCAGCACTGACCACTTCACAACCAAGCAAGTTGATAAATTAAATAAACATGTTTCCTACCATCAAGCAACTTCCAAATGACGGACAGCAGGGCTGGATTTTGACTGATGTACTTTTGTCCCTTTACACTGATGCTGACATTGTACAGCGTGCTCAGCATCAACCTGCAGCAGAAGCCGTTTCATTTCACCAGAAACATACTGTCAAGACGGTCATTAAGGTTTCTAACGACTGGCAATCACTATTACAGTCTTAACAAAATCAAAAATAATTCATACGCTGCGAGCAAAAAAAAAAACAATCACTCTCACACTTTGATTTTTGGACACACTCCTGGCTTCATCCTTTCCAGTAGCTTTATTATTGTGTCTGGCACAAACTGAGCTGTGGTGGAGAGGAATTCCCGGCCACAAGAGACTGCTGCGATGTCTGCTTTTGACAGAAAGGTGGGAATTAGTGAGTATTGATAGTACTAGACATGGATATGAAACTCACTTGAAACAGTTCCAGTCAGGGCCTGAACAAACTGGTAACCCTGCAACTCCTCTGAATGTCTTTCTTCATCCATAAAGCCAATAAAGCTCTGAAGGGTCTGGGAAGCAACGACCAGTAAGGCCTGCAGCTTTCCCTGTGTGAACGCAACACAATATCACTAATGGTGTCAGTACAAGCTGAAGTCACAGGACGGAGTGAAGTCACACATCAACCAGCCAGTGTGTCACTGTGTCTTCCTTGGTGGAGCAGCTCCAGAGAAGACTGCAGGCTGCTGAGCCCAGATCAGCGCAGAAGTCTGCCTGCCGCTGCAGGTCTGAGGCACTTTGCCAGAGGCGATCACGCAACAGCAGCTTCTCCTAATGACATGGACACACACAGGGGAAACAAGACAAAATACGCAAGCACTCTAACAATAAACTGTTTGGTTGTGGAACACACTTTCTGACCTCTCTTTCTTTTTGGCATTCAACTTGTACTGCTTCCAGTCTGGACTGAAGATGGAGACACTCCTGTCGCAAATATTCTTGTTCCTTGGTCACATGCTCCATTGCTACAAACCCAAACACACATTTTTAAAATGCATAATAATTGTTATTGATAACAATAATATTATTATTAAAATGATAATTATTATTATTATTCTTTACTTGATCTTGTGGCTTGAGTTTCATGAAGAATTTCACCAAAGCCTCTGTTTAGCACTTTGGGCAAGAACTCCCTCAGTTGCATCACTTCAGTTGTTAGTTTATCTAAATCCCTTTTTCTCACTAGTACAAAGCCATTCTGAAAAACACATTGCACATACAATTAGGTGGTTAAATAAATAAATTCATTTGAAAGAGGCACACAGATAAGTCGTGTTACACACAAATATGAGACAATACAGACAAATGTGTTCAACATTAGCAGTAGCTGACAACGTTTTAACTTCATTTAAGTATAATAAATAAGATGTTTCGATTGACCTCATCGAAATTTTACATGGAAACTCGTTGTATACTGTCTTTTACAGCGTTCTAGAAAAACAGCTCAAAGACAGCTAACGTTCATAATGCAATTACTCGCCAGCTTTGTTGCTAAAAACCGAGAAATGCTTTCGTCTAAAACCAGGTAAACTTGATATCAGAAGTTGTTGTTTTTTTTTACCTCGGTGCCTTTTTTCAGAAATTTTAAATTCCCGCCTTGAACAGGATCCATGTTTCTGTAGTAGCGAAGGGAAGCCACAATAATTCTTCAAATATTCATGCGACTGCATTATACAACTCCACAACCAAAACGACTTAGCCGAAGGAAATGCGAACTCAGGTACCTGTTACTTTAAGTTAGAAGTGTAAAGGTACGGTAGAGGCCAGTGGTCACAGATCCAGGGCGGCTTTTGTGGCAAATCAACGTATGAGATGAAAAATGATCCAGGATTTGTCAGTGACTTTCGGAATAGACGGGAACATGTGGAATGTGGAATCCATCTCAGGTTTTGTGAATCGCTAAACCAGAAGCCGCGAGTGTCATGTGGGACTGCACAGGGAGGGGCGTGCCAACCGCGACGCCATCTTGATTCAGACCAAGCAAAGGCAGTAATGCATTGAAATCTATGAGAGAAAGAGGAGTTTAGCGTCATCAAAATATAATTATGCGCCGAATATTGGACCGATTGCCAAACAGGTTGGTTCATTGTGAACCTCACACGTGTGGCTATCTTTCAATATTTTTCTTTTTGTTATTTCTACCCAAAAACAGACTGTTTTCAGCTTGCAACTGACCGGCTTCCCGGGCTTCTGTGCTGCTTACAGGTGCTACTATGAGCGAAACCTTAGAAACGTATCCAGTGGGATCACTTCTGGACTCACAGGTGAGGTGAAAGTAGTGATGGGCTGATGAGGCTTCATGA